>NC_045157.1:10248905-10293905 GCF_900700415.2 Clupea harengus | reverse complement strand
GGATGTTGAGGTGCAGCTGCTGATTGAAGCCTACCCGGACCTCACCACACACACCTGGATCTTGCCTTACAACTCCACCAACAAGGGACACATCTACCGCCATGGGCCCTACAGGTCGGACACACACACACACACACACTCATTATTATTATCATTCACAGTTGTCAATTATCATGTAAGTGTGTGTGTGTGTGTGTGTGTGTGTGTGTGTGTGTGTGTGTGTGTGTGTGTGTGTGTGTGTGTGTGTGTGTGTGTGTGTGTGTGTGTGTGTTCATGCGTCACTAAGGGCTCAACTTCCTGTTGACCACACATAATGTGTTAATGCATGCACACACACATTTGTACTGCAGAGTTTGCAGTTATTTTGGCCCCAGAAAGAACTACCAGAGTCAGCACTCTCAGTTTGTGAGAGAACACAAACACCCCCACACACACACACCAATAAACAGCGACACACACACACACACACACCAACACACAGCGACACACACACTGAAGTTCCCTGTTCTTTTCCAGTGACCCTGTTGTAGCGTTTATAGTTCACTTTGTCCTTAGGACAGTTATTGTTATTGTGACAGACATTTGTGTTGCTCGTAGCGATGTTAACAAACATGTTTAGGTCGTTATTGTCCTCTCTTGCATTTGTGTTTATCATTGTATTCATATTCATATTTTGTAGACTGTGCCGTGTTTTGTTTTGGGGTGATAGATAAATGTATGTTTTGATGTTAAGGGTGTTATTGATTGTCAAAGGGAAATGTATATTATGATGTTAAGGATGTTATTGATTGTCAAAGGGAAATGTATATTATGATGTTAAGGATGTTATTGATTGTCAAAGGGAAATGTCAGTGTTGCAGCAGCAACTCAAATCCCCTAAACTGTCTGCAGGTGGGAGGCCTCTCTGCTTCTCCGGCGTGTGAACTATCAGGAGCAGGGCCTTTACACCTTCACTGCCCTCAGCCCCAAAGCCGATGCATCCATCTCCTTCACTCTCCTCATGTACCGTAAGTGTGTGTGTGTGTGTGTGTGTGTGTGTGTGTGTGTGTTCAAATATGCCAGCACTGATGTTGTCACTTTTCTGCAGCTGTCTGTTACATGACTTTTTTCTGGATGTGTGTTTTCAGCCACCCCAGCACCACCTACCCCAACTATACTTTATCTGTGACAAGTGATATAGAACCCATGGTAACTAACTCCACCCTTGGGCCACTGTTTTTTTTTTGGGGGGGGGGGGGGGGGGGGGGGCGCAGTTGGGCGGCGCGGTTAAAATAGCACTCTACAATGAGAAGAAAAGAGGTTGAGTAGAATATTAAAAAAAAACAAAGCTTTATTTCAAGAACACACAGTGCTCAACACTATCCAATAACAACCATCAACAAACTGTAACTTTAGGCATTAGAGGTTCAGAGCAGAATGGTTTCAAAGGTTTACAGAATAAAACAGGTGCCCACACCCTCACATGAAAGAGGTTTAGAAAGAGATATCACATTTTACATTGGGTATTTGACAAGAGTAGGCCCCACTACTTGTAAAGAAATGTAGCCCTCCTCTCTTTCAAGTTGGCAAATCTCTCAATAACTCTCTGGTTAAAGTCAATTATGTCTTCCCTCACAACAGCCAGCATACAGTCAAGAAGTTCATTCTGGACTGTTTTGGATGTTCCCTTAAATACAGTCGCGCTCTCGAGATGCTCTTTCAGTGCACTGTCAAGGCAACGACGTCCACCAAGCCACGGAATATCCCTGGGTTATCCGAGTTCTTGCTCTCATCATGACCACGCAGGGCCAACTCATGCACCACAGAACTTCACACAGTCTATTATTCTTGAGAGAATGTGTCTGTTTTTCCTTACTTCTTCATTGTGTTTTCGAATGCCAATTCGGTACCCTTCGTCGAGCTGCTCAGCCATACTCAGTCTTCCAAAGAGGCTTAGCTTCAGGCTGTTAGTTAGATGGCTGCGGCAAGATTCGTGCTTCTTACATTTATCGTTGAAGTGCTTTAGATCCCTCATCCCCGCAGCAGTCCAGAATGTTTCAGTCCCAGGACTTTGGAACAACAGGCAGGGAAAACAAAAAAACGCATCACTTACTGAACAACCAGCTAACCAGCTCCGGTTAGCATACAGGCTTGAGCAGTGGCGGCGCCAGACATTTTTTTCTGCAGGTGCTATGGGGGAGCTCGGCGTTTTAGTGAGGGTGCTATGAAATGAGGATGATAGCCTATGTGTCACATGGTTCTCCACTAAAACAACTGTACATGTTTGTTCTCTGAAGCGTCTTTGGGGTCCATGAAAAGCGCTAAACAAACTGATTGTATTATTATTATCATTATCTAGGCTTCTTCCGACAGACGCGCACATCTGCGACGGTCACTGACAAAAGGCATACATACAGCATGTTATAGAGTCCGCAATCCCAAATACCTAATTTACTTTAAAACACTTGTGGTAGTGAGGATTAAAGTTGGGCGACAGGTGACCACTACCATGTCAGATAGTGAAATGAATCTTGGAATAGCAGATAGAATTAACTAAAACAGTCAAAGAGTCAGAAATGCGTTAAAAAGGTATATATTATTTTAGTTCACAATCATCAGTAATCACATAGAACCTTATGTATACCTAGCACACAGACAGACTGCTTGTCCTAGGCTAAAGAGTCTCAGATTTTTTTAAGGCGGTTCCAAAAAAATCCAAAAAAGGCAAAAAGTTAAAATCTTCGGCAAAAAAGGGCATCTTCGTTGCTAATCAACCGAAACGAGTCTTCAGCGACACAGGGCAATCAATGCATGCAACAAATCAGACAGCTTTCATTAATGTTACACAGCTAACACTACCTTAGTTGCATTGTACTCCAACGACGCAAACTGTCCCAACCAGCTTTTACAAAAACTCCTTTGTTGGACTCCAAACATGCAAGGTGGATATTTCTGGAGTTTTGGTCTTCTCGGACCATCCTGAGCGTTCATGCTAATGTCACTGATGCTGCTAGCACCATGGTTAGCACCCTCAGTAGTAGTGGAGGGTTGACCTCCTTGACCACAACGTTCCTCTCCTTAAAAATCCACACCAGATACCCCTGGCATTTCTTCTTCTATTACGTCACTCTTGTTTCTTAATCGTTCTTCCATGGACATGGACATTTAGGTAGCAAAAACCGATGCATTTTTGATATTTACTTGGAACTACCACGCACTAGCTCGATTTCTCTTTCAACTGTTCGGTAACGTCAACATTCAAGCGTGTGACGTGAAAGTTGGGTCAAAGGTTATGACAGAATGATTGCTCTGTGTCTAAAACAATCTGTTCATTTCGATCTGTTATTATTTTCTTTTGTGAGTTAAATATTATTATCACACAATAAATAACGCAGAATTAAATTAAATAACAATAATAAATAAACCATTATTTTCTTGGGGGTGCTATGGCTAATCCAGGGGGAGCTAGAGCACCCCCCAGCCCCCCCTTGGCGCCGCCCCTGGGCTTGAGGAGAAGCTACGGGTGTACGTCCTCCCGCGGTCGATGCTCTGCTGCTGCATTTTTAAATCCGGACGTTCGGGTCTCATGTCTTTCAGTCTCTTCTTATTGACATCTGATCGTCGATTGAAAGGTGTTTCACAAAGAGATACCACAGAGTTTTCAGTCGCCATACTCAATCAAACGCCTAATCAAAGTCCCTGCTAGCTATGTTGCTCTCGTAGATACGTGAGATTTATATGGGATGTGAGGGAATGATAAAGGTCTCTGATTCGACGAATAGTCCAGTGGCATTGAAATAAGAAACAATGTCATTGGTTAGGGCGCAAAATTTTGCGCCCCAGGATCGAACTTTTATCCGCCAATGAGAAGCCGTCCTTGCTCAAATGTATGTGAAAAGTATGAGAGCTCCCATTGACTTCCATTTGGCCGGCGCCCCACCAGGGAGGAGGGGCTTATCTCAGTGATAACGAATGGCAATATATTATATTTGGTCACATTTAAGTGGTTGTTGACAGGGGCTTACGGTCTCCCACACACATTTAACGCGTTAACACAGTACATTTCTTATTTTAATTGTTTGGTATATAATGTTTTTTTACTTTTTTTTTTTTTTTTTCATCTCAAAATTTTAGGAGGGGCGGCGCCCTTGCGCCCTGTATTGACGCACCGCCACTCTGACTCAGTCATCAGTAAGTTGTATTAATTTGTTACTGGTAGTGAGTGTGTGTCTATGTGTTTGTGTGCGTGTGCGCACGTCTGTGTGAGCATGTGTGTGTGTGTGTGTGTGTGTGTGCACGTGTGTGTGTGCGTGCCCGCGCGTGTAGGGAATCCAATACTGGGCTTCATTATGTGTTTATGTGTGTGTGTATGTTTATATCAATGCCATATATTTAATTCAAAATATCATACCTAGTTTGTTCTATGCGAGATGTACTCTGGAAATATTTGATATCTTCAGCCATATACACATCTGTGTCCATGTTTTTCCTAGTTTAAACTCTAAGTTGAGGTTCAGTATTGCTGACCTTAATGAAGTTCCCCTTTTAAATGACCCTTTAGGGTTCAACCCTGAACATGATTAGCAAATAATCTACAGTACAGGTATAAGGACAACAGCAGCACCTGCTACTTTAGTTCATCAGCACACAGAGCTTATGACTCTGATATGCGCTCTTCACTGGGGTGGTCAGGAAGGGGTATGTGGGCTGGTGGAGGTAATTAACATCTTTGTTTATTTTTCATCCGTGTAATTATTAATGACTTGGGGGTGCTGATTAAGGTAAAAGATTTGACCTACTATATATCCTGGGGGAAAACCATATTAATTTGATGGGATATAGTGGGATAGTTGGAAGGCAGGATTGTAAGTTTTTGATTTGAGTTTGATACTGTAAAACGTGATTTTCTAAGCCAATGGCGGAATAGGTGTCCTGAAGGTTTTAGCGGGTGTGTGTCTCTCTTCGCTTTGCTGAAAACATAGCATTTATTAAAAGCACCTTTCTTGGTACGACCATAATTCATCTGACTCCATTTTCCTTGTCTGACTCCACTCAATTAGGAGCTCAGCCTCAGCTCCTGTCTTTTAATGTAGATTGCTACCCGTTTTTGTAGGCTGATCTCCAACTAATTTATTTGAACACCTATCGTCTGTTTTAGGTCGCTCAGGATTTTGCCGCGGCCGATGGCTTGTTTCGATCAACTTGGTTCAAGGACAGGTGCCAGGCTGCTTGTATGATCTCTGTATGACCATTTGATCCAGTGCAGAGGCTGGTCGGCAATCCTAGCGCTGTATAATACAATTAACAGTTCCGCTGTAGCACGTCCATCCCAATTGAGTTAGCCAGGAACCTCAAGTCTTACACTTGACACCGCTTTTGGTCTGAAACTCAATCCTAGTCAGTCATTGCGGAAACACCGTTACCTACGTACTTCTCTAATTAAGAATTTCTAAAGAGGCCACAGTGGGTCAGAGTTTTAACAATTTATTTTGGTACAAGTAACTAATACAGTTACATATTTAACAAGTTTAAAATGAATAATCTAAATTACAATTCTAAAGAAAAAAAAATGAAACACTCAGAGAATATGAACATAACTGACTGCTCAGAAGATGGCTACACACATAGTGTGGGAGTCCTGTTTACAGAATGCTTCAAGTTCTTTGACTGTCTTCCCCTTAAGTACCCATTTTAGTCCTACATCTGGTATAATAATGAATCACATGGACAGTGGTTTTCTTGTGATGAGGATCACACATTAACACGGACAAATGGAGGGGGCTCTCACCCAAAAAGGGGGTTTGCCCCCTTCAGAGATAAATTAGAAGACATGTGTGTACCCACCAAAACGTACTGCATCTTTAAAAACAATAAACCGTGGTTCACAGCAAAGCTCAAGCAGCTTCGTCAAGCCAAAGAGGAGGCCTTCATGAGTGGGGACAGGATCCTGTACAACCAGGCCAGAAACACATATGCTTATATGCTACTCCGTACTACACGTTTACGGACACATGGGAACGCCTACACGTAGGTGGAACGCCCTCTCCGTACTATCCGGGGCCCTCGGAGAGCCCTCCCGTGCACCGCTGAAATTCCTGTCGGTCCGTCATGACGTGCTGTACAGCTACGGATACCCCTTGGCCGTGATTGGTCCGCTACGACATCATTTACGAACGACATCATTTCCGGAATCTCACATTTCTGGACCTTGCGTTTTCTGTTTCATTCCCTATATATCACAATACCGCCATATTTAAAACCCACATGAGCGCCAGCATCTGACAGAGTAGTGCCAGAGCCCGGCAGGAGCAGACAGCAATTAAAATATTTTGTCCAAACGACCTTTGGACATATTTATTCATATCATATCATGGGACATATCCAACAGCCTCATTAGAATCTGCATCGACTATGATGCCATCTGACAGAAATATCTCCATACAGTTAATTTCTTTTAAACTTGCTTTATGATGCATTTGCCGCCTGTAATCGTGTTGTCCCACTAGGACACAAACAAATTCCCGCAACAGGAAGAAGGCTGTTATCCTAAATGTGAAGTTATTTTATTCTCAAAAACGCCCGACCCGAGCCCGACAGCAAGTCAAATATTTAGTCGCTCACACAAGCGTGCACAAGCGTGCACAAGAGGGAGATAAGCATATTGAAATTAAATTATTCACATTGCAAGAACGGAATGAAATGGCCTACACATTACACACTCTAGGCATCTGATATGCCTAAATAAAACTCACGTTATATGCTACACCAGAAGAGGCACGAATAAAACAAGTCTTACCATTGAAGATCAAGTATGCGGCCACGTTCGTTATAAAACTATCTACATAGTCCAACCATCGAGGTTTAATCCATGTTGTTGTGGAGAAAGAGGATGGCATCAATCATATTTCATTAAAGCTTCACACTTCTTACATTGGACATAGCCTATCAAACAGCCTCATTAGAATCCGCATCGACTATGATGCCATCCGACAGAAATATCTCCATACATTAAATGTCCACTCATTAAGTGTTGTTTTAAACTCTCCAGATGAAAGTTTTTCTTTAAAAAAAAAACGTTAAGTGCACAAAGTTCTACATAGTCCAACAATCGAGGTTTAATCCATAGAATCCGCATTGACTACTAAGCAGAAATATCTCCATACAGTAGATTTCCCCTCGTTTTGAATTGTTTTAAATTCTCCAGATGACAGTTTCTTTTTAACTTCTTCCTTGATACCAGTTTGCCTCCTGTAATCGTGTTGTCACAGCTAGGTCATAAACTAATTCTGGCACACAGGAAGAAGGCTATTATCCTAAATGTGATTTATTTTACTCTCAAAAACGAACTTCTGCTTTATATGAAGCAGACATGTTCCAGTGTTGGGAAAGTTCACTTTCTACATGAACTAGTTCAGTTCATAGTTCACACATTTTAAAATGAACTAGTTCAGTTCATAGTTTATAATTCAAAATTTAGAACTAAGTTCACAGCTCCAAAAAATTGAGTTCAATATGTTGCGAGCTATAATTTTTCTCCAATACCGCTCTCGGCCTCTATGCAATTTGGCGCACACACATCTGCTTAAAACACACAGAAAACACACAGCTGTCACTCGGCTATTACCGGACCAATACCTTTCAAACTCGGTGATAGTATTCACAACTCATTTGTCCTTCATTCTATCAAATATGATTAAACGGCATATGCATGGGTGTCGCCACAATATAACTTGGGGGGGACACGTCCCCCTCACTTTAAAAAAAGTTAGGGGGACGTTCTTTCTTTCCATTGCTTCGTTCCAAATTCGTTCCATTTTATCAGTAGGGGGAATACCCATAGCAATAGAAATCCACTCCGCATTTTCCTGGTTTCCTACACACCACGCACGCAGATTCAACTCCCATACTCCTTGATCGAAGCGTCTCGCTAGCAGCTAGCACTTGGTTTCAGACATAGACTGTCCCACAGACGAGATGGACATAAGGAGGTTTTTTCGAGGAAGAGGAAAGTAAGTCAGAGTTGCCCAAGTTTTCCCTATAGTGGCCAAAGCACCCTTATGAGACAGTCTCTGGCTGTAATAATAATAATAATAAAACTTTATTTATATAGCACCTTTCATGCAAAAGAATGCAGCTCAAAGTGCTTTAATAGCATTAAGTCATAAAGATCCTTCTGCAAACATATGGTTATAGCTAGATAAGCAAGCTATTTACCTAAAACTAGCACTAGGCAATACCATACTTTATTTACCCATGGAACAGCATTTGTTGATTTTTTAAATCTGGGTCTGAAATATGTTGTGCTTTTGGCCGTGTTCAGACCTAGGCGTCTGTTTCGGGCAGAAAGCCATGACCAGGAGGTTTTTTTCAAGTAGCTAAAAAAAATGCTGGTGGTTTTTTGTATTGCCATAACAACCGTAAGCTAATCTGGAGTTAACGTTAGCTAACATGCTAGTTTTTCTAACGACTTTTTAAATCCTCCTTTTAAATCTTTTGCTCTCATTAAATGGAGAATAAAGTGCCAAAGTTGTCAGTGTCAGTATTCTGTGTATTACACCAAAACATTATCCTGGCTATGACCAAGCTCAATCTTATTTAAGATTGCAGATCGGGCTCGTTTACCCAGTCTACCAGAACATAATAGTAGTCAGTAATTGCAGAGGGGGGGGGGGGGGGCGAATGAAAGAGAGAGATACTTTTCTATCTAAAAACATGGTAAATGCACCAGAATGCGGGAAATTGCATCTACATCTTTCAAAATGTTCTCGGGGAAAAGCCCCAGACCCCCCGCCAAAATATGTCCCCCCCACTCTCAAAATGCTGCTGACGCCCTTGGGCATATGGTATTGCACCCGTGAGGCAAGCGAGTAGAGTTTTGTTCAGTTATCTCTCTAGACTGATTACTGACCAACCTTCCACCTTTGAATAATGTAACTTATAAACACTTCGTTTTAAAGCGCTGTGGCCGTCCTTAAAAGATGTGTCAATAAGCGAACTTCTCCATCATGTGAAGCAGACACGTTGACTTCACTACTTATTAAGATGTTTTAAATATGGAATGCTTTATCGCGCAGGCCGCAGTCTCTCTATTTGCCAAGATGCTGATTATGGATTATCCGTGTGCTCTGCTATTGTTTCTAACAATACAATATTTCTTTATTTGAGTGTGGTTGTTTAGTGCGATGGGGATATATTATCGTTACTGTCTATAAAGGAAGGCATTGCAACGGGAAAATCTCCTGCTCATCTCCATTTGCGCCCCACCTGTCACGTCTCTGCGACCCACCAGTTGGGCTCTCCCCACACTTCGAGAAACGCTGCGGTAGAGGGAAATTGACAGGGTGGTTGCAATAATAATAAAAAATATATATTATTTTAGGAATTGATACACATGAAGTGCAGTTTAAGGCAAAGGGTAGTGATGGATAAAGTTTTCTATAAAAAACAAGTGAAGTCTTTCATTCTCACTTTCCACTCTAAAACTATGAACTGGTTCAGAATTTAAATGGTGAACTATGAACGTGAACTATTCATGTTTACTTGTATGAACTGAACTTTGAACTGGTTCATGAGAGGTGTGAACTTGTACAACACTGTCGGTCTTGACGTTCAGATGCTGTGCCTAAACTAGCTATACCATCGTCTCGTCACATGATCAAATAGAGACTTGACATTGGACCACAACATACATATTACCCAGCAATCATCATTGCAAATCTGAATATGACAAAAATACCAAAGAAAATAAGAACGTATTCATTTCATTGAATTGTTTTTTAATAGTTTCTATAGTGTATACAGTATATGATAAGCATATAATTTTGTTCTAGATTGCTACTATTTTCCCCACAAATAATACCTACCATGATAGAGATAAGTTTGCCTTTTCAAGTGTATATATAGCATTAGACACGCTCTGTAGTGTAATGACATCTCTGAGACCCATGTGACTACACAAACTGCACTTGTCCAGTTACCTAACTGCTGGGAGGTGGGAGATAAACAATCGACGACTTCTATCACACAAAGACGGCATGATGTGGCTTGTCTTCGACAAAAAAACGCTTCTCCACCTACTGTTCTGGCGGTGAATTCTTTTCAGCACCCACAGCCTTCGGAGAACCATAAAGGCAACAAAAATGCAAATTAGCCCGTCCTATCCGTCCGCCCGCCCATCCGTAACAGAGTCGGACTACCATACTGGCACCACCTTGGTAGAGGTGATCAGAGTAGCAGAGAAAAACTGGTTTTCAGCTAACGACCCTGCGCCAGTGTGGAGAGGCCTGCAGGACATCACCAACTATAGGAGAACCCTCAACTGGCTGACGATCTGAACGTGTTTTACTGCAGGTTTGATCACCCCACATTCACACCCCTCACCCGCTCCAACTCAGACTTCACACAATCATCTGCACCGCCCGTTATCACCTCTCCCCTCCCCCCTGACTCCCCACCGACATTGACGGTCTGTGAAGAGGATGTGGGCCAGCTCTTTCAGAGACAGAAGACAAGGAAGGCATCAGGCCCAGACAATGTGTCACCCTCTTGTCTGAAAGCCTGCGCTGATCAGCTGGCCCCCATCTTCACACGGATCTTCAACAGATCTCTGGAGCTGTGAAGTCCCCTCCTGCTTCAAACGCTCCACCATCATCCCGGTTCCCAAGAAATCCTCTATAACTGAACTGAATGACTACAGGACCGTCGCCCTGACGTCTGTGGTCATGAAATCCTTTGAGAGACTGGTATTGACCCATCTGAAGGGCATCACAGGCCCCCTGCTGGACCCTCTGCAGTTTGCCTACCGGGCAAACAGGTCAGTGGATGATGCAGTCAACATGGGGCTGCACTACATCCTGCAACACCTCGACTCCCCAGGGACCTATGCAAGGATGCTGTTCGTGGACTTCAGTTCGGCGTTCAACACCATCATCCCAGAAGTCCTCCTCACCAAACTCACCCAGCTCACTGTGCCTGCCTCCACCTGTCAGTGGATTACAAACTTCCTGATAGACAGGAAGCAGCAGGTGAGGCTGGGTGAAATAACATCCAGCACCCGGTCAGTCAGCACTGGTGCACCTCAGGGATGCGTGCTCTCCCCACTGCTCTTCTCCCTACACAAATGACTGCACCTCAGGAGACCCATCTGTTAAACTCTTAAAATTTGCAGACGACACATCAGTCATAGGCCTCATCCGTGATGATGATGAGTCTGCAAATAGGCGGGAAGTTGAACAGCTGGCCCTGTGGTGCGGTAGCAACAATCTAGAGCTGATCACGCTGAAAACCGTGGAGATGACAGTGGACTTCAGGAGGAGCCCCCCAGCACTGTCCCCCCTCACCATACTCAACAGCACTGTGAACCCAACATCAACACCATCATCTAGAAGGCCCAGCAGAGGATGTACTTCCTGCATCTGCTCAGGAAGTACAACCTGCCTCAGGAGCTGCTGATCCAGTTCTACACTGCAGTCATCGAGTCTGTTCTCTGCACTTCAATAACTGTCTGGTTTGGATCGGCCACCAAAACTGGATAGGAATAGACTTTAGCAGACAGTCAGGTCTGCAGAAAAGATCATCGGTGTCAACCTACCCACCATCCAAGACCTGTACACCTCCAGAGTCAAGAAACGGGCAGGAAAAATCACTGCAGACCCTTCACACCCCGGACACAACTTATTCAAACTCCTCCCCTCTGGTGGACGCTACAGATCACTGTTCGCCAAAACATATAGATTTATCCCTGCACTTCTTGCACTCTCCACTTCTTCTTTGCACTATTGTTGTGTAAAATTTCACAGCTACTGCATATAGCCATTCCGCCTTGTATATCTTCTTCTTCTTATGCCCTTTGCTCCTCTTGGGTGCATAGGCCATTGACGAATGTCCTCCATTTCGCTCGGTTGTTGACAGTTCTTTCAACGTCTCCCCAGTTGAGTCCTTTCCCAGCCATTTCTGCCTGGACACTTCTCCTCCAGCTGTTCCTGGGTCGACCAGGTTTTCTTCTTCCCTATGTGTAGCCTGGGCACCAGGTTAGGACTAGGCTCCATTAGTCTCTCTCTCCTTTGTGCGCTCTCTTCCCAGTGCCAATCACGTCACTAATTGGGGGGTGGAGTGGGCATCTGGTAGGCCACCTAAATGCCGTAGAGGTAGGCGTGTATATATATAGACACCTGGGGTCCTTATGCCGGTATGTTATCACTCTGCTGCTGGCACTGGTGTGAGGAAGCAATTATGTGGGTGCTGTCTCGAACTACGAAGGTATGTCAAAGCGGTTTTCCTTGATTCTGATTCACTGCGGGTTAGCATGCTAAGAAATGTTTGTTTCAATAGTGTGTATGGGGAAGCAGACGCTGATTGAACCGCAGTGTACCAGTGTTTTGCGTGATCATTTCCATGGACAAGGTACGATAATGTAACGGCAAGCATAACCGTTGTTGTACACTGTTTTTAACTGACAGATTGTAATATGATGTGTATTTGTTTTCACCCAGCACCCGCTGGGTATTGTGGCTGTCGTGGGGTACCTGCGATAAACGTAGCGTTCCTTGCATCCGGTAACGTGAGCGGCAGGTACGTCTCTGAGTTATGCTCTGCCGTAGTGGTGTAGCTCATTTGCCCGGAGGAATGTGCATAGATGCTATTTCCCTGGTCGCTTTATAGAGATTTAATAGTAGGCCTGCCTTTTATATTGACCACTTTGTCATGTGGCATCTTTATCCTGTTTGTTGTGATGAATAAATCTAGATCATGAATTGTATTGCCAATGGAATGTGATCAACCGGTATTAATTGTCTGTTTATGTTTTTAGACTGTTTAACTGCAACCAGCATTTGGAGTGTTGCTGTTGCTGTTCTCTACACATATGATTGTGGTGGTGATTATTGTTTAACTAGATTTTGGTTTGTTTTTCCTCTAGCCTGTTGATTGTAACGAGTATTGTAGTGAGTGCAGTTATTGTACATCACAGGCTAGAGTGGTTTCTTTATTCCTTTGTTTTGTCCCCCCTCCCTCTCGTGTAGCCAGCCTCGGTGGTGGTGGAGCCAGGGTAGCATACAGGGCCCTTTTGAGAAGGCAATCTCCCTAGTTCCCCCTCTTGCACTTAATGTGTAGCTTAGACGTGTGACAGGAAGTTGCTGTGAAGCATGAAGTCTTAAGTCCTTAAATTAAGTTTATCAGAGTGACATTTAGTTGCAGTGTGTCTATAGACAGTGATCACGTGTGATTGGGACCCTAACCCTTCTAGTTGTGGTTCTCATTGTCTTCTCTGGCTCCTGTGCCGTTAGCTTGGCGATTCCCCACTGTATTCCCTTGTTATTTATTTTACTGTCGACCAACCAAACCAGCACTTTAATACCATGTATTAATAAAAAAGACTATTTTTATACTTTTCCAAGAACCTGTGTCTGTACGGATTATTGAGACAGAGTTCCCCTTGCTCTGGCCTTAGCACAGACAAATTGAGATCAAGGGGTGGCGTAGTCAGCTGTACACTAGGGGGCGCTACATTTGGGTTCCATTTCAGTGCTTGCCAAGTGATGTTTGTGGCCGGTTTTGGTATGTCCAATCCAACTCCACTTTCTCCTGAGAATTAGCATGTCAATTGGATCCTGGCTTGTTCTTTTCCACAGGTCCACATTGCTTATTCTGTCCTTCCCCCAGATGTTCATTATCCTTCTGAGGCAGGTGTTGATGAATGTTTGCAGCCTGTGTGTTGATTGCTTAGTGGTTCTCCATGTCTCGGATCCATACAGCAACACTTGCTTCACGTTGGAGTTAAAGATGCGTAACTTGGTGTTAATTGATATGTTCTTTGAGCTCCAGGTCTTCCTGAGCATATTAAACACCACTCTTGCCTTGTTGATGCGGCTTTTTATGTCCGCCTCTGTACCTCCGGTGGTGTCCACAACGCTGCCCAGGTATGTGAATGCCTCCACTTCCTTAAGGGCATTACTGTTCATGAGGATGGGGTTGCTGGATTTGGAGTGGATCTTGATAACCTGCGTCTTTGCTGTATTGGGTGTTAGATCAAGTTTTGACGCAGTTTGTGAGAGTCTGTCTGTCTTTTCTTGTATCTGTGCTTGTGTATGTGAGAGGAGAGCCAAGTCATCCGCAAAATCGAGGTCGTCCTGCTGCTCCCACAGTGTCCACTGGATCCCGTTCTTTCTCTCCTCAGTTGTTTCCCTCATAATCCAATCTATTGCCAGGAGAAACAGGAATGGAGATAGAAGGCATCCCTGTTTGACACCCGTCCTAACGTCAAAGCTCCTGGAGAGTTGGCCTGCATGGATGACTTTGCATTATGTTCCTTCTTATGAGTTCCTGATAAGGTTTGTGATCTTGGTGGGAATTCCGTAGTAGTCCTCTGTCCACTCGGTTGTTGTCCTTTCCTCTTCCCAAATTCTTCCAAAGAAACTGTAGAGCAGGTCCGTTGTTAGGTTAGGCTCTGCTCTAAGGGCTTCAGGTGGAATGTTGTCGGGTCCAGCAGCCTTGCCAGATTTTAGTTGTTTGATGGCCGTCTTGAGTTCAGTCTTTGTTGGTCTGCCACACTTGATTTTAAGTGGTTTTGCTGCCCTGGGGATATCTGGTCGCTCTGCCAGTGCTGGCCTGTTCAGCACCTCCTCAAAATGTTCCACCCATCTCTCGAGCTGTGCCTCCGGAGTAGAAATCAGTTAGCCGCATAGGCGGAGATCCCGGGGGGGACGTGTCCCCCCCTACCATAAAGTTGTCCCCCCCAACAATCATTGGAAACAAAACAATTTTTTTTGAAAAATATAGTAATATGAAATAAATCCACGACGACACAAGCGGTGCTAATTATAAACGTAAAAAAATTGTTTTTTAAGTGTTGAAAAATCATGACCCCCCTATTCCTCAAAGTGGTTTGGTTCACATGCTGTTTCCAACGGGCGGGGCTACCGGCAGCTCCGTGTTTCAGTCAATTAGCCAAGTACACGGTCAGACTGTTTCCTCCTCTCTCCCACTGACGCAGTTAAGAACATGTAATGAAGAAGTTTTTTCTAAACTCCTTTTACGAAGTTCCAATCGATATGCACAAGTATACATAAGTTTAATAATGGATTGACATGACAACGTGAACGTTTGCTGATAACACATGCATGCCGGTAATTACCACCGTTACGATAGCTAGCTAGACAGTTAGGACATTGTCCTGTCAGGGGCAGGTTAATGCTAGTTAATAAAGGTAGTTCTACATCTCAGTGCCTCTCCAGATTAGTTAAATTAACTGAAGGTAAATTAATGTATGCTTTCCCTGCGGTGCATGAACAATGCTGGTATTGGATATATTTATCTGCAATCGTGATGACCGTGAGATGAGGCTTCTCACTCTTGTATTGTGTAATCTGTAAATTGTCGCCTCAAATGTAAGCTTGTTATCCACCACCATATCTAGTTTTAAATGTTATGCATACCCCTCCATTGCAGTATAAAGGCCCTTTTGATGGCTTCTAGAGTAGACGAAATCAGGTTCTTTTGTCTCCAAAAGTTGTCTAGACTCTAGAGCCTCTTGGGATATCGTTTTGACACTGATAGCTGCCATTGTAAACTCTAGTCAGCTCTGATAACTTGTCCGAGTTAGGAACAGTAAATATTGGTGGCGGGGCTTATTGATAGGTCAAAATGAACTATTTAAAACTTATTTTGAGCATCAAGTTCTCTTGAACTTTGGACATTATTTGTCTGTGAGTAGATATTTTGTGTTACTACATTTAATGCCGTAGAGGATTTAAAAATGACTTCGAATTTCTGTTTGTAAATGTTATTGAGAATTCAGTATTTAGCAGCTAAGTTATGCTAGCTCTCATGAAAGCAATTTTTTCATGTCCCCCCCCCTGGAATTACTCTCCAAAATTGTATCACTCTCACTATCAATGTATTGTCCCCCCCTACAATGAAATGGGATCTCCGCCCCTGGTTGGCCGGTCTTGTCTCGTATTGGTTTTTTGTTATGTGTATTTGTCCCAGACAGTTTCCTTGTTATGTTATACAGCTCTTTCATGTTCCTTTGAGTCGCTGCAAGCTCTGCTTCTTCTGCTAGCCTCGCCACCTGAGATCTTTTGTCTCGCCTGATGTTATTTCACACATCTTTGTGGCATCTGTTGTACTCTTTTTGGGCAGTTGTCTTTCCAGATCTTGTTCTTGAGCTGTTAACTTTCGCTTTGAGCTCTCTCCTCTGATGGATTAGTTTGAGGGTTTCTGGTGTCATCCACTCTTTGTGTTTTTGGGTCCTCCTTCCTAAGGCCTCGTCACAGGTTGAGGTCCAAGCAGCTTTTAGATGTCCCCACTCTTCGTTTAGGGTCCATACCTCCGTTTTCCTCTGCTGTAGCTGTGCATTTCGCCTTGAGAGGACCTCCTTGAAGTTCTTAGCTACTTGGCCGTTGTTGAGGTGCTCTATGTTGTATTTTGCCCCAATGGTTTTTTGCTTGCTGGTGTCTCTTCAGCCTTAGTCTGAATATCCCTACCAGGAGGTGATGGTCTGAGGCTGCGTCTGCTCCTCTCATTACTCCCACATCTTCCATGGACCTTCTAAACTTTTTACTGATACAGATGTGATCGATTTGATTTTCTGTGACATGGTCTGGTGACACCCACGTTGTTTTATGGATTGTTTTGTGGGGGAATACACTTCCTCCAATCACTAGGTTTTTGCTGGCACAGGTCTCTGCTAGCAGCTCGCCATTTTCGTTCATTGTTCCCACTCCATGTTTTCCCATCACTGCTTCATATCCCTCATTCTGGCCTCCAATTTTGGCGTTGAAGTCCCCAATCAGCATGATGAGGTCTTTGGCTCTGATACTACCAATTCCGCCTTGTATATACTTTCTTAAACATTTGCAGTTGCACTGTTTGTTTTGTATTGTGTTGTAATTAGGGCTGTCAGCGTTAACGCATTAATCTATGCGATTAATCCGGCCGCGATTAACGCGATAAAATATTTTAACGCAATTAACGCAACTTTAAAAAAAAAAAGCCTTTATTTGGATAGGACATGAAGTTATGACATGAAGTTATGACAGGAAGCGAGGCGGAGAAGAGGTGGGGAGAGAATTGGGAAATTACATCAGGCCAGACTTAAACCTGTGTCCCCTCGGGCAATGTAGCCCGTAAGTAGGGGGCTTGGCCTACCATTTTATGGGAGCGATGAGGGACAGGTGGGGCTTGAATAGCCCCCCTTGTTTAAAGTGGGGAATGACAGAAAAAGTTTTAGAACCACTGCGGTAGTTGAAGATGGAGAGAGCTGAGGGATTGTTGGGCGGAAAGTCTCTGTTGACGATGATGGAACAATCGACAAAACTAAAGTTGTATGTAGCATTTGTCAAGCTGAATTTAGCTATCACAGAAGCAGCTCGTCTTGAAGTTATCACCTTAATGCAAAGCACCCGACAGAAAGTAGTCCCAGGTTAGATGATCGCCAACCCACACTCCATGACTTCTCTAGGAAAATAACTAGACCAGTTTGTGAAAAGGTTACCATTTGGGTTGCCGGTGACTGTCGGCCCATCAACATAGTTGAGGACAGTGGGCTGATTGAGGTGATTCGAATTGCTTCAGGGAAAATTCTTACGATTTACCGTCGAGGGTCACCATTGTGTTTAAAAAAATTACAATTAAACAACAGTTTCTAAAATACACGCTGTCTGAAGTGATTACGTGTTTATTTATAAGATTTAGTCTTAAGAAGAAAAACAAACTTTTAATCGCGATTAATTAGTTAATTTTTTTTTATCGATTGACAGCCCTAGTTGTAATGTATATTTTGTGTAAGCACACTGAGAGCCACTTTACCAAGTCAAATTCCATGTTTGTGCAAACTTACTTGGCCAATAAAACCTGATTTTGATTCTGATTCTGAGATTACCTTACAACTCACAGAGACCAGAATTCTAATGTCTCTGAAATCCATGTTAAGACTAATCTATGCAGCTGCAAGCCTGAGACCACTTTACCACTCAGACTGAGACCATTCAAATAAACCCAAACATGACAAAGAAATCATCTTCTTCTGCAATATCTCAGTTTGTAATCTTTAATCCATGTCCCTGTCCCTGGTCAACTGGTATAGTGCAGTCCTGGTAGTTTGTGAGAGGCACCATAAACCAACACCTAACCCACACCTAATGAGTAATTACAAGTGGAAAAAGGCCATCTGTGGTTTTCCAATCCAAAGATTCCCGTCCTTGTGCTGTTGAGAATAACTTGATTGACATATCTGACACCACAAACGGTATGGACACTGGAGTCTATTTCCCCCAACTACTGTCCTCCAATACAAAACTTAACATGATTATACATATTGAGGGATGTCATCCATCCCTGACAGATAACTGAATGTCAGCAAAACAAAGGAGATTGTGGTTGACTTCAGGAAAAGCCACACTGAACACCCACCACTGACCATCGATGGTGCTACTGTGGAGCGAGTGAGCAGCACCAAATTGCTGGGGGTGCACATCAGTGAGAACCTCTCCTGGGCCACCAACTCCATCACTGGCGAAGAAAGCCCAGCGGCGCCTCTACTTCCTCCGCAAGCTCAAGCGAGTGAAAGCTCCCATACCAATCATGAACACATTCTACCGGGCAGGGGCGGACTGGCCATCGGGGATACCGGGAGAATCCCCGGTGGGCCGACGAGGTTGGGATGGTCCAAAATACCGGCCCACTCCCATCACCAACCGGCCCTCTCGCGAAGACCGCCGGCACCTTTAACTATTTTCCATACTACTCAGAACACGTATAATTTCCTCAACTAACTCTAAAAACAGAAATCACTGACTGATTTTTATACTCCTCCTCGCGATCTGTATTCACACTCATGGTGCCTATTTTTCGAAAATGTTCTGAAGTGTCTTCTGAAATGTGTTCTTACAGACTTCAGAAATTCAACGTAAGAAACGATCTCCACCTTATTAATGAACACCTGAAAATGGGTTCTTACACAGCCAAAGTGTTCTCAGCTGTGCGGATTGAGGATGAGGATTCTTAAATTAAACGCACCTGGATTTGCATACACGCCCCGCCAGGGCACGCAACCGTAGTGACGTGTGTCGTCAGCCCTTCTAACATGGAGCGGCCCGTGGGGCATCTGGTAGTTTTGAGGAATTGCATTTAAGAAAACTGTGGGCTATTTACGACTGTTATTTCGCGTGACAGTGACAGTGATACAAGGTAAGTTGTGGCGTTGACTTGGCCAATGTTAGCTTGCTTTTCACAGATGAGGTAACGTTCACTACCAACTAGCCTAGCTAACGTTAGGTAGATAAATGTCCAAAATTGAGACCGTTATGATCTGGTAAAATAAGCAAGCTGGCACTGTTGTCATCATCGAGATGATCTATTTTAACATGTTAGCCGTAGTCACTTGTTTACAATCGATGAGCAAGCTATCCATGGTGGTAGTTGTAAAGAGGGCAATCTTATAATTTCTAATAATTTATGTAAAATAAGTTAACCAGCTAGCTTGTTATGCTAAAATCACCGTGTTACACACAACACTAACATTATAAATAGTGCTGTCAGTTTAACGCGTTATTAACGGCGTTAACGCAAACCCATTTTAACGCCGTTCATTTTTTTATCGCGAGATTAACGCGATTTTTTATTTCTTTTTTAAGATTAACATTCTTTTTGGCCTCGCAAACTGTGTAGTATGCTAACGTTACGGTTTGAGTGAATGGTGAGCGCGATACGGCGAAATGAATGATAAAAAGCTTCTGAATGGAAAGTTTACTTTTAAAAGTTGTGTTGTGTAAAAGAAGCAAGCTTCACTGTTGTCCGAAAATGTCAACAGGCAGCTGGCTGAAAGCAAATAAGTAGTAGGCTTACCTTTTATTGGTAACCTAACTGTTACGGTTCATTGTTTCTGAAATAAGAGGCCTGACTGCTATGTTCCCAGCAAACTTGAAAAAAAGAAAATATTAAGCCATCATTTAACTGCACTATAGGCCTTGTTTACCTGAAATGTGCACTTTATAATTTTATTTTGTACCGCTCTGTTTGGCAATGTTGGTTTTCAATAAAATAAAACATTTGCATAAAGCAAGCCAATCCACTTTTCCATGTTGATAAGGGCATTAAAATTAAAATAAAATGATGGAAAAAATAAATAAACGAAGGGACATTTAGAATAGATAAAAAATTGCGATTAATCGCGATTTAATTTTGAGTTAACTATGACATAAATGCGATTAATCCTGATTAAATATTTTAATCGTTTGACAGCACTAATTATAAACAATGTTAATATGTTATCTAGATTAGATAGTGAGGTCATAATAACACATGAGTATACTGATATTGTTTTTTATTATCATGTGACTATAATGCACCCGGGCCAGCAGAGTTAGTTTAGGTTCTGTTACTTAACTTATTGTTTTGTTATGCACCTTCAACACCCCTACACACACACACACACACATAATCACACACCCAGCATGCAACACTACTGATACCACTGATGTTCACACCCCATCGTATGTTCTATTCTGTTCATTTCTACAATATAGTTCATACTAATTCTACCCTCTGATTCCAGTTTCTTTATTGTGTGGATATTCATTCCTTAAGGTTCTGTAGTTATACGTATAACCATCTGATACTAGCCCAGAGTTAAGCCTATTCATCTAGCAAACTATACCTACCTTGGAGTGTTACAATAGCCAGTATCATTTTATTCCATGTGTCCACCCAGGCAAATTGGTGGATCCAAATGTTATTAAAAAAAAACATATATGATGTAATTTCTTTGTAATCATCCAAAATAATGTTAAATGTATGGGTATTTTTCCAAGTAGGCCACTGACTGGTCGATACGTGCGATGCATTGAATGGGCAACGCGCCGTGTATTGAGTGGGCAGCTCGCCGTGTACTGAGTGGGCCGCGCGCCGTGTATTGAGTGGGCCGGTCTGACAGTAACTCCCGGGCCACTTTTCCCCCCCAGTCCGCCCCTGCTACCGGGGCACCATTGAAAGCATCCTGTCCAGCTGCATCACTGTGTGGGGCAGTAGCTGTACTGAACACAGCAGGAAAGCACTGCAACGCATAGTGAAAACAGCTGGTAAGATCATTGGTGCCCCACTCCCACTCCCTTCCTTGAAAGACATATACACCACCCGCCTCACCCGGAAAGCTACCTTGATTGCGAGTGACACCAGCCACCCCGCACACAGTCTGTTCAGCCTCCTACCCTCTGGAAGAAGGTATAGGAGCCTCCGTTGCCGCACCACCAGACTCAGAGATAGCTTCATACACCAAGCTGTCAGAAAGCTAAATTCTCTCCCCTCACTCCCCCCAGCCATATCCGTCAATCTGACATGGGGCTGAAATCCCCCCCCCCCCCCCCCCCTTAAATCACTCAGGACTCTGCAACAAAACTGTCTCTTGCACTTTTATCACCTACGTTTACCATAACCACTTACTGTTATACCTGCACTGGGAATGTAACAAATACATCTTACAGGATGTCTTTTGCTGCCATTACTAAATTGCGTTTTTTGCACTACCATAACCTCACTTTAAAGTAAAACGTATGCTGCTGCTGCTGTACGTGTATCTGTATGGTTTTTTTTTTTATATCTATATGTATATCTATATGTATCTAAATGTCTTGTCTTATCTGTTGTTGTGCCTGTGCACTTTATATGTTTCACCGTGGGAGAGTGGGAAACGTTTTTATCGATTCCTTGTATGTCTGACATGCAGGAAATTGACAAAAAAGCTACTTTGACTTTGACTTAACTGTAGTGTGCTGTTTCTATCTGTTATACAGTGACTTCTCAAAGCCACGACTGGCCACTCTATCTGTTTTTCTGTCACATACACAGGGTTATTAAAAACACAAACAACTAATACAGCTCACTGATACAGATGTGTTCAAATAATGAGACACAATCTCCTCTTTTTACACAGGTCTGGACTCCATCTGTGATGCTACTCAGAATGCTACATGTTATGGGGCTCTGGGAAGACCTGTGTATCTGCAGCTGATGAGGGACACCAGTGGGCATGAACTGAGGTTATACAGTGGAGATAAGAATGTATTTACATCCAAAAGCTCCAAGACAGTGTTCTATAACGAGTTCAACACCCCATCATACCTCCAGAGGTGGCAGTTTGTTCCTGATAACAGGACCCTGATTATTAACCCTGCAGAGTGGAGAGATGCAGGAACATACAGATTGGAGATCCATGAGGAGTCAACAGGGAAGAGAGTAGGAGATCACACAGTACAGCTGATCATTGAAGGTAAATCACTTCATCTTGCCTCTTATGCGTTATTAGATTTAACATCTCCTGCACTGTCATTCTGAACTCAAACAGTGAGACACGGTGAAGTTTAGTGAGGATATCCAAGGCGTCAAAAAGGACAGAGTGCAGTTGATGATCGAAAGTAAATATCCACATCTGCTCTGCAAGGCATTAGTACATTTGATAATCTGCCTCAGCATCTGACTCACTGTAATGGTAGTAAGGGGCGACAGTGGTACAGGAGGTAGAGAAGTCATTTAGTAATCAGAAGGTTGTTAGTTCAATTCCCTGTCGAAGTGTCCTTGAGCAAGACACTGAACCACTAATTGCTCCTGATGTGCAGTGTGCCATCAGTGTAAATGTAAAAATGTGTATACATCCTTGTAAGCCGCTTTGGATAAAAGCGTCTGCTAAATGACTAAATGTAAATGTAAGTAAGTAAAGAGAGAGAGCTTGAGCAGTCTTCCCCTGCATACCTAGCTTCATGTGTGAAACACAGCTAGAGATCTATGAACTCAGAAGTATGGGGCCTTTGTAACATGAAATTGTTTTTCTAATTTTATTTACAAACTGTTCTCTTTACAACTTTCACAATACATGTTCATGTCATTGAAATCCTTTCATGAGCGACACAAATCTGTCTGTGGTTTGTCACGTCCCTGTCTAGGGCTTTAGGACATGACAAAGATTTTAAAATACGGGCAGACAACGGAATAAAAATAACCGTGAATTTATTGGACAAAGAATAAAATAACTAAACTAAGGCTCAAAAATAACGTAACAAGCGAACAGGCCTCAACAGCCTGGCACTCTCTCCCGGTCTCTCACTCCGGTGAGTAGCGCACATGATGGTAGTGGTAGTGGTAAATGTATTCTGTCCATGAAATGAGTGTCTTTCACATGACACCCCTGTTTCCTCACCCCTGTATCTAGAGAAGACACCTACAAGCTTGGCTCTCATCACTGAATGACCTTCTGTTTGCAGGTATTTCTCCAGTGTTCATCGGTGTGTGGCTGGCAGAGATCATCATTCTCACATCACTGCTGGTGGGAGGGTATTACCTCTACATAAGAAACAAGAGAGCACACACTTCAGGTCAGAATACACACATTACAAACCTTTATCTTCTGTTATCTCTACACTAGAAACAAGAGTTTACACCAGGTTTGAAGAGAGACCTTTAACATAAGAGTTGTCAGTTGTTTGAGCTCCCTTGTGCTGTGAGTGAGGTATGTGGCCACTGAGGTGTCTCAATGAACAAAAATACTTTTACAAGGCAGAGGCACAGAACTCCACAATGCAAAGCAGAGTTTCCTCAACCTTTACTCCTCTCATACCTATGTGCTGTATGTGTTCAGGTGTGCACAAATAGTAACTGGTGTTACTCCTCTCATGCCTATGTGCTGTATGTGTTCAGGTGTGCACAGATAGTCACTGGTGTTTCTTCTCTCCCTCAGATGAGCGTAAGGACCAGGAAGTGGAGCTCACTCCGACCTCTATGAGCCGCAGGAGGAGGAGGACACCAGAGGAAGTGCAGATGCAGTGACTCCCCATTGGCTAAGAGGGTGTCCAGAACCAGAATACACCCAGATTTAAAGATGATTTGAAAGACAACCTATTAAGAAACATATATGAAAACAAACAGATATTAGTCTGATGAATCCCCAATGGCTCTTGACTGGAGCACATCAGAGAAACTGAAACTGGCTTTAATGGTAAACATGACATGGTGTCATATAGAGTACAGACCTCATGAACTCACAGAGCACATGCTGTGACATCACACACCAGTTCCCAAAAAGCTTTTGCATTTTTTTACTTATACTTTTAGCACGTTTGTGCATGTATTATACACACACACACACACAACTACAAGTATCCTTCATCATATATTTTGTATTAATCTGTGTGTTGCTGAG
This sequence comes from Clupea harengus, assembly GCF_900700415.2. NCBI lineage: Eukaryota > Metazoa > Chordata > Actinopteri > Clupeiformes > Clupeidae > Clupea > Clupea harengus. The sequence continues at coordinate 10,269,742 of NC_045157.1, read as the reverse complement.
ATAAGTTCCAATCTCTGAAAGTCTCTTAGAGCCTCATACACACTCACTCACTCTCTCTCTCTCTCTCTCTCTCTCTCTCTCTCTCTCTCTCTCTCTCTCTCTGCTTTGCTTTGCTATTTTGTGTACCAATAAAATTGTGCTTATTTGACACTGTGAGTCCTTCACTTATTACCCAGAAGCTTCTGATGGTTGTTGTTTTCATAGCTCTATAAGTAGTAGCTACTGATCATGTAATTCTAAACAAGACACGCTTAAATGTGCTTATTGTCCATCGCTGCTATCTAGTGGAGAGGATTGACATTGGAACTTCAACACATCCTTCTGAGAACACTTTGAGTATAATATAATATAATATAAAAAATATGAAATCATATTTTGGATTTGTACATATTCTTGCAGAATGCCATATTTTATTATATTAGCCACAACTGGTTCTCATCACTGATGAATCCCCATTGTGTAACTCAGTTAAGACACTCAGGCCAGTTACCACGTACTTCCACAAACACACTAATAGCATGGCTGGGGAAACACACTACTTCACACACACACACACACACACACACACACACACACACTTACTCAATGCTCTTGAAGATACACACAAGTCAACATCAACTGTGGCATCCACTCAAAAAAATGATCCAGGACAGTGTTCCATAATGAGTTCAACACCCCAGCATTCCGTCAGATGTGGGAGTGTGGAACCGCACAACTGAATATCCTCAAAAAATGCCCTGGCTAACCCTGACATTTTCTCTGTGACATGAACGTAGCTGAATGCCTTCCACAAGTGACCGTGTGGCACAAATCCAAAGGCATTAGCAAGTTCCAAACGTACCACACGGAAGTCCTCTGTCCTTGCTGCTTGAATTTGATGCCAAATCATGCTACTATGTTCCAAACATCCAGAAAACCTGGGATTCCTGTTTTCTGTAAACTATTTGCCTTTAGATAGGAGACCAACCTCCTTGCTACCACACTAAAGAAGATCTTTCCTTCCACATTAAGAGGACTGATAGGTCGGAATTGGCCTATTTTAATGGCATTCTTCTCCTTAAGAATAAAAATACCACCTGCCCGACAGCACATCCTCTGAATTTTTCCTTTTTTCTTTACAGTCACCATGGGCTTCCATAGATACTTCAAAACAGCAGGCGCTTCTTTATAAACACAATAAGGTACCCCGTTAGGGCCAGGAGATGATGAGATGCAGCCCTTGCACAATGCACCTCTTACACCTCTCTCCACCTGGGCAGGCCACCTTCCATTGGTGAACCTCTCCAGTTGGAAGAATGTCTGCCAGTTGTTTGCATGTAGCTGTGGAATATACTCCTTTGGGTCTTTTCTCTTCAACTCTCAAACTTCCTGTTTTCTTTTGAGTGAATCAAGACTTCACAAACTTAAATGGATTCTTGTAGAATGCAATCCTAGCTTGTTCTTTCTTCTTCATTCTTCGTCTGAGGAGCTCTGTCCTCCATAACTTAACCATTCTACTCTTTACCTCTGCCTGCAGTCCACTTAAACCCTCTCTCTGTTCATCTCCTCATCTCCATTGCTTCTTCAGCTGCCTCCTTTCTCAAATCAGCCTTTCTATTTGACTTGGCTTGACTTTGCTTCTCTTTCCAACTTTTCTGACAAATTCCATATCTTTCCACGCTGTCATTATAGATGACCTCACACATGCAGTTCAATGTATTCTCCACTGTACCCTTCAATCCTTTCACAATTCTTTTAAAGTCAACATTGATGAAATTCCATCAAAGAATAATAATCTTGAAAATCAAAACAATCATCAAGCACAAGTTAACTTGTGTCCCATTCCAAATCCAACAGAAAAAGGGAAAAACTGATCCAGGGGTAGATGTTATTCAGTCACAAAAAAGCACAAAAATGTTAGATATTCAGGATCCTGTTTATATCCTAAATCAGTGCACTTTCTTTGGGCTTCCGTGCCAACTCAAGCTCTTCACTTCTCAAGTCCTTTCCCAAGTACAACACCTTAAACAGATGAATATTATAATAATAATAATAATAATAATAATAATACAACTTTATTTTATATAGCACCTTTCATGCAAAAGAATGCAGCTCAAAGTGCTTTACAGCAAATACATAACGTGCACAAAGAAATTACATGCACATAAAAATAGACATCAAAGAAACATAACTCAGATAAAGTGCAAAAAATAAATAAATAAAAAATAATAATTATAATTCAAATTATAAAATTGAATACATAAAATGCATAGCATAAGATAGAAAATAAAACTGCAGAGATATATTTAATCTAACCCCTTAATATCACAAGTAGAGATTTAAATTAAATTAAATTAAATTAAAAGTATTTATATATATATATATAGTGCGAAGTGGTAGCTAGTTAAAGGCTAATGTGAAGAGGTACGTTTTTAGTTTTCTTTTAAAGATGTTAAGCGAGCTGGCTTCCCTGATGTCTATAGGCAGTATGTTCCATAGCACTGGGGCGTAATTGACAAATGCTGCATCCCCGATTTTTTTACGGCTGTTGCTGGGAACCTCCAATAAACCAGCATTCGATGATCGCAGTGTTCTTGAAGGCAAGTATTTGACTAGGGAGTTTGCAATGTAACTTGGTCCTAGCCCATTAAGGGCTTTGTATATTAGGAGAAGGACCTTGAAGTCAATTCTAAAAGTTACTGGAAGCCAGTGCAGAGCAGCTAAAACTGGACTAATGTGCTCTCTCCTCTTGGTTCTGGTTAATAGCCGAGCTGCAGAGTTTTGAATGAGCTGAAGTCTCTCAGTTGTTTTTTTTGGGAGGCCAGTAAGGATTGCATTACAATAATCAAGCCGGCTTGAAATAAAGGCATGAATCAGTTTTTCAGCATCTTTTTGATTTATAAATGGCAGGACTTTAGCTATGTTTTTAAGGTGGAAAAATTATGTTTTCGTCACCTTGTTAATGTGAGACTTGAAGCTTAAATCTGAATCTAAAATAACACCAAGACTTGTAACCTCCGATTTAATCAAGGGAGTTAATTTCCCCAGATTATTAAACAGCATTTCTATTTTTGTTTTAGGGCCGACTAGTAGGATCTCAGTTTTGTCCTCGTTTAACTTTAAGAAATTATTGCTCATCCACTTATTTATCGCCAAAAGTAATGGTAGTAATGGAGTTTATTGCTGCAGCATCATTTGGCTCATCAGAGATGTACAGTTGCGTGTCATCAGCATAACTATGGAAACATACATTGTGTTCTCTAATGATGTCCCCAAGTGGCAGCATGTACAGTGAGAATAATAATGGACCAAGGCAGCTCCCTTGTGCAATCCCAAAGCAGATGTCATGTTTCTTAGACACATGATCTCCAAGCCTGACATAAAACTTTCTCCCTTTGATGTATGTTCTGAACCAGTTTAATACAGAGTCAGAAAGCCAAACTAACTTTTCAAGACGATGAATTAGGATGTCATGATCAATAGCATAAAATGCTGCACTTAGGTCTAAGAGGACCAGGATTGAGACCTTATTTGCATCCAATTTTAGTCTGAGGTCGCTGATTTGATATTGACTGAAATACAAGGTAAAATGTCGTTTATCTTTTTCACTCACTCTTTTATACCAGGCAGAGTGTGTTATTCAGCAGATAATATGTGTTATATAACAGGTAAAGTGTGTAATTAAGCCGGCAGAGTGTGATATTAAGCAGAAAGTATGTGTAATTTAACAGGTAAAGTGTGTTATTAAACAGGCAGAGTGTAATATTAAGCAGATAGTATGTGTTCAATCAGTAAAATGATGCGCATCAAGGGAAAGAGGAAGATTTCACTCAATTCATTCACTGTGTCTCTGATTAGACATTATAATAGTCCAAGTTTAAGTATCCTAAACATAATAATGGGTGTCAACCAATAGCCCCGACCCGACATAAATATAATCAGTAGAGGGGGGGGGGAAAGTGGAGTTGAAGTTGAGTTACACTCACCCCCCCTAAACCTCACTCCCAATCAGAGACTACAGCACCACCTGTGTTGTGTGGACAACCACAGTCCCAGACTCGAACTCGCAACCTCAGACATTGGAGGCGTGGTCTGTATATCATGTATACCTCAGAAAAAAACTACCAGGAAATAGGCAAAGCTAAATGGTTCATATTAAATTTGCTTAAAAGTTACAAAAATACACTAATGTTAAGTGATGAAAGGCTAACACATTGCTTATTTTAAGGTCAGTGTGTCTGTGTGTCTCTGTGTGTGTGTGTGCCTCAGATTGAAGTTGTCACACACTTTGAAAAAAAATAAAACAGAAAAACAAAAAGATAAAGGGGAAGTCTGAAGGAGTGAAGAGTGCAGAGAGGGAGTGATGTCACAGACGAAAGAGGAGGTTCAGCAAATCAGACCACAGAGTCTTAGAGAGAAACGTACCAGTTTCCTCACTCCTGTATCAAGTGTAGACACAGACACACTTGATTCATCCCACATCACCTCAGTAGCATCTCCAACTGCACCTCTATCCCTCTGCACACAGACATGCAGGCTGTTCTTCTGCTCTTACTGCTGGCTGGAACCTCCAAAGGTGAGCAGTTTTAGAATTACATCAAAGTGTTTGGCTGGATATGTGTGTTGTGTTGTGAGATGTGTGTTGTGTTTGACTTAAGTAGAGCTTTAGTTGAGTAATTTATAGCCTAGATAAGACACGCCTGAGAGCAGATGACGCTGCATTAGGGCCAGATCTGTGCAGTAGGGCCAGATGTGGGCCGGATTCATGCCAGCTGTGGGCCGGATTAATGCCAGATGTGGGCCAGAGTCAGCCTCTCTCTGGGACTCACACATGCTGCTGTGTAGGATTAAACTCCTCTGCATGAGGGAGTCATTTCTCAGAGAGCAGGAAGGTGGGCCGGATCCAGTATCACACATCTGTGTTGGGTCCTGAGTCCAGAATTGTTCAATCATTTTCTATCTGGGTAACGTCTGAGTATGCGATCCACCATACTGCTCTGTTTCAGTAGTTAACCACAACCTGATGCACAGAGTGAGCCCTTTTTTACCATAAAAGGCACTGCTGCCAGCTCACATGATGAACTATGATAGTCATCGGAAACAAGCTCACACATTTGACCACTGTGATGGTAAAATGATACAAATAAGAAAGAAACACTAAAAGCAGAAGGGGGGAGTGTGAGAGTTCAACACACACACACACAGACACACACAGAGACACACACACACACACACACGAACAGTGTCTGAGCCTATTTCACCTGCTGCACCATCTCAGGTCCTGCTGACCTAAGGCCATAGGAACAGCAGGAACACCACCACATAGGCCTATAGGGTCATTCCACGCCAAACGGGACAATGGCTCCCACTCGACCGTCTCAGATGTGGCTGAAAAAAATCAAGGTTGTTCATACACTTCTTAATGGTTCAAAATATTAGCTCTCTACTCCCAGTAGTTTTGTCACAAAAAGATGTTTTAGGGGGGAGGGGGTGCCTGTGCTTGAGACGCTTTTTTAGCAGCGTTTTCTGAAGAGCCATTTTCAAATTGCTATTACTAGAAAAGTATTTAAGCTAGCTCCTTCAAACTTTCTAGGCTTAAAATATGATACCATTACTTGAATATTATGGACTTCCAATGGTGTGGCTTGGGTATATCATAGTATTCGGGGTGCTTGAATTTGCGCGAAAATTTTACTTTACGCTTTGTTGCAGCATCTTTGAAGGCCTGTGGAAAGCTCAATGTTAAAGCTGGAGACTTGATATTATACACGGCCCTTCCTATGTATGCTTCGTAAATGTCCTCATGTGATGAATGGGCTGGAAGATATTTAAGCTTGAAAATGGATGAAAACCCATTTTGTGCAATTTAGCAATTTAGCTATAGCAAAAAAATTACAGCATTTACCAACATGAAACAATTTTTTGGGGAAAGATTAGATATTTGTTCTTAACATATAAAAAAATTGTGATGGTGTTCTGCCTCGTTTTCTCAAAATATTTTTGGGAAAATATGGGATTTTTGTACACGCCCAGCATTCAATGGCCTGGAAGCACATTCAAATGGTAGCAAAAGGTAAGTTTATGACACAGAGCTTAAACTGCGTTTGTGTATAAAATCTGTGTATCATATCAAGTCTCTAGCTTTAACATTGAGCTTTCCACAGGCCTTCAAAGATGCTGCAACAGAGCGCAGAGTAAAAATTCCGAGCAAATTCAAGCACCCCGAATACTATGATCACCCAAGCCACACCCTTGGAAATCCACATTATCCAATTTATGGTATCAGATTTTAAGCCTAGAAAGTTTGAAGGAGCTAGCTTAAATACTTTTCTAGTTATAGCAATTTGAAAATGGCTGTACAGAAAACGCTGCTAAAAAAGTACAGGCACCCCATCACCCCTAAAACATAATTTTGTGACAAAACTATTTTGAGTAGAGAGCTAATATTTGGGACTATACCTATTAAGAAGTGTATGAACAACTTTGAATTTTTTCAGCCAAATCTGAGACAGTTGAGTGGGAGCCATTGTCACACTTTACATGGAATGACATACAAGCCAAATGTGTGACAATTTACAATTTAACATTAATCAAATAAAGCATTTTGTGCAGTTTAAGCTCTGTGTCATAAACGTACCTTTTGCTACCATTTGAAAATGCTTCCACTCCCACCCCCCTAAAACATCCTAGTTTGACAAAACTATTGGGAGTAGAGAGCTAATATTTGGGACAATTCATATTAGGAAGTGTATGAACAACCTTGAAGTTTTTCAGCCAAATCTGAGATGGTCGAGTGGGGAATTTTCCTTAAATTGTCACGTTTGGCGTGGAATGACCCTATATGAGGAAAAGGCTTCATTAGTGCAGCTCTACAGTTAATCTGTTTCACCTGCAGGTCTAAACTCCTTCTGCAATGCTACTCAGGATGCTGCATGTTATGGGGCTCTGGGAGGACCTGTGTATCTGCAGCTGATGAGGGACACCACAGGATATGAACTGAAGTTGTTCAGTGGAGATAAGAATATTTTTACATCCAAAAGCTCCAAGATAGTGTTCTACACCCCATCATTCCGTCAGAGGTGGCAGTTTGTTCCTGATAACGGGACCCTGATTATTAACCCTGCAGAGAGGAGAGACGCAGGAACATACAGAGTGGAGATCTATGAGGAGTCAACAGGGAAGAGAGTGGGAGATCACACAGTACAGCTGATCATTGAAGGTAAAACCCTTCAACTCATCTCTGAACCTTTAAGAAGTTAAATAATCTTTGGCAGTGAATTTGGGTGGGTGGGGTATAAGTTCAAGTATAAATGCACACATGAAGATATTTTTGTCCTCACATTACTCCTCTCCTCCAGCCCCTGTGTCTGATGTGGACCTGTCAATCAGCTGCTTAGCCAATGGGGAGAAGAGGGTGAGGTGCTCCTCCAATGGGGGCAGTCCTCAGTACAGCTGGTCCCTGGATGGGAGGCCTCTGAGTGAAGCTGATGCTGATCTCAGTCCAGATAACCAGACTCTACTGTTGAGTGGGAATGTGGCTGGAGAACTCATCTGCAGCATGAGGAACCACATCAGCAGCACACACACCTCAGCTCTGCTGTGTGGACTCTGCTCTGGTCAGTCACTGTTTCATCTCCATATTACACCACTTAATTAATGTCAGTATTACCAGTATTTTACCAGCAGTATTAAACTGCAGCCCCCTGAACAAGATTCTTATAACTCGTAGCTCAAGACTTTCCCCCCCTTATGTAACTACATAGTAAACCACAAACACGTCTTGCTTTTGCGTTGACAGCAGGTTCCCCGACATCTGTGTACTTTTCTCCAATATTCATCAGTGTGTGGCTGGCAGAGATCATCATACTCACATCACTGCTGGTGGTAGGGTATTACCTCTACATAAGAAACAAGAGAACACACACTCCAGGTCAGAGTACACACATCACTCACCTTCATCTTCTGTTATCTCTACACTAAAAACAAGAGATCACACCAGGTTAGCAGAGAGACCTTAATCATGAGATCATGTTTCATGTGTCATGTTTCATTTGTGTTGTTTATCATGTATTCTCAAGTGTGCTGTTGGCTGCAATTATCAAGTCAGGGTGTCCTACAGTAGATTCCACTGTACTGTAGTAACATTTTAGACTATACTTGTGCTTTGAGTTACTGTTGTGAGCTGTTGGAGTATTTGCCCCCTAGAGTGGTCAGTAGTTTGAGCTTTTAGAGTGTTTGCTCCCTTGTGCTGTGAGTGGAATAATTTTCCAAGGCAGAGGCACAGAACTCCACAATGCAAAGCAGAGTTTTCTCCACCGTTACTCTTCTCATGCCTGTGTGCTGTATGTGTTCAGGTGTGCACAGATAGACACTGGTGTTTCTTCTCTCCCTCAGATGAGCGTAAGGACCAGGAAGTGGAGCTCACTCCGACCTCTATGAGCCGCAGGAGGAGGAGGACACCAGAGGAGGTGCAGATGCAGTGACTCCCCATTGGCTCAGACGGTGTCCAGCACCAGAATACTCTCAGATTTAAATAAATAATTTCAAACACAACCTATAAGAAACATTTATTAAAGATATTAGATTAGATATTAGAGTCTGATGAATACCCAATGATTCTTGATTGGAGCACATCAGAGAAACATTCACAGCGCACATGCTGTGACATCACACACCAGTTCCCCGAAAAGCTTTTGCATTTTTGTATTTATCTTTTTTGCCACCTTTGTGTATGTATCACACACACACACACACACACACACACACACACACACACACACACACAACAACGAGTATCCTTCATCCTATACTCTGTCTTAATCTGTGTGTTGCTGAGGGAAGCTCCAATCTCTGAAAGTCTCTTAGAGCCTCATACACACTCTCTCTCTCTCTCTCTGCTTAGCTTTGCTATTTTGTATACCAATAAAATTGTGCTCATCTGACACGTGAGTCCTGCACTTATTACCCAGAAGCTTATGATGGTTGTTGTTTGCATAGCTCTATAAGTAGTAGCTACCGATTGTCTCATTCTAAACATGACACATTTAAATGTGCTTATTGTCCATCGCTGCCATCTAGTGGAGAGGATTGACATAGGGACTTCAGCACATCCTTCTGAGAACACTTTAAGTATAATATAATATAAAAAATATAAAATCATATTTAGGATTTTTACATATGCTTGCAGAATGTCATATTTTAGTACATTAGCCACAACTGGTTTTCATCACTGATGAATCCTCGTTGTGTAACTCAGTTAAGACACTCAGGCCAGTTACCATGTACTTCCACACACACACTAATAGCATGGCCGAGGAAACACACTACTTCACACACACACACACACACACACACACACACACACACACACACACACACACACACACACACACACACACACACACACACACACACACACTTGCACAATGCCTTTGAAGATACACACAACTCAACATCATCTGAGGTATTGTTGTAGCGTTGGTGTGTGTGTGTGGACCCACTCAAAACAAACAATAACATAGTTCTCCTGAAGGATTTAACAGGACATCCATCAGTCCATCCTTAACTTTCCAACAACTAAAGAGAAAACCATATGACCATGTGAATAATAATTACATTATGTCCTGACATATACCGTATATCACATGTCTGAATAGTATAGTGTGTTCTGTAGTCATATTTGTATGTCAATGAGAAGTCTCTCAGTGTCCAGTACCACTTCTGAGTAAATATGAATATGAGGAATCACATGACACATTGCTAGTGAAGTGAACACTAGGACTACCTGTGTGCCTGCAGCTGATGAGGAACACCACAGGACATGACCTGATGAATAATGAAACTGAAGGGCTTTTTACATCCAAAGGATCCAGGACAGTGCTCCATAATGAGTTCAACACCCCAGCATTCCGTCAGATGTGGGAGTTTGTTCCTGCACAACTGAATATCCTCAAAATATGCCCCGACTAATGCTGAAATCTTCTCTAGGACCTGAATGTAGCTGAATTCCTTCCACAACTGACTGTGTGGCACCAATCCAAAGGCATTAGCAAGTTCCAAACTTACCACACGGAAGTCCTCTATCCCTCCTGCCTGAGTTTGATGCCAAATCATGCTGCTATGTTCCAAACATCCAGAAAACCTGGGATTCCTGCTTTCTGCAAACTATTTGCCTTTAGATAGGAGACCAACCTCCTTGCTACCACACTAAAGAAGATCTCTCCTTCCATATTAAGAGGACTGATAGGTTTGGAATTTTCATGGCATTGTTCTCCTTAGGAATACAAATATCACTGTCCGACAGCACATCCTCTGAATTGTTTCTTTTTTTTCATATAATCACTTATGGAGATAATTTCCAAACACTGTTAATGACTTAAGAATATAATAATCAAGTGCCTTGTATTATTAATGACCTTATATGAATCATGTACTTATGTAAGCAGGAACATGGATTTTCTGTGTTTCTGCGTGTGTGTAACTTAGAATATTAGGTGCCACTTAGTCTGCATATGTACAAGAGCATGTTTAGACCAGAAGTGATAAGAAGGGTCGAACTGTGCTTCTTCCGACCTTGCAAAACTTCCATCCTTGCCTCGAGCGTGTGTCACTTGTGTCCAATTCCAAATCCAACAGAAAAAGGGAAAAACTGATCCTGGGGTAGATGTAATTCAGTCACAAAAAAACACAAACACAGAAACGTTAGATATACAGGTTCCTGTTCTTGTCCTAAATCAGTGCACTTTCTTGGGCTTTCGTGCCAATTCAAGTTTTTCACCTACCAAGTCCTTTCCCAAGTGCAACATCTTAAACGGATGAATATTGACTGAAATACAAGGTAAAATGTTGTTTATCTTTTTCACTCACTCTTTTATACCAGGCAGAGTGTGTTATTCAGCAGATAGTATGTGTTATATAACAGGTAAATTGTGTTATTCAGCATGCAGAGTGTGTTATTAAGCAGATAATATGTGTTATTAAGCCGGCAGAGTGTGATATTAAGCAGAGAGTATGTGTTATTTAACAGGTAAAGTGTGTTATTAAACAGGCAGAGTGCAATATTAAGCAGATAGTATGTGTTCAATCAGTAAAATGATGCGCATCAAGGGAGAGAGGAAGGTTTCACTCAATTGATTCACCGTGTCTCTGATTAGACATTATAATAGTCCAAGTTTAACAGAATAATGGGTGTCAACCAATAGCCCCGACCCTACATAAATATAATCAGTAGAGGGGGGGATAAGTGGAGTTGAAGTTGAGTGCAGGTTACCATGTTTGCATTCTGCACAGAACTGTACCCGCTGGCTCCCGTTACATAAATAGTGTGTCGCTGTGTGTGTGTGTGTGAACTCATATAACAAATATAAATTGGTCTCGACACAGCACTGGCTACCATTACACTCACCCCCCTAAACCTCACTCCCAATCCGAGACTACAGCACCACCTGTGTTGTGTGGACAACATCAGTCCCAGACTCGAACTCGCAACCTCAGACATTGGAGGCGTGGTCTGTATATCATGTATACCCCAGAAATAAACTACAAGGAAATAGGCAAAGTTAAATGGTTCATATTAAATTTGCTTTAAAGTTACAAAAATACGCTAATGTTAAGTGATGAAAGGCTAACACATTGCTTATCTTAAGGTCAGTGTGTGTGTGTGTGTGTGTGTGTGCGTGTGTTTGTGTGTGTATGTGTGTGTGTGTCTTAGCCTCAGATTGAAGATGTCACACACTTCGAAAAAAATAAAACAGAAAAACTAAAAGATAAAGGGGAAGTCTGAAGGAGTGAAGAGTGCAGAGAGAGGGAGTGAGGTCAGAGACGAATGAGGAGCTTCAGCAAATCAGACCACAGATTTTTCGCCACATCACCTCAGTAGCATCTCCTACTGCACCTCTATCCCTCTGCACACAGACATGCAGGCTGTTCTTCTGCTCTTACTGCTGGCTGGAGCCTCCAAAGGTAAGCAGTTTTAGAATGACATCAAAGCGTTTGGCTGGATATGTGTGTTATGTTGTGAGATGTGTGTTGTGTTTGACTTAAGTACAGCTTTAGTCGACTAATTTATAGCTTGTAAAAGTAAACAGGGAAAGATATAGCCACGCCTAAGTGCAGATGACTCCCCTGCATTAGGGCCTGATGTGGGCCGGATTAATGCCAGATGTGGGCCGGATTAATGCCAGATGTTGACCAGTCAGCCTCTCTCTGGGACTCACACATGCTGCTGTGTAGGATTAAACTGCTCTGCATAAGGGAGTCATTTCTCAGAGGGCAGGAAGGTGGGCCAGATCCTCTATCACACATCTGTGTCGGGTCAGAGTCCAGTATTGTTCAATAATTTCCTATCTGGGTAACGTCTGAGTATGCGATCTACCATACTGCTCTGTTTCAGTAGTTAACCACAACATGATGCACAGAGGGGGCCCTTTTTACCATAAAAGGCATGAAACCACTGCTGCCACCTCACAACAGTATCAGGAACTATGATAGTCATCAGAAACAAGCTCACACATGTGACCACTGTGATGGTAAAGTGATAAGTATAAGAAAAAAACACTAGCAGAAGGGGGGAGTGTGAGAGTTCAACAAACACACACACACGTACACACACACACACACACACAGCGTCTGAGTCTATTTCACCTGCTGCACCATCTCAGTCCCTGCTCACCTAAGGCCATAGGAACAGCAGGAACACCACCACATAGGCCTTTATGAGGATAAGGCTTCATTAGTGCAGCTCTACAGTTAAACTACATCTGTTTCACCTGCAGGTCTGGACTCCACCTGTGATGCTACTCAGGATGCTGCATGTTATGGGGCTCTGGGAGGACCTGTGTATCTGCAGCTGATGAGGAACACCACAGGATATGACTTGAGGTTATACAGTGGGGATGAGAAAGGTTTTATATTCAGAAGCTCCAGGCCATCATCATTCCGTCAGAGGTGGCAGTTTGTTCCTGATAACGGGACCCTGATTATAAACCCTGCAGAGAGGAGAGACTCAGGAACATGCAGAGTGGAGATCTATGAGGAGTCAACAGGGACAAGAGTGGGAAATCACACAGTACAGCTGAACATTGAAGGTAAATCAATTTAACTCATCTCTGAACCTTTAAAAAAGTTGAATAATCTTTGAAAGTGATGTGTGGGGGTTATAAGTTAAAGTATAACTCCACACATGTAGACATTTTTGTCCTCACATTACTCCTCTCCTCCAGCCCCTGTGTCTGATGTGGACCTGTCAATCAGCTGCTTAGCCAATGGGGAAAAGAGGGTGAGGTGCTCCTCCAATGGGGACAGTTCCCAGTACAGTTGGTACCTGCGTGGGAGGCCTCTGAGTGAAGCTGATGCACAAATGCACATGTATCATGCACACACACACACACACACACACACACACACACACACACACACACACACACACACACACACACACACACACACACACACACACACACACACACACACACACTCACAAATTGTCAAGTGAAATTCCCATTGGAAGCCTGAAGGTGTGCCTGTATTTCTGTTTGCAGTTAGTAAAAAGAAAGAGCCTGAGGATTTGGTGTACGGCCAGGTGACCACTGGTAGCAACGGCAGAGGACAAAGATCAGACATTCAAGGTCAGAATAAACATATCAACACACACACACCCTGCACCTGCTTCGAAATTACATGTACTGTACATTACTGTATGGTCATCCGGTACAAGAGTGGAAACACAGGATGTGGTGTATTCTGGCGTTGCCATGGCAAATAGGAGCAGCGGGCATAAAAGCAGGAAGCCATCAGCAGGTGAGTCTCTGAAAGAAGGACTTTATTCACATACACACATTCACTCATTCGCACACACACTCACAAACACACACATACACCTACAGACATGTGTATAATATCATATAGTATGATAATCAGAATTTAAGTGTAATGAAATAATCGGTGCTGTGTTGTATTGCCTCACTTGACTCATGGAGAAGAAAGCTACTGATCTATATAAAATACTAAACAGATCATTGCCATGAGGAGCATTGTAACTGGTTCAGTAATGTCAAGGTATCAGCAGAGTGAGAACATGTTAGACTGGTTAGCTGCTGTTTGGGACAGATGCCCATTGTGTGAAGACTAGCTAGATAAGTTGGCTGGTCAAACTTGGAGCAAAAGGTATTTAGATACTGCAACATAAACTAATACACAAACGTTGTGAGCTCTTTTTCCGGGTGATAGTGGTTCAGGAGGTAGAGGAGTCATTTAGCAATCGGAAGGTTGCTAGCTCGATCCTGACTCCTCCTCACCAAGTATCGAAGTGTTCTTGAACCGCTCCTGATGTGCAGGTTGGCAACTTAGATAGAAGGCACAGTGTCTGAGGCATTCATCTGTTAAGCGCTTTGAGTGCTCTATGAGTAGAAAAGCGCTATATAACTGCAGTCCATTTACTTTTTACCATTTTTTGTGTCGAGAAGCAGGCCTCAGTTCAGAGACGTTAGTGTCAGTATCATGACCTAAGTGAGAGTGTTCTGGTTTTGGGGTAAGTATCCCGTATTCACAAGGAACCGATAAGATCCATTGATTTCCGAAATGAAATGAATTGTGACGTTTGATTGTAAAATTAAACAAGCTCCTGTCTACACAAATGTTTCATCACAGAGATGCATTTCGAAAACTGTGCAAAGATACTCTGTTAGTGGGCAGCATATTCCGTTATTATTTAATTTGTAGCCTTTATTTGTGGTCTGAGCCTGTTTAAGAGTTTGATAATACTTTAGAACTATGTTATCATGGCTCTATGCTTGGATGAACAATACTTAATGAATATGGACATACAGTAGCTAATATTATCTAATGCTGTGAGGTATTATGACTGCATGATAATTCACTTGTATACACCTGCACCTAATTCAGTCATTTTACAAATAATTACTGTCATCTTCCATCATTGCCTGTGATTCACATTCAGGAATCATTATGAATCTCTCTCCCTCCTTCCCCCTCTCCCTCTCTCCCCAGCTGAGGCGTATGAGTCGGAGTATGCTGAGGTGTCTGCCTTCAGTAAGAGACGGGGCCCAACTGAGAGTCACAGGCCAGAGGAGTCGGTTGAGTACGGGGAAGTGAGAGTCCACACACCACCCTGACCCACAGCAGGCAGACAGTGTGTATGTGTGACAGTGTGTAAGTGTGACAATGTGTATGTTTGACAGTGTGTATGTGTAACAGTGTGTTTGCTCACGTGCACAGTGGCCTATGTTTGTGTGTGTGTGTGTGTGTGTACACGCACCTGTAGTGGCATGTGGCAGATTGTGTGTGTTCCTCATATCAGGTCAATGTGGAGGTTAAACTAATTAGGGGTACCATCATGATGAAATTATGTAGGTAATTAGGGGGAAACATCATGATGAAATGATGTAACCAAACCACACAGTACAGGAGTGCATGAGAATTGAAATGCCCTGCTGGTGTGATCCTGCCTCCTGCCTGTCATTCACTGAGCTGGGAACAACAGAGTGGAGATACAGAGACAATCCTTATTTCCGCCATATGTGCTCCTGAGTTCTGGCAGCAGAGACATACTCAGGTTACACAGAGCGGTAGTGGTAGTGAACGCACCATTCCTACTCTACTGAAATGAGCAGCAGAGACACACTCAGGTTACAGAGAGCGGTAGTGATAGTGAACGCACCATTTCTACTCTACTGAAACTAGCAGCAGAGACACACTCAGGTTACACAGAGCTGTCCATGTTTTTTTTTACAGTCATTGCCCCCCAGTAAAGTTCCACAGAGCTGTGTGGTAGTGAACGCACCACTGCTACACTGCTGAAGAGTTGTGCTGGTGGCCACGTCTCCTCATTTGGACTAGACCACTATGTGTGTTGTAACACCCTCAGGGTTACGTATCTGCTGAACAGTAGTGCTAGTGGTCACGTCTCCTCACTTAGACTAGACATCTAACGGCTGTGTGGTGTAACACCCTGAGGCTTACGTGTCTGCTGAAGAGTAGTGCTGTGTGGTGTTGAACCCCCTGAGGCTTACGTGTCTGCTGAAGAGTAGTGCTGTGTGGTGTTGAACACCCTGAGGGTTACGTGTCTGATGAAGAGTAAAGAGCTGGGAGTTTGAGGACTGAAAGCATAGACACAACCAGGCTTTGTTGCTTTGGGAAGAAAAGTCAGCTTTTTAATTTCTTTAGCATTATAGTTCATTAGACTGACCATTCAGAGATGACCCGATGCTAAAATGTCAAAATGTATTTCTATTTATCACTATTTGATTAATATGCAAATTGTTATTTTGTCTAATTGATTGATTATTGATAATTGATTGAGATTTGTAATGTGTAATGTACAATAAAACATGCTAGAGTTATGTATTTGAATTATCGTTTCTGGTGTGTCTCTCTTTGCCAGACACACATCTACACTTCTCTTCACACACACACACACACACACACACACACACACACACCACACACACACGCGCACACGCACACGCACACACACACACAATCGTATTTTTCTCTTATCATGTATAGTGTTGGGCCTGGGTGTCGTGTTGCTCAATGCAAACACACATTGTGCACATGAGAGAGAACACTTCTTCATCTTTTCATAGTTCCAAGGCCCTTGGCAGACACCTTTTGTCCAAAGTGACTTACATCAGGGCAAACTGGTACGTACAGGAAGGACAGAACATGATGTTAGTTAGTCTGATAGTCTGATAGTGTGTGTGTGTGTTTGGATGTGTACTTTCCTCTACCTAATGGTTTGAGAGTATGGTCTTTCATGTGACTTTACCTGTCTGCATTAATCATGTGACTACTTACCTGTCCATACTAGTCATGTGACTACTTGTTAACATCTAGAAGAAACAGCCCAAAGGCAGCCATTTTGACTTGCCCTGATGAAGGCTCTAATGACTGAAACGCTGATGCTAAGGGTTCAGGTCTCAGTGAGAGACAGATACACATCCAGGGGTATGAGTTGCTGAGGGAAGCTGCAATCTATGGAAGTCTTTTAGAGCCTCAAACTTTCTCTCTCTCTCTCTTTGTCTCTCTGTCTCTCTCATACATCCATGCAGACACACACACACGCACAGACAGACACAGATAACTCTATGCAGGGTGTGTGCCGGATTAATGCCAGATGTGGGCCGGATTAATGCCAGATGTGGGCCAGAGTCAGCCTCTCTCTGGGACTCACACATGCTGCTGCGTAGGATTAAACTCCTCTGCATAAGGGAGTCATTTCTCAGAGATCAGGAAGGTGGGGATGGATCCACTATCACACAGTCAGCAGTCATCAGTCAGATCTTTCTGCAGTTAGCTCCTTTGTGCTGTCAGTAAGAGATAATGACCACTGAAGTGTCCTGATGAACAGTGGATGAGGCGAAGGCAAAGAACACCACAATGTAAAGCAGAGTTTTCTTCCACTGTTACCCCACTTATACCCCAGCCATGTCTTTAGTTGTGGACAGATAGAGACTGGAGAGGATCTGATCAGGAGCTTTTCGTATTCTGTCAGCACCTTTTCATGTGCTGACTCCTGGGTTAAAAACAAATACAAGTAAAATATTCATTCAAATCATCCTCATTTTAATGCACACACCAAAAGGAAAGCCTAAGGGTTGGGTGTCACTTGTCTCTGCCCCTTGTGTTTCTTGCTTTACTGCTCTTGTGAAACCACTTAGAGTCTGTCACAGTTTTATGTGAGTCAGACATAAATACACCTACACATATTACACATGCATATGCAGAAATGACCATAAAGGCTGACTTGACTTGATACAGCAGTGTGACAGAGGCTCCTACAGCAGTAGACTCATCTCACATCATCTCTGCAGTTTCACTTACTGGACCTCAGATATCAGTGTGTGGAAACAAAGGATCATACAGCAGTAGACTCATCCCACATCACCTCAGTAGCATCTCCTACTGCACCTCTATCCCTCTGCACACAGACATGCAGGCTGTTCTTCTGCTCTTACTGCTGGCTGGAGCCTCCAAAGGTAAGCAGTTTTAGAATTACATCAAAGCGTCTGGCTGGATATGTGTGTTATGTTGTGAGATATGTGTTGTGTTTGAGTTAAGGACAGCTTTAGTTGACTAATTTATCCCTTGTAAAAGTAAACAGGTAAAGATAAAGCCACACCTGAGAGCAGATGACTATGCATTAGGGCCTGATCTGTGCAGTAGGGGCATATGTGGACCGGATTGATGCCAGCTGTGGGCCGGGTTAATGCCAGATGTTGACCAGAGTCAGCATCTCTCTGGGACTCACACATGCTGCTGCGTAGGATTAAACTGCTCTGCATGAGGGAGTAATTTCTCAGAGGGCAGAAAGGGGGCCGGATCCACTATCACACATCTGTCGAGAACTATTACAGAATTTTCTATCTGGGTAAAGTCTGAGCATGCGATCCACCATACTGCTCTGTTTCAGTAGTTAACCACAAACTGATGCACAGAATGGGCCCTTTTTACCATAAAAGGCATTAAACCACTGCTGCTAGCTCACATCAGCATCAGGCATCAGGAGCTAGGATAGTCATGAGAAACAAGCTCACATTTTTTACCACTATGATGGTAAAGTAAGGAAATATATCACACACACACACACACACACACCCACGCACACACACACACACACACACACACACACACACACACACACACACACACACACACACACACACACACACACACACACACACACACAAACACACCCACGCACACACAAACACACACGCACGCACACAAAGCAGCAGGTCCAGAGTCAGGGCTGGGCTAGGGAGGACATCAAACACCCTACATAACCAACACTGGGCTTCATTATGTGTGTGTGTGTGTGTGTGTGTGTGTGTGTGTGTGTGTGTGTGTGTGTGTGTGTGCATGAGTGTGTGTGTGCACGTGTGTGTGTGTGTGTGTCTGTGTTAGTGTGTGTGTGTGTGTGTTTATATCAGCGCCATATATTTCATTCAAAATATCATAGTCAGTTTTTTCTATGCAAGATGTATTCTGGACATATTTTATATCTTCAGAAACATACACATTTGTGTCCATGTTTTTCCTAGTTTAAACTCAAGTTCAAGTTCAGTATTTCTGACCGTAATTAACTTTCCTTTTTAAACGTTCCTTTAAGGTTCAACCCTGAACATAGCAAATAATCTACAGTACAGGTATAAGGACAACAGCAGCACCTGCTACTTTAGTTCATCAGCACACACAGCTTATGACCCTGATATGCTCTCTTGACTGGGGTGGTCAGGAAGGGGTATTTGGGCTGGTGGAGGCATTTAACATCTTTGTTTGTTTTTCATCAGCGTAATTATTACTCACTCGGGGTGCTGATTAAGGTTAAAGATTTAACATACTATGTATCCAGGGGGAAGTCAATAGTAATTTGATGTCATCACAAGTGATAGTCATATAGTGCCAAATTTGAAAGGCAGGATTGGCATGTGAGTTTTTGTTTTGATTTTGGCGCTGCCTTGTACTGTCGAAAATAACTGGATTAACATGTCTGATACCACAAAGGTATGGAAACTGGAGTCTATTTTACTTGCTGCACCATCTCAGTTCCTGCTAACCTAAGGCCATAGGAACAGCAGGAACACCACCACATAGGCCTTTATGAGGATAAGGCTTCATTAGTGCATCTCTACCGTTAAACTACATCTACCTCGCTGAACATTAATGGGTCAGCAGTTCTTGTTGAAGCCTCACCTCCAAATTATAGCTTTTTCAGTCCATAAGAAATGGCAAAAAGGGGACGGGACAGCCACCATAACTACGGATTCCCTGAGCTGCAGGAGCATCTTCTTTGAGGATTTTACCTCTTTTGAATAACATGCTATAGTTCTAAAGTGCCAGCCTCCAGTTCTGACAGTAACTGTGTATAGGCCACCCAAGCAACATCCTACTTGCTTATCAGACTTTTCAGAACTCCTGTCCATTATCCATACAAATTATGATAAGATTATTATCACTGGTGATTTTAACCTGTATGTGGATAATGATGATGACTGGACCACACCCTTGATCTAGTGATTACAAAGGGTCTTACCACTGTCATATCTTCTATCAGTGATCTTGCCCTTTCTGACCACTTTTGTATTTTCTTTACAGCATTAGTACCTAAAGTTAAAAATAGTACTGAATGTTTTGTTAAGAAACGTTATCTTGACTCTGCAGCAGCTGAGAATTTAAAAATGATAATGAACATAAATAGTAGAACAACCCCAGATGCGGGGCCATCATGTGATAATGATCTAGTAACCACTTTCAACACCAAATTATGGGCAGCACTGGACTCTGTAGTACCTATGAAACTGTAAAAGGTTGTTGCCAAACAAAAAGCTCCATGGAGAATGAGAAAATAAATCAACTAAATCAGATCTTCAATCAGATCTTGCAGAAGGTCTGAGCGTACATGGAGAAAGACCAAGTTGCAGGTCCATCATGATATTTTTAAGGAACATCTTTCAGTCTCTCGATAATCTTTCAATAACAAATTCTAGGAAGGATCATATCTTGAAATTAATATCTATAAATTCTAACAATTCTATACTGGTCTTTTCAACGATCGTCAGCCTTATAAATTACGCACCCAAAGTAGATTTGCAGCATGCTTCTGAGATAAGATCACGAACATTAGGACGATTATTATACTTATTAGGAGTATTATTCAGAACATACCAAATGTCTTGTTTGTTGACCACCTTCCACCATGTTGTAGTGTCACAATTGAATAATCTACATGCCCTCTTAATCCTATTCCCACCACTTTCTTTAACTCTGTGTCTGAGGACATTTTAGCCATTGTAAACTGGTCCCTGCTTACAGGTATTTTCCCATCAGAACTTAAAACT
>NC_045157.1:10196405-10241405 GCF_900700415.2 Clupea harengus | reverse complement strand
ATCTGATCAGGAGCTTTTCATATGCTGTCAGCACCTTTTCATGTGCTGACTCCTGGGTTAAAACAAGTACAAGTAATATATTAATTTAATTCATCCTCATTTTAATGCACTAAAACTAAAAGGAAAGCCTGAGGCTGGTGTCTGTCACTTGTCTCTGCCCCTTGTGTTTCTTGCTTTACTTCTCTTGTGAAACCACTTCTAAATGAGTCAGACATAAACACAACACCACACACACACACACATATTACACATACATATGCAGAAATGACCATAAAGGCTGACTTGACTTGATACAGCAGTGTGACAGAGGCTCCTACAGCAGTAGACTCATCTCACATCATCTCTGCAGTTTCACTTACTGGACCTCAGATATCAGTGTGTGGAAACAAAGGATCCTACAGCAGTAGACTCATCCCACATCACCTCAGTAGCATCTCCTACTGCACCTCTATCCCTCTGCACACAGACATGCAGGCTGTTCTTCTGCTCTTACTGCTGGCTGGATTCTCCAAAGGTAAGCAGTTTTAAAATCACATCAAACCGTTTGGCTGGATATGTGTGTTGTGTTGTGAAATGTGTATTGTGTTTGAGTTAAGTACAGCTTTAGTTGACTCATTTATAACTTGTAAAAGTAAAGAGGTAAAGTTAAAGCCACGCCTGAGAGCAGATGACTCTGCTGCATTAGGGCCAGATCTGTGCAGTAGGGCCTGATGTGGGCCGGATTAATGCCAGATGTGGGCCAGAGTCAGCCTCTCTCTGGGACTCACACACGCTGCTGCGTAGGATTAAACTCCTCTGCATAAGAGGGCAGGAAGGGGGAAGGTGTCCAGAACTATTCCAGAAGTTTCTAACTGGGTAACGAATGAGTATGTGCTCCACAATACTACTCTGTTACAGTATTTAACCACCACCTGATGCACAGAATGAGCCATTTTTACCATAAAAGGCATGAAACCACTGCTGCTAGCTCACATCAGCGTCAGGAACTATGATAGTCATGAGAAACAATTGACCACTGGGATGGTAAAGTGTTAAAAATAAGAAAGAAACACTAAAAGCAGAAGCCTCGTGAGAGGAGAGTGTGAGAGTTAACACTCTGGAGTCTGAGGCCTTTTAGACTCTTTTAGGAAGTCTGACCAGTCACCCTACACAATGAATATTGATGAGTTAGAGATGTAAACACACCTGGGACTGGCTTACTGCTTCATCTTGTCCAAATGGACAATGGGCCATTACGCTAATCGCCCTGGAATTGTCTTTGGTGGCGCTATCTATCCTCCACAGGTTTTCTTGCCACACCATGACCCAATAGCGATTGCTTTCCCTTATTATATGAATAACACTCATTTGCTAATGGGCGGTTCATTAGGACCTGAAACTTCACTTAGAGAATGAAATGTGTTAGATTTAAGTTATATTCTCCTTACAAACTGCTAATTTAAAAAGTAAAAAAAAGTAGACCAGTAGAAGATTCAAGGTTTCTGGGGGTGTTATTTTTATGTCTCTAGGACAGAAACTTGCGGAACTTTAAAGGCAATTCCCCAAAAGACCACAATATTCCCCACGGGACTACGTAGACCTATAGGGCAGTTCCAGAGTCAGGGCTTGGCTAGGGCAGATATCACACACACACACACACACACACACACACACACACCACACACACACACACACAGAGAGAGAGACACACACACACTGCAGCAGGTCCAGAGTCAGGGCTTGGCTAGGGCAGATATCACACACACACACACACACACACACACACACACACACACACACACACCACACACACACACACACACACACACACACACACACACACACACACACACACACACACACACACAGAGAGAGAGACACACACACTGCAGCAGGTCCAGAGTCAGGGCTTGGCTAGGGCAGATATCACACACACACACACACACACACACACAGACACACCACACACACACACACACACACACACACACACACACACACACACACACACACACACACACACACACACACACACACACACACACACACACAGGGCTAGGGCAGACATCAAACACCCTACATCAACAACACTGGGCTTCATTATGTGTGTGTGTCTGTGCGCGTGTGCATGTGTGCGTGTGCTTGTGTGTGTGTGTGTTTATATCAGTGCTATATATTTAATTTCATTCGAAATATCATAGTCAGTTTGTTCTATGCAAGATGTACTCTGGAAATATCTTATATTTTCAGCAATATACACAGTTTAAACTCTAAGTTAGACTTCAGTACTCCTGAACCTAATGAAGTTCCCTTTTTAAATGACCCTTTGAGGTTCAACCCTGAACATGAGTAGAGAATAATCTACAGTCCAGGTATAAGGACAACAGCAGCACATGCTACTTTAGTTCATCAGCACACACACCTTATGACCCTGATATGCTCTCTTGACTGGGGTGGGCAGGAAGGGGTATGTGGGCTGGTGGAGGCATTTAACATCTTAGTTTGTTTTTCATCAATGTAATTATAAATCACTTGGGGGTGCCAATTAAAGTAGAATTATTTACTTACTATGTATCCAGGGGGAAGTCAATAGTAATTTGATGTCATCACAGGTGATAGTTTTATAGTGGGAAAGTTGGAAAGCAGGATTGGCGTGTGAGTTTTTGTTTTGAGTTTGGTGCTGCCTTGTGCTGTTGAGAATAACTTGATTGACATGTCTGACACCACAAATGGTATGGGCACTGGAGTCTATTTTCCCCAACTGACTGCATTAAAAGTGACATCTGACAACTTTACCATTTACCATATTCACTCATAAAACTTTAAGTATTACAGTCTTGGACATTCATTGTAAAGGCCGGGTTTATTTTCGACTGTTTCGAATGTTCAATTATATAAAATAAAAAAATTCCTATAATTTATTTTATCCATTCAAGTAGGTAGGGTGAAGGATGATTGTGAGTTTAAGATGAAATACATTTTTTTTATTATTGTGGATTGAAGCTTCAAAACAGTCATTTAGGACCGGGACACAACATGAGGGTCAAGCTACTGTTCTCCAATACAAATCTTAACATGATTATACATATTGAGGGATGCCATCCAGATAACTGTAGTGTGCTGTTTCTATCTGTTATACAGTGACTTTTCTAAGGCCACTATATCTGTTTTTCTGTCACATACACAGGGCTATTAAAAACACAAACAACTAATACAGCTCACTGATACAGATGGGTTCAAATAATGAGACAAAATCTCCTCTTTTTACACAGGTCTGGACTCCATCTGTGATGCTACTCAGGATGCTACATGTTATGGGGCTCTGGGAGGACCTGTGTATCTGCAGCTGATGAGGGACACCAGTGGGCATGACCTGGGCTTTTTTAATAAATATAGTGTCATTTTTAGACACAGATCATCCAAGACATTGTTCTATAATGAGTTCAACACCCCATCATTCCTTCAGAGGTGGCAGTTTGTTCCTGATAACGGGACCCTGATCATTAACCCTGCAGAGAGGAGAGACGCAGGAACATACAGAGTGGGGATCTTTAATCAGTCAACAGGGAAGAGTGTGGGAGATCACACAGTATAGCTGATATTGAAGGTAAATCACTTCAACTTATCTCTGAACCTATAAGTTCAAGTATAACTCCACACATGAAGATATTTTTGTTCTGACATTACTCCTCTCCTCCAGCCCCTGTGTCTGATGTGGACCTGTCAATCAGCTTCTTAGCCAATAGGGAGAAGAGGGTAAGGTGCTCCTCCAATGGGGGCAGTCCTCAGTACAGCTGGTCCCTGGATGGGAGGCCTCTGAGTGAAGCTGATGCTGATCTTAGTGCAGAAAACCAGAATCTCTCTATGAGGAGGAATGTGACTGGAGAACTCACCTGCAGTGTCTCAAACCACGTCAGCAGCACAAACACCTCAGCTGTGCTGTGTGGACTCTGCTTCGGTCAGTCACTGTTTGAACTCCATATTACACCACTTAATTAATGTCAGTATTACCAGCATTTTACCAGCAGTATTATACAACAGCCCCCTGAACAAGACTCTCATAACTCTCCTAGCTCAAGACTTTTTTCCCCTTATGTAACTGCATAGTAAACCACAAACACGTCTTGCTTTTGCGTTGACAGCAGGGTCCCCAACATCTTTGCACATTTCTCCAGTATTCATCAGTGTGTGGCTGGCAGAGATCATCATACTCACATCTCTGCTGGTGGGAGGGTATTACCTCTACATAAGAAACAAGAGAACACACACTCCAGGTCAGAATACACATATCACACACCTTCATCTTCTGTTATCCCTACACTAGAAACAAGAGATCACACTAGGTTAGCAGAGAGACCTGAAACATAAGATCATGTTGGTGTCATCCTGTAGACTCAAGTGTGCTGTTGGTTACAATTATGAAGTCAGGGTGTCCTACAGTAGATTATACTGTACTGTAGTAAAAGTTTAGACTATACCTGTGCTTTGAGTTACTGTTGTGAGCTGTTGGAGTGTTTGCCCCCTAGAGTAGTCAGTAGTTTAAGCTTTTAGAGTGTTTGCCCCCTAGAGTAGTCAGTAGTTTAAGCTTTTAGAGTGTTTGCCCCCCTAGAGTAGTCAGTAGTTTGAGCTTTTAGAGTGTTAGCTCCCTTATGCTGTGAGTGATGGGTGACGGCTACTAGGTGTCTCGATAAACAAACATATGTTTCCAAGGCAGAGGCACAGAACTCCACAATGCAAATCCTCCACCATTACTACTCTCATGCCTATGTGCTGTATGTGTTCAGGTGTGCACAGGTAGACACTGGTGTTACTCCTCTCATGCCTATGTGCTGTATGTGTTCAGGTGTGCACAGATAGACACTGGTGTTTCTTCTCTCCCTCAGATGAGCGTAAGGACCAGGAAGTGGAGCTCACTCCGACCTCTATGAGCCGCAGGAGGAGGAGGACACCAGAGGAGGTGCAGATGCAGTGACTCCCCATTGGCCAAGAGGGTGTCCAGCACCAGAATACTCCCAGATTTAAAGAAATCATTTCACAACAACACAACAAATAAGGAGACGCTTACAAAAGCAAACACACATTAGATATGAAGAATTTCTCTCCTGATTCTTGACTGGAGAACATCAGAGAATCTGTCTTTGATGAAGTAGTGGAATCCTCATGAACTCACATTGCACATGCTGTGACATCACACACAAGTCCCTGAAAAAGCTTTTGTGTTTTGTCTTTTTTTTATTTACCCTGTCTCCCTTCTACTCTAGTGTAGGCTATATAGTACACACATACACACACACACTTCTCTCTCTCTCATACACACAAACACACACACAGACACACATACACACACACAAAGATGTGTAAGATGTTGTGAAGGTGTTTGTGTGTTTCTCATTTCCGCAGTCTTGTGTGGATGCTTTTCCATTTTGTTTACCAATAAAATTGTGCTTATGTGACACGTGAGTCCAGAAGCTCTTTGCTGTTGACTAGAAGGGCACTCAGACAGCGCAGACCTCCGCCAAGCCCAATCTCGCACCTTTAGCGAAATTAAACTACATTTGTGGAACCGCCCAGTGATTCGGGTCAGCTCAAAACTTGACCCATGCTACACATTCCCACCAAGTTTCATGAACTTTGACCTGGTAGTATTTTCCTGCGTACAGACAGAGGTAATGCTGATTCCTGCATATGTGCTGCTACCATGTGGAGGTTATTGGTAGGGCATGTATTTTGCAAACCCTCAATGGAGAAGATGTGGGCACTGGGCAGCATTTTATTCATGATGATAGAACCTTATGAAACCTTATATGGGGGTTGGCATACATACACATCAGGTGATCCACAAATCCAGATTCAACCCTTCACATGCAAAATTAGATTTACAAATGACATTTCACAACAAATACACATGCAAAGTATTTTTTACAAATTATGAAGTATGTATTTGCACTGACATGACTTTGTACAAACCATAGACGATTTATTCAAAAGAGTCAGAAGGAAGGAGTTGTGTGTTTGTGGATAGAAAAACCCATTCATAAATGATTGCATATTTGTGGATCATGGTCTGCATATTTTGAGTCATTTTCTCTCCACACTCTGGTCCTGTAGGGGGCATCATCTGTGTTTTTTCCAGCTTCACTGGCCTGATCATGGATGCTCACCACCGCCACCTGAGGGCAGCATTGCACACAATCCATTCCTTCCTTAGCACACCCTACTCCACCAATATCTGCCATCCAAACACTTGCCTTTCTCTCTCCTCTGCTCTCCATATGAAGGGTGGGTGTGTGTCTGAATCATGTTTCATTGCTGAGTCTTACAATAGGACCAGCACAGTACTGATCCAGCTTAATGACTAGCAAAATCCAAACACGTCTCTCTCTATCTCTCCTGCACTCTCTCTCCCCATATGATGCCCATATGTGGACCGTGTCTGTAAGGAGTTCTGTATTGGTGGATAGAAGAACATATTTGTAAATAATTGCATATTTGTTGGTAATTACCTGTGCAGTTACAGACATTCTTCTCCATAACAGAGGAACAGCCACTGGATAAATAAAAATAAACAAGAATAAGAGATTAGTTTAAGAGATTAAAAAGACTGAAAGCATATAAAATACATGCAGTAGAATATATAAAATCTATAAAAGTGAATATACATTATAATATATATATTGGAGTAGTTGTAGCTTGGAGAGTGATGCCTGGCTAATACCTCAGTAGAGTGTATTACAACAGTCCAGTCTGGAAGATACAAAAGCCTGGACCACCTTCTCACAGTCTCTAGGGGTAAGGGAAGTCTGCACATTAGCAATGATTCTTAGCAAGGTTCTTTTCAACAGTCTTTCAAAATGAGGTACTAACCACAGAATTTATTTGCTCATGAAGTTTTAGATCAGATTCAAAAAGCACCCCAAGGTTGTATGGTGTGAGACGACCAAGTACACTGCTAATGTCCACACTTGTGGTTGGGAGATGAAAGAGGAAGTTTGTGCAGGTCAGACCCGACACAAAAGCATGCAGAAGCACGTACTCATTCGTGCAGCAAATGCATCACATACATAGAGAGAGACACTATTAAAAGTATTGGTTGTAGTATCAGAACACATATCAGATGCATCAGACACACGCCCACACACACACACACGCCTAAATGCACGCACGCACACACGCACGCACGCACACACACACGCACACACACACTAGGCTAGAGGAGAGAGAGGCAGAACTGAAGTTGTAAATCTCTAGGTGAGATAGACTGGAGAATGGTTGTTGGAATGGGGTCAACAACTCTGTTAAATAAGCATAGAAACTTCTTCTTCATTGAGAGGGGAAAATGAACAGTGTGTGTGTGTGTGTGTGTGTGTGTGTGTGTGTGTTTTGTGTCTGTGTGTCTGTGTGTGTGTGTGTGTGTGTGTGTTTGTGTGTGTGTCTGTGTTGAAAGGGGAGAATGAGCAGATATCCTGCGTGAGTGTGTTTGTGTGTGGTGCAGGCAATGTTTTCTGTGTCCTTGTGTGAAAGCGTTTTTAATCTCTGGAAATATTTCACTCCCTTATTTTGGAAATGTTACGACCTAGAAATATTTGAGACATTGTGCATTCCATGGAGGTGAAATAGGTAATTTCAATTTTATTTCATTGCATTTCCATTATTCAAGTATTCTGGTTCTTTATGAGGGACCGAGTCGGCCCCCCCACGTTTTGGGATGTGGGCTGACTGGAGTTAGTGGACAAGTGGGGAAAAAACACAGTGCAGGAGATGATAGCTTCTTAGAAAAATATATTTTATAATTTACAGTAACCCAAAGCATGTTCACAAAACAAACAACAATCCAAAACGAAAACAGTAACAAATGCCTAACTAGGCCCGTGTGTGTGTGTCCAAGGTCTCTCTCCTGCTCTTGCGGGGCAATGTGCGTCAAGCACAATTCGTTTGTGAGCGATGAGAAGGGGGAAATTCACCTTCTCACAATCTTATTTTGCTTTATCTTGTTGCTAAGGAGGTCACAGTTCAGAGCGACATACTGGGGCATCAGTCTGCGTAGCTGTAACAGGCTAGAGTGACAGCTCTATGCTCATGGGTGTGAAATGCTGTGTAAGTTCTGGCTGTTGGTGTTGTGGGCAGGAAGTCCCCTGTGTCTCTTACAGTGACAGGCGGGAAACCAGAATAGAAAACTAAAAAAAAGCTCTTTCTATCACACATGCTCATGATTACAAAGTCACTGACTCACACACACAGACACATTGTATATTTGTCAAACACACATACACATTTACGTACATTTACATACATATATACATACACACACACACACACACACCGAAAGGGAAGTATTTTGGCCCAAAGTCAGGGCTGACTGAGAGAGAAAGCAAGAGAAGCCATGGCACTGGAAGCCAACTAGGAGCAGTTAACCGAGAATGACAGAGAATATGGAGAGATATAATTCAGGTGGAAAAGTATTCCCAGAGTCGATGTAATGTTAAAGGCAGTTGTAGTGAGCGCAGTCACTAGGATACTTAAGTACAGAAGCAGATTAGCAGCGTTCCGGGGCCAGGGTGCACCGCAGGTAGCCCCAACTCTATCAAACAGGAAATTACGTCAAGGAGCTTCTGAGAATAGGGTCCGATTACAAGAAGTGAAGCCTTTCTCTATCTCTATAAACAGGTAGACTGAATGTAACTGTCATCACTGTACCTGCATCACAGCGCTGTTTTACAGACCAGGATGAAAACTGTGTTGGGACTTGTGGTGCTGCTGGCTGCATCTTCTCATGGTAAGTGTGTGTGTGTGTGTGTGTATGTGTGCAGGATGTGTTTCAGTGTGTTTCTGTGTGTGTGTGTGTGTGTGTGTGTGTGTGTGTGTGTGTGTGTGTGTGTGTGTGTGTGTGTGTGAGAGTCTGCTGGATGAGTGTGTATGTGTATGTGTGTGTGTGTGTGTGTGTGTGTGTGTGTGTGTGTGTGTGTGTGTGTGTGTGTGTGTGTGTGTGTGTGTGGTGTGTGTGTGTGTGTGTGTGTGTGTGTGTGTGTGTGTGAGTATGTGTGTGTGGGTATGTGTGTGTGTGTGTGTGTGTGTGGGCAGGATGAATGTGTGTGTGTCTGCTGGATGGGTGTTTATGTGTGTGTGTGTGAGTGTGTGTGTGTCTGCAGGATGTGTGTCTCCTTCACGGTATAACATGAGCTGTCTGTAGCCCACTCCTGCTAAACACAACAATGGCTAGCAAGATGCAAGATGCAATATGTTGCTACTCCACCTCCATGTCCTCTACTGCGGGGCACGTGGCAGTTAAAATAACTTGGAGGGTTAGACACGTTTAAGGCTCGGTATTCTGGTTTTAGCCAGGTTTCAGTTAGACAAAGTATTTCAATATGGTTGTCTGTTATCAACTCATTTACAAGTGCAGCTTTTAGATGTTAAGGACCTTATGTTAGTAAAGCCCAAATGTAAGTTTGTACTTGTAGCAATTTGTACAGATATAGTATTTGTCTTAATCACACACACACACACACACACACACACACACACACACACACACACACACACACACACACACACACACACACACACACACACACACACACACACACACACACACACACACACACTGCAGCAGGTCCAGAGCCAGGGCTGGGTTAGGGCAGACATCATATCACCAACAGGGCTTTATTATGTATGTGTGTGTGTGTGTGTGTGTGTGTGTGTGTGTGTGTGTGTGTGTGTGTGTGTGTGTGTGTGTGTGTGTGTGTGTGTTTCTGTGTGTGTGCAACATCTCTATGCAAGATATACTCTGGGCATATTTTATATCTTCCGAAACATACACATCTCTGTGGCCATGTTTTTCCTAGTTTAAACTCTAAGTTAAAGTTCAGTATTTCTGACCGCAATAAAGTTCCCCTTTGAAATGTCCCTTTAAGGTTTAACCCTGAACATGAATAGAAAATAATCTACAGAACAGGTATAAGGACAACAGCAGCACCTGCTACTTTAGTTCATCAGCACACACAGCTTATGACCCTGATATGCTCTCTTGACTGGGGTGGGCAGGAAGGGGTATGTGGGCTGGTGGAGGCATTTAACATCTTTGTTTGTTTTTCATCAGCATAATTATAAATCACTTTGGAGTGCTGATTAAGGTACAAGATTTGACTTAGTATGTATCCAGGGGGCAGTCAATAGTAATTTTATGTCATCAGAAGTGATAGTTGGATAGTTGGATAATTGGAATGCAGGATTGGCGTGTGAGTTTTTATTTTGAGTTTGATGCTGCCTTGTGTTGTTGAGAATAACTGGATTGACATATCTGACACCACAAATGGTATGGAAACAAGAGTATATTTCCCCCATCTGTCTGCATTAAATGTGACATTTGACAACAGTATTACAGTCTTGGACATTCATTGTAAAAGCATGATCATTTTTGACCGGAGAGACTGTTCAATTATTTAAAAAAAACCTTACTATAATTTATTTTATCCATTCAAGTAGGTAGGGTGAAGAATGCTTGTGTTTAAGAGAGTTTTATTGTGGACAGAAGTTTCAAAACAGTCATTTTGGACAGGGACACAACATGAGGGTTAAGCTACTGTCCTCCAATACAAAACTTTACATGATTATACATATTGAGGGATGCCATCCAGATAATTGTAGTGTGCTGTTTCTATCTGTTATACAGTGACTTCTCAAGGCCAAGACTGGCCACTCTATCTGTGTTTCTGTCACATACACAGGGCTATTAATAACACAAACAACTGATACAACTCACTGATACAGATGTGTTCAAAACATTTGAGACAAAATCTCCTATTTTTGAACAGGTGTGGGCTCCATCAGTGATGCTACTCAGGATGCTGTATGTTATGGGGCTCTGGGAGGACCTGTGTATCTGCAGCTGATGAGGGACACCAGTGGGCATACACTGAGCTTTCGTAATGAACATGAAACCATTTTTAGATTCAGAGCATCCAAGACAACATTCCTTAAAGAGATCAACACCCCATCATTCATCCAGAGGTGGCAGTTTGTTCATGATAACGGGACCCTGATTATTAACCCTGCAGAGAGGACAGACGCAGGAACATACAGAGTGGAGATCCATGAGCAGTCAACAGGGAAGGGAGTGGGAGAGCACACAGTACAGCTGATCATTGAAGGTAAATCACTTCATCTTGCCTCTTATGCGTTATTAGATTTAACATCTCCTGCACCGTCATTCTGAACTCAAACAGTGGGACACAGTGAAGTTTAGTGAGGATCTCCAAGGCGTCAAAAAGGACACAGTGCAGTTGATTGAAAGTAAATATCCTCATCTGCTCTGCAAGGCATAAGTAAATTTGATAGTGCTGTCAGTTAAACGCGTTATTAACGGCGTTGACGCAAACCCATTTTAACGCCGTTAATTTTTTTTATCGCAAGATTAACGCGACATTTTTTTCAAATTTTTTTTTTTTAGATTAACGTTCTTTTTGGCCTCGCAAACTGTGTAATAGGCTAACGTTACGGTTTGAGTGAATGGTGAGCGCGATACGGCGAAATGGATGATAAAAAGCTTCTGAATGGAAAGTTTACTTTTAAAAGTTGTGTTGTGCAAAAGAAGCGACCTTCACTGTTCTCTGAAAATGTCAACAGGCAGCTGGCTGACAGCAAAGAAGTAGTAGGCTTACCTTTTATTGGTAACCCAACTGTTAATGTTCATTGTTTCTGAAATAAGAGGCCTAACTGCTATGTTCCCAGCAAATTTGAAAAAAAAAAATATTAAGCCATGGTTTAACTGCACTATAGGCTGAGTCCTTGTTTACCTGAAATGTGCACTTTATAATTTTATTTTGTTCCACCCTGTTTGGCAATGTTGGTTTTCAATAAAATAAAACATTTACATAAAGCAAGCCAATCCACTTTTCCATGTTGATAAGGGCATTAAAATAAAATTAAAATGATGGAAAAAATGTATAAATGAAGGGACATTTAGAATAAATACAAATTTGCGATTAATCGCGATTCATTTTGAGTTAACTGTGACATAATTGTGATTAATCGCGATTAAATATTTTAATCGTTTGACAGCACTAAAATTTGATAATCTGCCTCAGCATCTGATTCACTGTAATGGTAGTAAGTAAAGAGAGAGATCTTGAGCAGTCTTCCCCTGCATACCTAGTGAAACACAGCTAGAGATCTATGAACTCAGAAGTATGGGGCCTTTGCAACATGAAATAGTTTTTCTAATTTTATTTACAAACTGTTCTCTTTACAACTTTCACAATACATGTTCATGTCATTGAAATCCTTTCATGAGCCACACAAATCTGATCTGTCTGTGTTTGAAGCAAACTACATTCTGCATTCCATGCCCCAAAAGTGAATTTGAGGTACAAAATGTATTCTGTCCATGACATGAGTGTCTTTCACATTCATTTCCTCTCACTAACCGGAGTAACATCCACATAATTCTGCCAGAATTATCACTAAATTAACTTCAGCCTTTGCATGAAACACAAAAAGCACCCAGTGTCAGGCCGGAGTCAGGGATTGATGCAGATATAGTGTCGAAAACTTTGTAATTTTATTTTCAAAATCAAGAATGAATCCAAACCTCCATAGAAGATCCATATAAAAAAAACTAAATAAATATCTCAGGAAGAAAACAGGGCACATCATTTTGGGGAAATCTAACACAAAACAAGTCAAGAAACAGTCCCAGGATTACAGGCAAGACCAAAAAGGTAACTCCAGCATGATATGTGACTAGTCCATAGAACACAAAGAATCAGTGATGACATTCCCAAAAGACCAGGTATAAATACTCAGGATAATTAGTCAAGTGATAATTAGTCTGATGAACAGGTTAGAGCAGAAAATGGCAGGAAAACAAGCAAAGGCAGGAAGTAGACACAGAAGGTGAGAGGTCATGTCTGCAGTACATGGACAACAAAAATATACACAGAGCACATGGTAAACCCAAAACAGAAAGCTAAAGGAGTCCCTAACGGTCCTCTAGAGGCCAAAAAATGTCCCAACTCGTGACACACAACATCAGCAGTGCATGGGAAACAAAACTACTTCCCTCCTGCACAAGTAAGGTTGAGACACATAACAAAGAGGGTTTACAGTTTACAGTTTGTGTGTGTGTGTGTGTGTGTCTGTATGTGTATGTTGGCTTATCTTAGTTGCTTTAAATTCCAACTTTTTGGATATAAGTTTATCTCCACACATGAAGACATGTTTGTCCTCACATTACTCCTCTCCTCCAGCCCCTGTGTCTGATGTGGACCTGTCAATCAGCAGCTCAGCCAATGGGGAGTGGAGGGTGAGGTGCTCCTCCAATGGGGACAGTTCCCAGTACAGTTGGTACCTGGATGGGAGGCCTCTGAGTGAAGCTGATGCTGATCTCAGCCCAGATAACCAGACTGTCCTGTTCAGTGGGAATGTGACTGGAGGACTCACCTGCAGCGCCTGGAACCACGTCAGCAGCAGGAAGAACTCAGCTCTCCTGCTGGACGCCTGCTCTGGTACACACACCACTACAGTCATGGAACTCTGCTCTGGTGAGTTACTGTCCAAATTCCCTATTATTCCACTGTCTAAAATGATTAGCATTTTACCAGCAGTTTCTAACTGCAGCCTCCTGACTCCCATATATTTCTTCCTCTCATGGATATATATTAACCTTTCATTAGTTAAAACTCATGCAAATGATGGGCAAGTCACTCCATACACAACTGTTGATCAGACCTCTGTCCCAAAAGCCCTAGCTACTGTGCTAACAGCACCCCAGTAACATCCACAGATGCCCCAGTGAGGCCCACACATGCCCTCATAATGTCACACTACTATCCCCCTGCCCTAGTGAGTGGCTACTGGCAAAGGCACCCCTGTTTCCTCACCCCTGTATCTAGAGAAGACACCTACAAGCTTGGCTCTCATCACTGTATTCATGACCTTCTGTTTGCAGGTATTTCTCCAGTGTTCATCAGTGTGTGGCTGGCAGAGATCATCATACTCACATCACTGTTGGTGGGAGGGTATTACCTCTACATAAGAAACAAGAGAACACACACTCCAGGTCAGAATGCACACATTACAAACTTTTATCTTCTGTTATCTCTACACTAGAAACAAGAGATTACACCAGGTTTGCAGAGAGACCTTTAACATAAGAGTTGTCAGTTGTTTGAGCTCCCTTGTGCTGTGAGTGAGGTATGAGGGCTACTGAGGTGTCTCAATGAACAAAAATACTTTTACAAGGCAGAGGCACAGAACTCCACAATGCAAAGTAGAGTTTCCTCAACCTTTACTCCTCTCATGCCTGTGTGCTGTATGTGTTCAGGTGTGCACAGATAGACACTGGTGTTTCTTCTCTCCCTCAGATGAGTGTAAGGACCAGGAAGTGGAGCTCACTCCGACCTCTATGAGCCGCAGGAGGAGGAGGACACCAGAGGAGGTGCAGATGCAGTGACTCCCCATTGGCTCAGACGGTGTCCAGCACCAGAATACTCCCAGATTTAAAGAAATAATTTCAAACACAACCTATAAGAAACATTTATTAAAGATATTAGATTAGATATTAGAGTCTGATGAATACCCAATGATTCTTGACTGGAGCACATCAGAGAAACTGAAACTGGCTTTAATGGTAAACATGACATTGTGAAATATAGAGTACAGCCCTCATGAACTCACAGAGCACATTCTGTGACATCACACACCAGTTCCCCGAAAAGCTTTTGCATTTTTTTATTTATCTTTTTTGCCACCTTTGTGTATGTATTACACACACACACACATACACACACACATACACACACACACACACACACACACACACACACACACATACACAACAACGAGTATCCTTCATCCTATATTCTGTCTTAATCTGTGTGTTGCTGAGGGAAGCTCCAATCTCTGAAAGTCTCTTAGAGCCTCATACACACACTCTCTCTCTCTTTTCTCTCTCTCTCTCTCTCTCTCTCTCTCTCTTCTCTCTCTCTCTCTCTCTCTCTCGCTCTCTGCTTTGCTTTGCTATTTTGTATACCAATAAAATTGTGCTCATCTGACACGTGAGTCCTGCACTTATTACCCAGAAGCTTCTGATGGTTGTTGTTTGCATAGCTCTATAAGTAGTAGCTACTGATTGTGTCATTCTAAACATGACATTTTTAAATGTGCTTATTGTCCATTGCTGCTATCTAGTGGAGAGGATTTACATTGGGACTTCAGCACATCCTTCTGAGAACACTTTAAGTATTATATAATATAAAAAATATAAAATCATATTTAGGATTTTTACATATGCTTGCAGAATGCCATATTTCAGTACATTAGCCACAACTGGTTTTCATCACTGATGAATCATCGTTGTGTAACTCCGTTACGACACTCAGGCCAGTTACACTTCCACACACACACTAATAGCATGGCCAAGGAAACACACTACTTCACACACACACACACACACACACACACACACACACACACACACACACACACACACACACACACACACACACACATTTGCACGATGCCTTTGAAGATACACACAAGTAAGCATCATCTGTGGTATTGTTGTAGCGTTGGTGTAT
Source organism: Clupea harengus (assembly GCF_900700415.2). Classification (NCBI taxonomy): domain Eukaryota; kingdom Metazoa; phylum Chordata; class Actinopteri; order Clupeiformes; family Clupeidae; genus Clupea; species Clupea harengus. Next base: position 10,225,851 of record NC_045157.1, on the reverse strand, counting down.
GTGTGTGGACCCACTCAAAACAAACAATAACATAGTTCTCCTGAAGGATTTAACAGGACATCCATCAGTCCATCCTTAACTTTCCAACAACTAAAGAGAAAACCATATGACCATGTGAATAATAATTACATTATGTCCTGACAGTGTGTTCTGTAGTCATATTTGTATGTCAATGAGAAGTCTCAGTTTCCTGCACCACTTCTAAATAGATATGAATATGAAGAATCACATGACACATTGCTAGTGAAGTGAACACTAGGACTACCTGTGTGCCTGCAGCTGATGAGGAACACCACAGGACATGACCTGATATTTCATAATGAAACTGAAGGGATTTTTGCATCCAAAGGATCCAGGACAGTGCTCCATAATGAGTTCAACACTGAAACTAACACTGAAATCTTCTCTGGGACCTGAACGTAGCTGAATGTCTTCCACAACTGAATGTGTGGCACCAATCCAAAGGCATTAGCAAGGTTCAAACTTACCACACAGAAGTCCTCTATCCCTCCTGCCTGAGTTTGATGCCAAATCATGCTGCTATGTTCCAAACATCCAGAAAACCTGGGATTCCTGCTTTCTGCAAACTATTTGCCTTTAGATAGGAGACCAACCTCCTTGTTACCACACTAAAGAAGATCTCTCCTTCCACATTTCATGGCATTGTTCTCCTTAAGAATACAAATATCACTGTCCGACAGCACATCCTCTGAATTGTTTCTTTTTTTTTCATATAATCACCATGAGCTTCCATAGATACTTGAATTTGCTTCTCCTTCCAACTTTTGTTACTAATTCCATATCTTTCAATGCTTGTCATTATAGATGACCTCACACATGCAGCTCAATTTATTCTCCACTGTACCATTCAATCCTTTCAGAATTAAAACAACATTGATGAAATTCCATACAAAGAGTTGTAATCTTGACGATCAAAAACATTATCAAACACAAGTTCACTTGTGTCCAATTCCAAATCCAACAGAAAAAGGGAAAAACTGATCCTGGGGTAATTGTAATTCAGTCACAAAAAAACACAAACACAGAAACGTTAGATATACAGGTTCCTGTTCTTATCCTAAAGCAGTGCACTTTCTTGGGCTTTTGTGCCAATTCAAGCTTTTTACCTACCAAGTCCTTTCCCAAGTCCAACATCTTAAACGGATGAATATTGACTGAAATACAAGGTAAAATGTTGTTTATCTTTTTCACTCACTATTTATACCAGGCAGAGTGTGTTATTCAGCAGATAGTATGTGTTGTATAACAGGTAAATTGTGTTATTCAGCATGCAGAGTGTGTTATTAAGCAGATAAGTAAGGGATAATGTATAGAACGCCGGTTATTATCGGGAAAATAAGCCCCGACAGGGCGAACAGCACCCCGACGCGAAGCGGAGGGGTTTTGCTTCGCCCTGAAGGGGCTTATTTTCCCGATAATGACCGGCGTTCTATACATTATCCCGCTTATTACACGGCTACTTGCCAAAACGAAAAAATAACTTAACACAGTGTGTCTTTTTATAATATTATTTTAATTACAATTTATTTGTTACCATTCGTGGTGTTAAAAAGCAGAGAAATAGTTCGCCAAAGACGTTGAACTTCAAAGACGTTGAACATTCTTTAGAACACAGCTGCTCAACTGTCAGCTGAAACTCAAGATCAGATCAGCTGACGTCGCTAAGCAACGGAATACACTGAGGTTGATAAATTACCGGACTACTTGCGGAGTGCTACGAAAGACGTGAATCCGAGGCAAAAAGGCCACTTCCCTTGACAGCGCTGCGCGTCGGGGTGTTGTTCGCCCCGTCGGGATTTATTTTTGGATAATGACCTCCGGACAATACATTATCCCTTACTTATTAAGCCGGCAGAGTGTGATATTAAGCAGAAAGTATGTGTTATTTAACAGGTAAAGTGTGTTATTAAACAGGCAGAGTGCAATATTAAGCAGATAGTATGTGTTCAATCAGTAAAATGATGCGCATCAAGGGAGAGAGGAAGGTTTCACTCAATTGATTCACCCGTGTCTCTGATTAGACATTATAATAGTCCAAGTTTAACAGAATAATGGGTGTCAACCAATAGCCCCGACCCTACATAAATATAATCAGTAGAGGGGGGGGATATGTAGAGTTGAAAGTTGAGTGCAGGTTACCATGTTTGCTCTCTGCACAGCACTGTACCCGCTGGCTACCGTTACATAAATAGTGTGTGTGTGAACAAATATAAATTGGTCTCGGCACAGCACTGGCTACCGTTACACGCACCCCCCTAAACCTCACTCCCAATCAGACACTACAGCACCACCTGCGTTATGTGGACAACATCAGTCCCAGACTCGAACTCGCAACCCCAGACATTGGAGGCGGGGTCTGTATGTCATGTATACCCCAGAAATAAACTACCAGGAAATAGGCAAAGCTAAATGGTTCGTATTAAATTTGCTTTAAAAGTTACAAAAATACGCTAATGTTAAGTGATGAAAGGCTAACTTATTTTAAGGTCAGTGTGTGTGTGTGTGTGTGTGTGTGTGTGTGTGTATGTGTGTGTGTGTCTTAGCCTCAGATTAAAGTTTTGTCACACACTTTGAAAAAAAAAAACAGAAAAACAAAAAGATAAAGGGGAAGTCTGAAGGAGTGAAGAGTGCAGAGAGAGGGAGTGATGTCAGAGACGAAAGAGGAGGTTCAGCAAATCAGACCACAGATTCTCAGAGAGAAACGTACCAGTTTCCTCACTCCTGTATCTAGTGTAGACACAGACACACTTGACTCATCCCACATCACCTCAGTAGCATCTCCTACTGCACCTCTATCCCTCTGCACACAGACATGCAGGCTGTTCTTCTGCTCTTACTGCTGGCTGGAGCCTCCAAAGGTAAGCAGTTTTAGAATTAAATCAAAGCGTTTGGCTGGATAAGTGTGTTGTGTTGTGAGATGTTTGTTGTGTTTGACTTAACTACAGCTTTAGTTGACTAATTTATAGCTTGTAAAAGTAAACAGGGAAAGATAAAGCCACACCTGAGAGCAGATGACGCTGCATTAGGGCCAGATCTGTGCAGTAGGGCCAGATGTGGGCCGGATTAATGCCAGATGTGGGCCGGATTAATGCCAGATATGGGCCAGAGTCAGCCTCTCTCTGGGACTCACACATGCTGCTGCGTAGGATTAAACTCCTCTGCATGAGGGAGTCATTTCTCAGAGAGCAGGAAGGTGGGCCGGATCCATTATCACACATCTGTGTCGGGTCAGAGTCCAGAACTATTCCAGAATTCTCTATCTGGGTAAAGTCTGAGTATGTGATCCACCATACTGCTCTGTTTCAGTAGTTAACCACAACCTAATGCACAGAGTGGGCCCTTTTTTACCATAAAAGGCACTGCTGCTAGCTCACAACAGCATCAGGAACTATGATAGTCATCAGAAACAAGCTCACACATTTGACCACTGTGATGGTAAAGTGATAAAAATAAGAAAGAAACACTAAAAGCAGAAGGGGGGAGTGTGAGAGTTCAACACACACACACACACACACACACACACACATACACAGACACACACACACACAGACACACACACACACACACACACACACACACACACACACACACACACACACACACACACACACACACACACACACACACACACACACACACACACACACACACACACACACAAACAGTGTCTGAGCCTATTTCATCTGCTGCACCATCTCAGGTCCTGCTGACCTAAGGCCATAGGAACAGCAGGAACACCACCACACAGGCCTTTATGAGGATAAGGCTTCATTAGTGCAGCTCTACAGTTAAACTACATCTGTTTCACCTGCAGGTCTGGACTCCACCTGCAATGCTACTCAGGATGCTACATGTTATGGGGCTCTGGGAGGACCTGTGTATCTGCAGCTGACGAGGGACACCACAGGATATGAACTGAAGTTGTTCAGTGGAGACAAGAATATTTTTACATCCAAAAGCTCCAAGACAGTGTTCTATAACGAGTTCAACACCCCATCATTCCGTCAGAGGTGGCAGTTTGTTCCTGATAACGGGACCCTGATCATAAACCCTAGAGAAAGGAGAGACTCAGCAACATACAGAGTGGAGATCTATGAGGAGTCAACAGGGAAGAGAGTGGGAGAGCACACCGTACAGCTGATCATCGAAGGTAAAACCCTTCAACTCATCTCTGAACCTTTAAGAAGTTAAATCATCTTTGGCAGTGAATTTGGGTGGGTGGGGTATAAGTTCAAGTATAAATGCACACATGAAGATATTTTTGTCCTCACATTACTCCTCTCCTCCAGCCCCTGTGTCTGATGTGGACCTGTCAATCAGCAGCTTAGCCAATGGGGAGAAGAGGGTGAGGTGCTCCTCCAATGGGGACAGTCCTCAGTACAGCTGGTCTCTGGATGGGAGGCCTCTGAGTGAAGCTGATGCTGATCTCAGTCCAGATAACCAGACTCTCCTGTTCAGTGAGGATGTGACTGGAGAACTCACTTGCAGTGTCTCAAACCACGTCAGCAGCACAAACACCTCAGTTCTGCTGCTGGAGGTTTGCTCTGGTCAGTTAGTAGGACATTACTTTACATCTGAGTGATTTAGTGGTCATGACAACATCAGTAATACAGACATCAGGCATGCAGTCATAACAGTTATGAAGATGCTAGCATGGCACTGGATTATATACTAATAAACTGTTATATCACTGGATCATCTATCATCTACCATGTGTTACAAAGGCTTATGACAGTGTTGCTATCTGTTATAACATGTTTATGATATGTTTATGCCCTTTGATGGAGGATGTATTCCAGTCACATAGAGCCTCCTCCACTGTGTGTCACACCAACTAACCAGACTAACACGACTCTTCCCTCTACCCACCCAGGTCCCTCAGTGACGGGTAAGTCAGTGATCTGAGTGTGCTGTAGACATGATCATTATCTTAATGTTCACTGGAGGTGGTTAATAACATATCTTACAGTAGGTGAGTCTTCTTATAACTGTGTGTGTGTGTGTGTGTGTGTGTGTGTGTGTGTGTTTTCTCTCTTTCAGTAATAGTTATTTATGTGTTATTATGCCTGACTGTGTGTCTTTGTGTCGCTGTGGGGACGTTCTGCATCAGAAGGAAAAAGAGGAATACACACACTCCAGGTAAGAAAGCCTGTGCCACCACTCTTTCTGCATGCAGACACACACAAATGCACATATATCATGCACACACACAAACACACACACACACACACACACACACACACACGCACACACACGCACACACACGCACACACTCACAAATTATCAAGTGAAATACCCAATGGATGCCTGAAGGTGTGGCTGTATTTGTGTTAGCAGTGAGTAAAAAGAAAGAGCCTGATGATTTGGTGTACGTCCAGATGACCACTGGTAGCAACGGCAGAGGACGAAGATCAGACATTCAAGGTCAGAATACACATATCAGCACACACACACCCCCTGCACCTGCTTCATAACTACATCTGCTTTGTGTCTGTATGGTCATCAGGTACAAGAGTGGAAACACAGGATGTGGTGTATTCTGGCATTGCCTTGGCAGAGCAGCAGGCATAAAAGCAGGAAGTCACCAGCAGGTGAGTGTCTGAAAGAGGGACTTTATTCACACACACACACACACACACACACACACACACACACACACACACACACACACACACACACACACACACACACACACACACACACACACACACACACACCGGTATCCATGTCATTTATCATACACCACGTCAATTATGCCAGCGGTTTCATCAACCATTACACCTCTTTACAGTTTACAAACATCCTTACTCATTGTTTTGTCTGTGAAAATAACCACACCATACAATGTCTTGTCTTATAAATGTTCCGTTCATTTAGTTTAAAATCTCACATCAATTCCATATTGCATAACGTTTGTCTTACCGTTGTTCAGTGTCTCGTCTTCTGTCTTAGGTCTTAGAGCTCTCATGATTTGCCTTTGACCAACTATTTTGGTTGAATAAGTCATTTGACTATTTGTATGATTGTATATTTTGACTACTGTCCTTTATTTCCTGTATTGAAACATGTTTCTTTAGTATAAGTATTTTCCTTGTTTTTACTGCCTTTTTGGCCCTATTTGGGACAAATAAAAGATTCCCATCTTAAACCTAAACCTCCTAAGTCCTCCTGAGAGTTTCTCCATCTAGCTCAACCGCTTCGAACACACCTACCCTTAACATACGGCAACATAGACTAACACACAAACGTTGTGAGCTCTTTTTCCGGATGATAGTGGTTCAGGAGGTAGAGGAGTCACTTAGTAATTGGACGGTTGCTGGTTCGATCCAGACTCCGTCCTTACCAAGTGTCAAAGTGTTCCTGAGCAACACACTGAACCCCTAACCGCTCCTGATGTGCAGGTTGACAACTTAGATAGTAGCCTCTGCCATCAGTGTATGAATGGGTAAATGTCTGAGGCATTCATCTGTTAAGCGCTTTCAGTGCTCTATGAGTAGAAAAGCGCTATATAAATGCAGTCCATTCTCCTTTTATAATTTTTTGTTTCGAGAAGCAGGCCTCAGTTCTGAGATGTTAGTGGCAGTATCATGAACTAAGTTAGAGTGTTCTGTTTTTGGGATAAATAGCCCAGAGTTCCGGACCCGTTTTCACAAACAACTCATAAGATCCATTAATTTCCGAAATAAAATGAAATGTAACGTTTGATTGTAAAATTAAACTAGCTCCCGTCTACACAAACGTGTCATCACACAGATGCATTTTCAAAACTGTGCAAAGATACTCTGTTTGTGGGCAGAATATTCTGTTATTAAGTAATGCGTAGCCTTCATTTGTGGTCTGAGCCTGTTTAAGAGTTTCATACGCAGGGATCAACAATACTTAATAAATATGTAATCATGATATTAGTGCATTCATCATGCCAGAATCCCTTCCATCATACAGGAGCAAGAGTAGCTAATATTTATTATGACTGCATATTATGACTGCATGATAATTCACTTGTATACACCTTCACCTAAATCAGTAATTTTACAAACGATTACTTTCATGATCCATCATTGTCTGTGATTCACATTCAGGAATCATTCTGAATCTCTTTCTCTCTCTCCCTCCTTTCCTCTCCCTCCCGCCTTCTCTCTCCCACTCTCCCCAGCTGAGGTGTATGAGTCGGAGTATGCTAAGGTGTCTGCCTTCAGTAAGCGACAGGGCCCAACTGAGAGTCACAGGCCAGAGGAGTCGGTTGAGTACGGGGAAGTGAGAGTCCACACACCACCCTGACCCACAGCAGGCAGACAGTGTGTATGTGTAACAGTGTATATGTTTGACAGCGTGTAAGTGTGACAATGTGTGTGTTTTACAGTGTGTATGCTCACGTGCACAGTGGCCTATGTTTGTGTGTGTTTGGGTGTGTGTGCATGCATCTGTAGTGGCTTGTGGCAGATTGTGTGTGTTCCTCATATCAGGTCAATGTGGAGGATAAATACCTGACCACAGCAGACACAACTAATCAGGGATACTATAATACTGGAATTATGTAGTTCATTAGCGTTACCATCATGATGAAATTATGTAAATTAAGGGTACTACCGTGATGAAATGATGTAGTACAGGAGTCCATCAGGACTGGGAGACCTTAACCACACAGTACAGGTGTCCATGAGAACTGAGTATTTTATTTCGTAATAAACAAATCTAATTGACACTTGATTGATAATTTATTGAGGTTTGTAATGTGTAATGTTCAATAATACATGCTGGAGTTATGACAGCTTTCAAACAGGACTTTGTTGTTTATGTATTTTAATTATTGTTTCTGGTGTGTTTCTCTCTGCCAGACACACACCTATTCTTCTCTTCACACACACGCACACGCACACGCACACACACACACACACCCCCCTTATCATGTATAGTGAAAACTGGTAGATACAGGAAGGACAGAACATGATATTGGTGTGTTTGAATGTGTACTTTCCTCTACCTTGAGAGCATGGTCTGTCATGTGACTTGACCTGTCTACATTAATCATGTGACTACTTACTGTACCTGTCCATATTAGTCATATGACTATGTGTTAACATCTAGAAGAAACAGACCAAAGGCAGCCATTTTGACTTGCCCTGATGAAGGCTCTTATGACTGAAATGTTTTTTATTGTTACTATGACTGAACAGCCAAGAGATATTAAAGGCTTTTTGAACATATTACCCTCCTGAGTGCATCAGATTTGTTCACCAATACTCAACTAGTAGAACCCCCGAACTAAAGACACCAATCACTGTTGTACTCCCAAGCAGCACTCTATGCACATAGATTTTGACTGACTGCCAAAATATATTTGGAAAAAATAAAATACAACAGTGAATAATAAAGCGTTACGCATAAAACAGTATTATGTTTATGACAATGACATCATATTATAGTTAAGAAAAACACATTACAATAACAACATCAAAACATCAACAACAGCAGCAACAACAAGAATAACAATAATAATGTGTAGTAACATGCCAGCAGTCATTGTAAAAGGATGTGATGATATGATCGTTTGTGATCATGATCGTTTGTGTGCATGTGTGTGTGTGTATGTGTGTGTGTGTGTGTAATTCTGACTAATGTCTTCATACATTTAACATTGTGGCAGTATGATGGGGCTGCAGAGCTCTGTATGGCACATACTCACTCATCTACACACTCACCACACACACCCACTTATCTACACACTCACCACACACACTCACTCATCTACACACTCACCACACACACTCACTCATCTACACACTCACCACACACACTCACTCATCTACACACTCACTCATCTACACACACTCACCACACACACTCACCACTAGGGATGAGAATTGATAAGATTTTAACGATTCCGATGCCTTATCGATTCCTGCTTATCGATTCGATTCCTTATCGATTCTTATTGGGCAAGGGGTGAAAAAAAGAGCACAAACGGGTTTATTTACATTAATTTTCTTTTATATAATTTTCTATAATGCTGCACACACCATATACAGTATGTATATACACATTAAAAAAAAATAATAACCAAAAACATTTATACATATTCCTCTTGAACTTAAAATAAAACTTACATAACTTAAATAAAATGTATTCTGTTTAATTTAAACATGTTCCTAGAAATTAACCTAACGAAAATCTGGGGCATCTACCGTAGTAAAAGGGTGCAAACCTTTCACCACAAACTTAGTCACTGCTCGGTGACATTCGTTGATCCTCTCCTCGGTAATTTTATTTTTCCCTGCCTCGAAGAAAGGATGGGCTAGAGGTGTACATGACGTGCTAGCTGTAGCCTGTGACCCAGACAGACTACCAGCCTCTGAACTGGTCTGACAACGTCATCAGCTAAATTGGATGGAAATGGAGATTATCTATATAGTGAAAGCTCATTTACACAATGAAACAAATGGCACTAACAAAATCGCTGAATTTGCTGAGCTGACATAAAGCCACATTAAGAGGGGAGGCAAACACTACCTCTGCCTCAATGTAGGGGGCTGAAAATGGAAGATTCTATAGCCAAGCTAGCGTAGCTATATGCTAAGTTTAATAATGGATTAAAGCAGCATTAAGGAGTTTTTCCCTTGGAGCTCCCCCTTAAGGTTTGGAGGTATTTAACGTTTACTTCAGTGTCGTAAATACCCAGTTACGATAGATGCAGCCTCGCATACACTGTATTGATGACCAGACGAAGTCAGAAACCAACAAATTATGTCAACCGATAAGGTAAGAATATTCAAAGATTTTACATAAATATGACTGCATAGTTTTATTCATTGTGATATCGGAGATGAATGCTAACATAACTAAAAGAATGACAACATTTAGTTTAGATGAAATACCGATCGCGTTTTCAGCCTATACATTGTGTGATCGAATACAATATAGTTGACAACACCAAAACGCTACATATTCATAATTTACATTGGAACATGTAATTCATTACAAGCTAGCGAAGTTAGGTTTCCAAGGTTGTAAACTTCTAAAGCTTACCTTGCGTGTGATTGACTAAGACTAACGTGTGAAATCCTTGGCGTGTGAGACACTGATTTGCATGCTAGTCTGAGACGGTCGATGACTTTTGGCATCTACTAAAATAGGGTGACCAGACGTGCTCTCTTACCCGGACAGGTCCTCTTTCGAGACCTAAAAAATGCGTCCAGCAGGGATTCCAAAAACGTCCGGGATTTTGCCTTGTCGGATATCTGTGTTTATCTGGGTCTTTCACAAACTAGTTATTACGCCCTTACAAGGTTTGGAAAGGGTATTTCCCTTACGTTCTACCTTCTTGCGCGAGCTCTGACTGTAGAGAGACTGTCAATGGTCGATAGCCTTGTCAGTGCTGGCAGATGTACGATAATTATCCTCTAAATACGATCATTCTGAGCCTTTGGTAAATGTCGTCGCGGGGGAGGGCTATACACTACCCCTCCCCCGCAACGAAGTGTCCTCTTTTTCACAAACTAAAATCTGGTCACCCTAACTAAAACTACAAATCTCCGTGAGACAGGGATGACACTGATAAGGCTACAGCCTATTCTTTCATTAATTACATAGGCAGGGATGTACATCACAATACATCAATTTTCGTTGTTTTATCGACATAGGACAGATCACAATAGCTAACGTCAAAGACAGTAGAAACAGTTTATTATAACACTGTATTAGCTAAATTCGAAAGGATAATTAATGCATGGCTAATGGTGTATGAGGTTTGGATGTCAACAAGTTTTTTTTCTATGGTTTTATTGCAGGAATCGACGTCATTGTCAACATCTGCCTCTTCTGAGGTAGAGACAGGTAGGGGACCTTTACATTGGTGCACCTGCAGTAATTGCAGGGAGATGACAAACAGACCAAGAAAGGCTCTGCTGCCGCCAGGCCCCTGAAAACTCCGTCAGCAGCATGGCACATATGCAGTTATATGTTCTTGACCCGGGCGTTTTACGGCTGGCATGGGCTGCATGGAACGATGTGTTTGCTGTTGATGACGAACAGGAACCAGGGGTGGAGCAGCGACAGTACAGACATGCGGCATACCGCCAATTTGTACTGTGGCAGCATGGCCGCTTGGGTGAAGGCAATAGGGTTATTATTCCGAGCTGCTGCGTTTGGAAGATAAGAACTGCATTTCCTGACCCCCTGGGTCAATATGTTGGCTTCAGGGTGCACCGTTTGGTGTAAATAGTTTTGTTATTTATGTTCAATGTCAAAACATGTACAGTTTGATGGTCATTGTTTTTTATTTACATATAAATAAAAAAATATTTCTTTTTACGACTCTTGAATTATTTGCAAATTATTTACATACACAGCTATGAAAGAATGGAATAGTTTAGAATTCACTTTGGGCACCACCCTCTCCCCGTGAAACCTGAGCCGTGACAAGTTCAAATGTGGATGGAGGCTGCGTTGCGGCAAGCAAACCTAAGCGCCTGGGATCATCAGGCCTTAGACCCTGTATTCTGGGAAGGCCCATTCCACTTCCCAGCCTCTCAGCAAGGATGGCCTTCTGCAGGTCTGGAATGTAATGGTAGCCTTTGCTCTCCTTCAACACATATACATTCCAGTGCTCGGACTTCTTGTTGAAGTACTGTCTGTACCTAGTAAAGTAATTGCACAATTCCACAACTGTTTAGGTAAGAACTAATTAATTATTTTTGGTAGTACACTACTGTTATGGCAAAGCTTACATTCGGTGTCCATCCTTGCCACGTGCAGGAATGCGGTGGTTGTGATAATTGTAAACGATTGCTGCAAGCAATGTCTGGGTTTTGTAAACAGGGGGGCTGTAGGCAAACCGCTTTCCTGCATACATGAGTATGTGGTTTTAGAAATTCTCCAAATCTGAAGTTGTCCTGAAAAACACATACATAACCCGAAAGGCCCAGTCAGTGACACACTTCTCACCACTAGATGCTACTCCAGGAAAAGTATCAGATGAGGCTTCATTTCAATTTCAATTATAATGTGCTTAGCAGTCAGGCCTAAGCAGCTGATTTTGCACACAAAACAAACATGGAAAATCACCCAGAGTTATACAATTATTGTATTGGTAATGGTTCTACAAGACAGACAAAAAAAGTTCAGAAATATGATCATAAGTGCTTGTGTGTATGTGCAAATGTATGACAAATACTAGCATTTGCATAACTATAGGGGCATACCTGAAACTTTTTGTTGTTCTGGAGTTTCTTGTATGTCCTCACCTGGAGGATTGGGTGTTGCCACATCAAGCACGGCTTTATCCATGCTTATCTCCAGGAGTTGGTTGATGTTGGCAGTCATAGCTGGGGCACTGCAAAGCAGCAAGATATGTACATAGAATCAATTTGAAGATCAAAAAGGAACAACTGCATCATGTTCTCCTAAAACGTTGTCTTCTCCTGAAAGACCAAAATATTTGTGATTGCACCCTTCAACATAGCAGTAGTTCAACCTGAAATGCAACTAGAAACTGAAACATACCGTAGATGAAGAAAAGGACTATAGTCTTCATCAGAGCTGTCCCAATCTTCTTCCAAGCCCTTCTGATTAGGATCCTCCCAGCAATCATCCATGTCAATACTGTAAATAAAAATGATTTACAAAACACACACCCACAACACCATAAACTTGAAGCACAAAAGAACACGAACTAAGATGGTTTCATGTGCAAGACTTACATGCTATTCCTCATATAATTCGCCTCCTCCTCATCCAGAGAGTCATGCTGCTGCTCTTCAGCAATGCTCAAGGAGTGCATGCTGTGAATATAAAACGAATCTAAATAAATATATTCATCAACAAAACAATGCATTACGGTCGCAGTTGTAAGACGAACTCACCTAGATTCTAGCACACCAATCGCTTCGGTTTCTTTGCCCAACGGTTGAACACCTTGCATAGCGAATTATTTGTCCCTGATTCAAAAGATAAATAAGTCAGTCACAACTTACAATGTCCTGCATGGCTGGTTTAGAAACGCAGTTCTAAGATACATACCCATCTCGGTCGGACTCTTCTGAAATACTAGATACAGGCGGCGGTGGTGGCTGTGCATGTCCCTTGCTGGGAGTAGACATTCCCTACCGCTTTTGATAGAAAGAACCAATTCAGTATGTTTGCCGCTACATCTTTATATATGTTTTCACAAATCACGGCATTCAAGTCAGGTAACACACAAGTAGCATACTAAGCTAACGAAACATGAACCACAGACCAACTGGCTGTAAGGGAATGCTAACAGACAAAGTCAACTATCGCTAAATTCCTTGGAAATATCTGGAATATCCTGAGACTAGTGGAGCTTGGGTGGCAAGTTAGCGATCACAATAACATTACAAAGAAGTGTATACGACGTTATTACTAGCTACTCGATTATTACTAGCATCATTGTCCAAGCGTGTTATATAACAAGATGTCTGATATCGCTAACGAGATGTCTTGATAGCGGCTAAGCTAGGGTGACCAGACGTCCTATTTTACCCGGGCGGACAAGTCCTCTTTTACCTGGACAAAAAAGAGGACGTAAACCTAGCATCAATGTCCAAAAGTGTTATAATAGGGTGACCATATTTGAGTTTGTGAAAAAGAGGACACTTCGTCGCAGGGGAGAAGGCAGGGTATGCTAGTGTTTAGCATGCTGGACCCCGCACCCTCCCCCAGCGACGAAGTCCTCTTTTTTAGAAAACTAAAATCTGGTCACCCTAAAGCCTAGCAAAACCTATTGGAATGTGCTTTCCTCGAGTATGACAAACTAGCGAGTCAACAACTTTGATAACACAGTCAAACATCAAGCAAGAGACAGTACAAACTACTTACTAATCCAGCAGAAAGATGGCTAGCTGTGAATCGAACTTGTATCCAAATGTGTCTTTCAGCTCTCTCCAACGAGTAAAAGCTGTTCCGATTGTGACCCTAGTCCGATCTCTTGCTCTGTCGGCCTCTCTTTTTCTCTTCTTTGCTTCATCAGACATCGTCTTCTTCTGTTTCTTTGGTGCGTTCTCCATGATGAATACTGATGAGACTTCGCTGGCTTCTCGTTTATACTGTAGCTGCGAGCGTGGACTGGCACTATATGACATTGCGTAATCACTGCCAGAAAGCAGGTCGAAGTACATCCGCCCCCAGATCGGGCGGCCTCAGAATCCTACATAGCGGAGTTATTTCCCCACAGACCCCCGATGGCAATGGCGGAGGCGCAAATCGCCATATTAAAAGTCATTGTAGCGGCACAATTTTTTTCAAGCTGTTATTTTAAGGTACAATTGTTGCATACTGTTACTTTAAAATACGATATGCTCAGTTTAATAATGGGTTGACACGAAAACGCGAACGTTTGCTGATAACACACGCCCTCCGATAATTAACACCGTTACGATCAAACATTTCTCAAAACTGGACTTTCAATCCAACGTGAAGTGATCAATAATGGGAGACCAATGCCGGAGCTAAAATGTATGCTTCAAACGAAGGGACAGAAGATAACTTGATCGACTACACACAATAAAGGCAAATTGCTTCACACAGTGAGTGGTTGTGATCACTTTTGAAGAGTTTACCTTGGACAGAAAGAGATGAAGCGCCGACATTAGCTGAGCTGCTGCATGCATCGAAGACATGACATTCCTGTAATTTAATTCCATGCTGTGTGTTCAAATGCTTATTCATATTTGTTGTATTTCCTCCCTTCGACGAAATATACTTTTTACACAGGTTTACAAGTGGCGTAGGTGTCATTTTTGTCGTGTGAAATAGAGCCAAACTTTAGAACGCTTCTGCCTAGTTGCCATGTTTGCTGCAGTCTGAAGAAGAAACTAAAAAAGTTCGCGCAACGCCACAAAGGACCGATAGCAGAACCGTTAAAGAATTTGGCTGACGATTCCAAACAATCGGTTCACTAGGAACCGGTTCTAAAAAAGGTTCTCGATTCTCGATTCTCATCCCTACTCACCACTAGGGATGGGTATCGTTTGGTTTTTATCCGATACCGGTACATAACCGATACTTTTAAAATGATACCGGTGCCTAAACGGTGCCGGAACCGATACTTTTATAAAAAAAAAAAAAATTACGATTGACGACATTTAAGAAAGGCTTTTTTTATTGCCAAATATATGAACTGTTTAAAGTAGATTATATATATAAATAAATACAAAACACTTTTTAACTTAAAACTTAAATAATATATGAACTGTTAACAAAAGTTTAGACTACACTTAAATGAATACAAATAAATACAAAACACACACACACACTCTGTACACACACTACAGCTTCAATACTTCAGCAATTCTTTTGTAGAAATATCAGCATATTTGCCTTGTCCGGCAAAATGCGACACCTTTCCTGACTAATCGCATGACCTGCACAGGAGAAAACCCTCTCCGATGCTGTCGATGAGGCCTGTGTTTTTTCCGATACTGGTGCTAAACCGATATTTTTAAAACGATACCGGTGCCTAAATGGTGCCTGAACCGCTACTTTTTTTTTTTAAAGCACAAAGCGACGATTGACGACATTAAAGAAAGGCTTTTTTTATTGCCAAGGCAATTTTTTTTCTTCAAATTGAACAATATATGAACTGTTTAAAGTATATTATAAATATGAATACATACAAAACACTTGGCTTCCAACTACAGCTTCAAACTTTTTAACTTCAAACTATGAACATTATATTAACTGTAAACAACAGTTTATAGTATACTTAAATAAATATAAATAAATACAAAAAACAGCTTCAAACTTCTTTTGCAAAAATATGAGCATATTGGTCTTTGGAGTCAAAAATGTATTATTTTGTTTGCATTTATTTCATGAAATTTCACCATTTTATGATTAGTTTATACCTATCTTTTCTATCTTGTTTATAGTTACTCTTGTTACTTGAACACACTGAGTACTAGAAAATGTGTACTGCCCCTTTAAGAGACTACCGTTGGTAGTTTAGCTGTCATCTCCGTATATTTTTCAGTCTTCGGTTGCTGATCTGCCGTTGACTCTTGCCTTCTCTCCCCTCTTTTCACGCAATTATTTTGTTGCATTTGCTGCACGTCGCGATGTTTGAATCTTTTTGTACTAAATACAGCCACACTTTTGACCGTTTACCTTTCGGTATTTTCTCTGTTAAAAGGTTGATGGCTAGTTTTGTTTGTGCTTGCCTGCTCTTCACTGTCATATCAGAACCGGTTCCAATACAACCGGTACCTACCCGGACAGAAATGCAACGCAGATTTCGGTGCTTCATTTCGGCATTTATCAGATAAGACTGTTGCTATGAAAACACCAATGAGCGTGAGCGACACAGGACAAAGTTGACATTGGGAGCTGGGGCAGTTTTACATGTGCCCCACAGAATCTGCCTAGCGACCGTGTTCAATTGGCTCAGGCACCGAAATGAAGCACCGAAATCTGCGTTGCATTTCGGTCCGGGTAGGTACCGGTTGTATTGGAACCGGTTCCATATTGGTACCGGTTCTCGGTACCCAACCCTACTCACCACACACACCCACTTATCTACACACTCGCCACACACACTCACCACACACACTCACTCATCTACACACTCACCACACACACTCACTCATCTACACACACTCACCACACACACTCACCACACACACTCACTTATCTACACACTCACCACACACACTCACTCATCTACACACTCACCACACACACTCACTCACCACACACACTCACTCATCTACACACTCACCACACACACTCACTTATCTACACACTCACCACACACACTTACTTATCTACACACTAACTCATCTACACACTCACACACACACACTCATCTACACACTCACCACACACACACACACACTCATCTACACACTCACTCACTCCTCTACAGACTCACTCATCACACACACCACACCAGCTCTATAAGTAGTGGCTACTTATCATGGCATTCTAAACATGACACGTTTAAATGTGCTTATTGTCCAATGTTGCCATCTAGTGGACAAGATTAGCATGGGATGTTGCGCCTCTGCTCTTGCAATGATCAAGTTTCCATAACTGGGTGTTTATTTAGAATGGAGTATTTTCTTCATACATACATACATACATACATACATACATACATACATACATACATACATACATACATACATACATACATACATACATACATACATACATACATACAGACAGACAGACAGACAGACAGTGTAGCAGCAATTTCTAATTGCCTACCACTGGTGGCTGAGATGGATTTAGTTCTGACGCGTGTAGGAAAGATGAGAAGTAGAGGTGAGTCCTCATCCATTCTTACACACACACACACACTTGCACATAATAATAAAGAGAGATAACATAAGAATCAACATAAAGGTTAATTTGGCTCCTACAGACAGACAGACGTCACTCTCCTTATGTACAGACTGCATGGGCAGAAACACACACACACACACATTAACACGATGCCCTTGAAGAAACACAAAAGCCAACATCATCTGCGGTGTCGTAGTGCCCCTATATTTCACTGAAGGGTTTTACAATTCACAGGGGTTAAAGCAAAAAAAAATCCTGAGCCTGAACTTTTTTTGGTGTGTGGGTGAATGGGAGGGGGGGGCATCGTCCCGTGGCGTGGACACATTCGCAAACAAAAAAACAAACAAATAAACAAAAAAACATTTAGAAATGAATGATAGCAGATTATGGTGAGACTTTTGAAACTGCAATCCCAAGAAAGGTCAGCAATACTACTCCACCTCACTACAATATGGTACTAACACATGTAGCATTTACGATTTCTTTTGATATCAAGTTTTGCTGCTAAGCTTTGTCCTTGAAAGGTTACAAGATGACCTACAATCCCAAGGTGACATGTTATAAGGGTATGTGAAATGCAGTCAGTGGAAGAAGATTTGATTTGGAAGCATTTAATTGAGAATATATGAAAAAGGACAGCGATTCACTTTTTAAACCGTTGAACTGTAGATAATAATGTAGTTTTATATTGCAACATTTCCATAATTACTGTGTTCAAAAGAAATAATCGTAAATGAAATACTAGGAAATTAATAGAAAATATATCAATAAAATAAATAACAAGCAAAACATTAAAATGTTACAAGAACTGGTAACTTAAATGTTGGGAAATAAATACAAAACAGGACTTTGCCGTTTTTTTAGCTTTTCCGAAATACGTCTTTTAATCTCTGGTGTCATGCCGTGTGTGTTAAAATAGCTGGCATGCTGATTGGATATCGACAGTTTAGTCAAAGCAATTGTCTTCAGCTATTTTTTGGCATAAATTCACGACGGGTTGGCCGGGCCTGAAAGACAGATCTTGCTATGCGATGAACGTGCACACGGTCAGTTATTGATGCTGGTACATCAGCTGTGGTTGTTGCTCCCGGTAACGGCGGAGCACAAACGGCTGCTCTATGAGCAGGGTCTAACTCATGACGTGGAAGCACTTTTTTCCGGGTCGTTGCATATAGTATCTTTTTCGAGCACAAAGTGCAGAAGCAAGCACCTGCTTCTCTTAACTTCTTAGTTACACCAGCTACCAAAAGGCTTACTGTCCTTCCCTATCTCTTCTATCCATGCCCAGCGCCATTTATTTTTCAATCCTTTATCAACTAGGAGGGCATCTTCCCCAGGATTCATGAACTTACTCTCCATCCTACTCTCCTTCGGTGACATCTCTCTACTCGGGCATCTACGCAGCATAGGCAGAGCGATAGAGAAAAGTCGGTGTTTGAAGCACTTTTTCCCAAGACCCGCCCCAATCTACTTCTGATTGGCTAATAATGTTATTTTGAGAGCGGGAGAGTTGTTCTCCTTTCATTTCATTGGCAGACGAACTCCTAAACTCGAAAGTGATGGTGATGATATCGAGACGATATTTTATATATAAGACTTTTTTCCGCAGCCAAACGCCGCACGCAGGAATACTTTAATCCCTGAATTCATCCATCAGTTCATCCATAATTTACCAACAACTAAAGAGAAAACCATATGACCTTGGGAATAATAATTACATTATGCCCTGCATGGGCGTCGCCACAATATAACTTGGGGGGGTCACGTCCCCCTCACTTTAAAAAAAAAGTCGTTTGGACCCCCCCACATTTGCCATCAAAATATTAGTGCATGACTGGTCTACTAGTCCAGCGTTCTTTCCATTGCTCCACAATCAAATCCGTTCCACTTTATCGGTAGAGGGAATACCCATAGCAATCGAAATCCACGCCGCGTTTTCCTGGTTTCCTACACATAACGCACCAGATTCAACTCCCATACTCTTTGATTGAAGCTTTGCGCTAGCTGTTCCACAGACGAGATGGAAGGAGGGTTTTTTTTTCGAGGAACAGGAAAGTAAGTCAGAGTTGCCCAAGTTTTCCCTTTTGTGGCCAAAGCACCCTTATGAGACATTCTCTGGCTATAATAGCATTAAGTCACAAAGATCCTTCTGCAAACATTATGATTATAGCTAGATAAGCAAGCTATTTATCTACAACTAGCACTAGGCAATACCATACTTTATTTACCCATTACAAGTGGAACAGCATTTGTTGATTTCTTATTCTGGGACTGAAATGTGTTCAGACCTAGGCGTCGGCAGAAAGCGATGACCAGGATGTTTTTTTCAAGTAGCTACAAAAAAAATGAAGGTGGTTTATTTTTTAACAACCGTGAGCTAATCTGGAGTTAACGTTAGCTAACATGCTAGTTTTTCTAACGACTTTTTAAATCCTCCTTTTAAATTGTTTGCTCTCATTAAATGGAGAATAAAGTGCCAAAGTTGTCAGTGTCAGTCCTCTGTGTATTACACCAAAACATTATCCTGGCTATCACCAGACCAAGCTCAATCTTATTTAAGATTGCAGATCGGGCTGGGTTTACCCAGTCTACCAGAACATAATAGTAGTCAGTAATTGCAGACCATGCCGACTCCAAGGAAAAACAATGAAAGAGAGAGATCATTTTTTATCTAAAAAACATGGTAAATGCACCAGAATGCGGGAAATTGCATCTACAGCTTTCAAAATTTTCGGGGGGAGAACCCCCAGACCCCCCACCAAAATATGTCCCCCTCACTCTCAAAATGCTGCTGACGCCCTTGATGCCCTGATATATACCGTATATCACGTGTCTGAATGTCACATGGCAAAGGCTGGTCAAAGGGCTATCTGACAGGATTGACAGAAACATCAGCCAGATAGTTTCCGACAGGTGTTTGTGCGTGTATGTGTGTGTGTGTGTGTGTGTGTGTGTGTGTGTGTGTGTGTGAACTATATGACTAAAGGGCTTCATGAACAGAATATCTTCAGAGGCAAGAGTGTGTGTCACACATGAAAGAAACCTATCCTCCTGCTCACAGTGATGCTGGCAGCATCCTCAGATGGTGTGTGTGTGTGTGTGAACTCTCACAACAAATATAAATTGGTCTCGGCACAGCACAGCTACTGTTACACTCACCCCCCTAAACCTCACTCCCAATCAGAGACTACAGCATCACCTGCGTTGTTAGGTGAAAATTCACCCTAGTTACCTCAGGACTCCGGAGCTGCATATAAGTATATTTATTAGACAAACAACAATTGCAATCGGGCTCACTCCCAGCACAAGGCTGAAAGTGAAGCCATGATAAACACATCGCACAAGGTTTATATAGACAGAAGTTGAGCGTTCAGCAGAGATAAACACATGGTGGATTTCTGACGTCCGAGGCAAGGATGGAAGTTTTGCAAGGTCGGAAGAAGCACAGTTCGACCCTTCTTATCACTTCTGGTCTAAACATGCTCTTGTACATTTGCAGACTAAGTGGCACCTATATAAAGTTACACACACGCACACAGAAACACAGAAAAGCCATGTTCCTGCTTTCATAAGCACATGATTCATACAAGGAATATATTAATACAAGGCACTTGATTCATACATATATTCTTAAGTAACAGTGTTTGGAAATTATCTCCATCATGCGTTGTGTGGACAACCACAGTCCCAGACTCGAACTCGCAACCTCAGACATTAGAGGCGGGGTCTGCATGATCATGTATACCTCAGAAATAAACTACCAAGAAATAGGCAAAGCTAAATGGTTCCTATTCAATTTGTTTAAAAGTCACGAAAATAAGTGAATAAAGTTAAGTGAATAAAGGCTAACATATGTCACAGTGCTAATTTTAAGCTAAATGTGTGTGTGTGTGTGCCCCTTAGCCTCGGGTTGAAGTTTTGCCACACACTGAAAAGAAACAAAAAAAGAGGAAGTCTGAAGGAGTGAAGAGTGCAGAAAGAGGGAGTGATGTCAGAGACGAAAGAGGAGCTTCAGCAAATCAGCCCACAGATTCTTAGAGAGAAGCGTACCAGTTTCCTCATTCCTGTATCTAGTGTAGACACAGATACACTTGACTCATCCCACATCACCTCAGTAGCATCTCCTACTGCTCCTCTATCGTTCTGCACACAGACATGCAGGCTGTTCTTCTGCTCTTACTGCTGGCTGGAGCCTCCAAAGGTAAGCAGTTTTAGAATTACATCAAAGCGTTGTGTTGCGTGTGTGTTGTGCTTGACTTAAGTACAGCTTTATTTGACTAATTTATAGTTTGTAAAAGTAAACAGGTAAAGATAAAGCCGGGCCTGAGAGCAGAAGACTCTGCATTAGGGCCTGATCTGTGCAGTAGGGCCAGATGTGGGCCATATTAATGCCAGATGAGGGCCAGAGTCTGCATACAGGATTATTTTCTCAGAGAGCAGGAAGGGGGTCCGGATCTGCTACAACACACCTGTATCAGGTCAGAGTCCAGAACTATTCCAGAAGTTTCTATCTGGGTAACGTCTGAGCATGCGATCCACCATACT
Organism: Clupea harengus; assembly: GCF_900700415.2. Taxonomy (NCBI): domain Eukaryota; kingdom Metazoa; phylum Chordata; class Actinopteri; order Clupeiformes; family Clupeidae; genus Clupea; species Clupea harengus. The sequence goes on along the minus strand of NC_045157.1, from coordinate 10,203,987 downwards.
GCTCTTTTTCAGTAGTTAACAGAATGGACCTTTTTTTACCATAAAAGGCATGGAACCACTGCTGCTAGCTCACAACAGCATCAGGAACTAAGATAGTCATGAGAAACAAGCTCACACATTTGACCGCAGTGATGGTAAAGTGTTAAAAAAAGGAAAGAAACACTAAAAGCAGAAGCCTCCTGAGAGGGGAGTGTTTGAGTTAAACACACACACACATACTCACTCACACACACACATACACACACACACACACACACACACACACACACACATACACACACACTGTGGGGCGGCTTGTCCATAAGGGCGATTGGGGCGACGCACTGCCTAGGGGAAAAGGCAAAAAAAAAAAAAAAAACTTCTGATGTATAAACGCAATATCCTTGTAAGTCGCGTAAATGACATGTACATTTAAATGTAATAATTTTTTCTCTGTCGGATTCTACCACTAAACCGTCTGATCTGCCTCTGTATGTCATTGTTGAATCAGGTAACAGTCGTTTAGTCAGCCTAAAGTCGTGCTTCAAATGGCCCCGCCCCTTCTGGGGCGATTTGGGGCGAAATGATAATCGCCCCAGACCTCTCCCATTGACTCCCATGTTAAATCCATTTTTTTCACAAAACAGAGCTCTCTGTCGCTACACGATGGTAGTCCTTTGGGGGATAGTAGTCCCTCACATTGCGCATGCGTCATTTTGCGACACTGTCGACAGCGAAGCCGCGAATGCGTCACAACGACAGATCCGTTTTCAATCATGGAGAAAAGCGACGAAAGCCAGATTTTTGAAAACATGACCATTTATTTAAAAACAAAGAAGATGTTGTCACAGTGGACAAAACAGATGAGGTGGAGGATCAAAAAGTCTCTCCCCAGTTTCGTTTCATATGTTGACGTAGAGCCTTATGCTGTTAGCCGTTTACAACATAATTAAATATAACATTAAATATACCCACATTGTGCGTTAAGACAAGCCCCATATGTTGACGTGTAAACCGTTTACAACATTATTAAATATTACGTTAAATAAACCTACATTATGCGTTAAGACAAGCCAGATATGTTGATGTTGATGTTGAGCCTTATGCTGTAAACCGTTTTGTTGTCTGAGCATGCGCGATTATGTTGAGCCTTATGCCATAAACCGTTTGTGTCTGAGCATGCGCAATGTGAGGGACTACTATCCCCCAAAGGACTACCATCGTGTAGCGACACTCTCTATGCATTCTCTATGGCTTCCGGGAGGGCTCGCCCCTCCATTTCGTGTCATAAGTAGTGGACGTAAAAGCCTATACGAACGTCATACAGCTTCGACGGAGGCATATTCTGTCAAGATGGCTGCCCTGTTCAGTGCAATAACTCGATTCGCTCTTTGACAGAAACTCCTTTTTAGTCGGCGTACTAATGAAGATAAATTGACAACAAAACAATTAGGACTTCCTAGACCAAATGTATCCATTCAACAGGTTTCTACAAAGGGAGGGAAATCCTACATCCAAGAATTGGAACGAAAGAAAATTGCGGTCGTGAAGTGGCTAACGCGGTCTGTATTTCATATACCACTGTCACTTTTCATAGGTTTCACAGTGTGTTTCACAGTTTGCTTCTTGCACTAACACTGAATCATTTTTTATGTGATGACTTATTTTGCTTTTGTAAGCCAATACTTCCAAGATCAGTCAATAAATATTGTTGGTTTTGACTTATGTTACCCCTTCTTTATGATGTTACTGGACATATCATGTGTCCTGTTAAGCTATGTTACATCATACAACATTTGAAACACGTGGATAATGAAAAAGTGGGATAATTTAATGTGGAGCCACATCATGTTTGCTTATAAAGGCTCCTGGATGCAACTTTCTTCCATAGCTCTTTCCACCTGTAACTTGCTACTCTAGCTATGTAGCAAGAGGGGACATATTACTGTTGTGTGCTGCCAATAGTGGACAAAAAGGTATTGCTGTATGAGTTAATCAGCTAACTTAATGTACCTACTGAATGGGTCGCCTTAATCATTATCAAAAAAATTGCCCCTCCTGAGAATTTTTTCAGGAGCCGCCACTGCACACACACACACGCAAACACACACTGCAACTTTAAGTTGTTGTTTAGTATTGCTGACTGTATTGAAGTTCCCTTTTAAATGTCCCTGTCCTGAACACGAGTAGCAAATAATCTACAGTACAGGTATAAGGACAACAGCAGCACCTGCTACTTTATTTCATCAGCAGCACACACATCTTATGACCCTGCTATGCTCTCTTGACTGGGGTGGTCAGGAAGGGGTATGTGGGCTGGTGGATGCATTTAATATCCATATAGGCCTTTATGAGGATAAGGCTTCATTAGTGCAGCTCCACAGTTAAACTACAACTGTTTCACCTGCAGGTCTGGACTCCACCTGTGATGCTACTCAGGATGCTGCATGTTATGGGGCTCTGGGGGGACCTGTGTATCTGCAGCTGATGAGGGACACCACAGGATATGAACTGAAGTTATACAGTGGAATTAAGATAGTTTTTGTATCCAAAAGATCCAAGACAGTGTTCTCTGATGAGTTCAACACCTCATCATTCCTCCAGAGGTGGCAGTTTGTTCGTGATAACGGGACCCTGATTATAAACCCTGCAGATAGGAGAGACGCAGGAACATACAGAGTGGATATCTATGAGGACTCAACAGGGAAGGGAGTGGGAGGGCAAACAGTACAGCTAATCATTGAAGGTAAATCACTTCATCCTGCCTCTTATGCGTTATTAGATTGAACATCTCCTGCACTGTCATTCTGAACTTAAACAGTGGGACACAGTGAAGTTTAGTGAGGATCTCTGATGCATAAAAAAGGACACAGTGCTGTTGACTGAAAGTAAATATCCTCATCGGCTCTGCAAGGCATTAGTACATTTGATCATCTGCCTCAGCATCTGACTCACTGTAATGGCAGTAGGTAAAGAGAGAGAGCTTGAGCAGTCTTCCCCTGCATACCTAGCTTCATGTGTGAAACACAGCTAGAGATCTAGGAACACATAGGGCCTTTGCAACATAAAGAGTTGTGTCTTTGATCAACTCCAAGCTGAGCCTGATATTACTTACAAACTGTTTTCTTTACACCTTTTGCAATACATGTTCATGTCATTGAAATCCTTTCATGAGCCACACAAACAGATGATGACATTTTGATATTCACTAGTCCCTCCTACTCTTTAGCCCCTGTGTCTGATGTGGACCTGTCAATCAGCTTCTTAGCCAATGGGGAGAAGAGGGTGAGATGCTCCTCCAATGGGGACAGTCCTCAGTACAGCTGGTCTCTGGATGGGAGGCCTCTGAGTGAAGCTGTGTCTGATCTCAGGACAGAAAATCAGACTTTCCTGTTGTGGGGGGATGACGTCCAGGGCAAACTCACCTACAGCGTGAGGAACCACATCAGCAGCACACACACCTCAGCTGTGCTGTGTGGACTCTGCTCTGGTCAGTAACAGTTTGAACTCCATATTACACCACTTAATTAATGTCAGTATTACCAGCATTTTACCAGCAGTATTATACTGCAGCCCCTTGACCAAGACTCTCATAACTCTATTCGGCTCATGAAAATGTTTTTCCTCCTGTAACTGCATAGTAAACCACATAAACAAATTTGCATTGACATCAGCATACTAGTGAGTGGCAGCATACCAGTGAGTAGCCCTAGTGAGTGGCTATGGGCAAAGACACCCCTGTTTCTTCACCCCTGTATCTAGATAAGACACCTACAAGCTTGGCTCTCATCACTGTATTCATGACCTTCTGTTTGCAGTTATTTCTCCAGTGTTCATCAGTGTGTGGCTGGCAGAGATCATCATACTCACATCACTGCTGGTGGGAGGGTATTACCTCTACATAAGAAACAAGAGAACACACACTCCAGGTGAGAATACACACATTACACACATGGGTCATTCCACGCCAAACGGGACAATCAAGGTTGTTCATACACTTCTTAATAGGTAAAAAAATATTTTGGGGGGGGGGTGCCTGTACTTTTTGATGCTTTTTTAGCAGCGTTTTCTGAAGAGCCATTTTCAAATTGCTATTACTAGAAAAGTATTTAAGCTAGCTCCTTCAAACTTTCTAGGCTTAAAATATGATACCATTACTTGAATTTTATGGACTTCCAAGGGTGTGGCTTGGGTATATCATAGTATTCGGGGTGCTTGAATTTGCGCAAAAAATGTACTTTGCGCTTTATTGCAGCATCTTTGAAGGACTGTGGAAAGCTCAATGTTAAAGCTGGAGACTTGATATTATACACAGACCTTCCTATGTATGCTTCGTATGTTGTATTTAAAAAATGTCCTCATGTGATGAATGGGCTGGAAGATATTAAAGCTTAAAAATTAGATGAAAACACATTTTGTGCAATTTTTGGCATGCTATAGCAAAAAAATGACAGCATTTACCAACATGAAACTATTATTTTTGGAAAGATTAAATATTTGTTCTTAACATATCAAAAATGTGTTGTTCTGCCTTGTTTTCTCAATATATTTTTGGGAAAATATGGGATTTTTGTACACGCCCAGCATTCAATGGCCTATGGAAGCACATTTAAATGGTAGCAAAAGGTAAGTTTATGACACAGAGCTTAAACTGCGTTTGTGTATAAAATCTGTGTATCATATCAAGTCTCTAGCTTTAACATTGAGCTTTCCACAGGCCTTCAAAAATGCTGCGACAGAGCATAGTGTAAAATTTTCGAGCGAATTCAAGCACCCCGCATACTATGATATACCCAAGCCACACCCTTGGAAGGCCATATTCTTCAAGTAATGAAGAACATCCTATTGTGACAAAACTTTTGGGAGTAGAGAGCTAATATTTGGGACTATTCATATTAAGAAGTGTATGAACAACCTGGAATTTTTTCAGACAAATCTGAGATGGTCGAGTGGGGAATTTTCCTTAAATTGTCACGTTTGGCATGGAATGACCCACATATGACATCTTCTGTTTTCTCTACACTAGAAACAAGAGATCATATCATTTTAGCAGAGAGACCTTAAACATGAGATCATGTTTGTGCTTTAAGTTGTGTTGTTTATCCTGTATACTCAAGTGTGCTGATTCAGATTCTACTGAACTGAAGTAAAAGTTTAGACTATACTTGTGCTTTGAGTTACTGTTGATAGCTTTTGCTTTTGGGTGATTTTGAGGTGGCCTTAGAGTGTTTGCCCCCTAGAGTAGTCAGTAGTTTGAGCTTTTAGAGTGTTTGCCCCCTAGAGTAGTCAGTAATTTGAGCTTTTAGAGTGTTTGCCCCCTTGAGTAGTCAGTAGTTTGAGCTTTTAGAGTGTTTGCCCCCTAGAATAGTCAGTAGTTTGATCTTTTAGAGTGTTTGCCCCCTTGTGCTGTCAGTGAGCTACTAAGTGTCTCCATAAACAAAAATAAGGCAGAGGCACAGAACCCTACAATGCAAAGCAGAGTTTCCCCCACCGTTACTCCTCTCATGCCTGTGTGCTGTATATGTTCAGGTGTGCACAGATAGACACTGGTGTTACTCCTCTCATCTCTGTGTGCTGTATATGTTCAGGTGTGCACAGATAGACACGGGTGTTTCTCCTCTCATGCCTATGTGCTGTATGTGTTCAGGTGTGCACAGATAGATACTGGTGTTTCTTCTCTCCCTCAGATGAGTGTAAGGACCAGGAAGTGGATCTCACTCCGACCTCTATGAGCCGCAGGAGGAAGAGGACACCAGAAGAGGTGCAGATGCAGTGACTCCCCATTGGCTCAGAGGGTGTCCAGCACCAGAATACTGTGACATCACAGACATGTCCCTGAAAAAGCTTTTGTATTTTTTTTATTTACACTTTCACCCTTCTACCCTAGTGTAGGCTATGTAGTACACACACACTCACTCTCTCTCTCTCCGTCTCTCTCTCTCTCACACAAACACACACACACAAACATGTGTAAGATGTAGTGAAGGTGTTTCTGTGTTTCTCATTTCCTCAGTTTTGTGTGGATGCTTTTCCATATTGTGTACCAATAAAATTGTGCTTATGTGACATATGAGTCCTGAAGCTCTTTGCTGTTGACGGGCACTCGGACAGCGCAGACCACCACCAAGCCCTATGCCTTATCTCGCAACGCTTGCAAAGTGAAAATAAATTTGTGGAACTGCTCAGTTATACGGGTCTGCTCCAAACTTTACCCATGCTACACATTCCCACCAAGTTTCATAAAAATTGACCTGGTAGTATTTTCCTGCGTACAGACAGAGGTAATGCTGATGCCTGCATATGTGCTGCCACCATGTATGGCATGTATTTTGCAAACCCACAATGGAGGAAATTTGGTCACTGGGCAGCATTTTGTTCATGATGATGACATCTTATAAACGTGCTAAAACTTGAAGAATGGACCAGCTAGACAGACACAGTCAGAGTTTTGGAGATTATTTCAGTAGTCCCCGACACCCCCTCCTCCAAGCAAGTTGCTCAGAAAGTGACTAGATGACAATACAGAGTTTGAGATTGAATACCAGTCAGTCATGATGATACAGCTTTGTGGGTGTGTGCATGTGTGCATGTGTGTGTGCATCATTTTGTGCTAAAGTGGACACCATGTACATACAAACTGTATTGGAAAATGGGGCGAATCGCCGGTGTGGAGATTGCTGGTTGATGTCGGAAGACAACTTCAAGTTCCACAGTGTATTGCTGTGACTGCTATGAGACCAGACGTGGTGTTGTATTCTGAGCGCATTGCTTACTTTATTGAGTTAACGATTCCCTTTGAAGCTGAAGATTGAGGAAGCCTTTGAAAGGGAGAAGCTAAAGTATGCGGAACTGGTGGTGGAAGCCAGGGAACAAGGTTGGCAAGCACACACAAGAGCAGTGGAGAGAGGCGTTAGAGGCTTTGTAGCTAAATCAGCCACAGCACTTCTCAATTAAGTCATGGCATCAGGGGTGTTGGATGTGAAGTGTGTTACAATATGCAACATGACACATAACCTCACCTAACACATCATTAATCATATTACAACATGCACATTGCAACATGACACATAAATTCACCTAAGACAGCATTCATCATATTACAAACTGCAACATGACACACAACCTCACCTAACACATCATTAATCATATTACAACCTGCAACATGACACATAACCTCATCATTAATCACACGGTCACAGAGCCTCATCTCCCTTGAAATCCCCCTTACAAAAACTAATATAGGTAAAATAGCTTTTAAGTTCTTTGCTTCCCATAAGTGGAACACTGTTCAAGTGGAGTTGAAATTAACCAAGTATTTGTCTGTCAACCAATTTAAGAGTCTTTTAGATGCTAAGGATGTGCCTCAATGCTGTTGTTTTAAATGATTCTCTGATTTAATTTTTGTTTTACTTTATGTTATTTTTTTATACTTAATTTCTGAGTTGTTTAATGTGTTTTGTTTATTTATTTTGTCTGTTTTGTTTTGTTATGGTTTGTTTATTTATTGTTCTTCTGTAGCCTCAATCATCACAAAATTGCTGCAAAAGAGCCCTGTGCTCAGTCAATTTCTCCCTGAATAAACAATGATGATGATGAATATGTA
>NC_045157.1:10176405-10191405 GCF_900700415.2 Clupea harengus | reverse complement strand
GTGTGTGTGTGTGTGTTATGTCCCAGAGGTAAAGCGACAGCTATACTTTATGCATCAGTTTCTCACACGCAGAGAGAAAGTCTCTCTGAACGAAAAACGTAAGATGTGCCGCTAACCCAATCACACCAATACGTAAACAAAGGATGACAGGAATACATTAACACCACTGTAGGGCTATAGACATTCAGGAAGTATATTGTATAGAGGATTGCACTTAATAGTATAATAGTGGCCTATAAATAAAGTGGCTGTGTGTGTGTGTGTGTGTGTGTGTGTGTAGGTTCTCCTCCCTGCTGCTAGCCTGCTGCAGCTGATGGATGTTCGGCAGGTGTGCTGTGAGTTTCTTCAGGCCCAGCTGCACCCCTCTAACTGTCTGGGAATCCGCGCCTTCGCCGACCTACACACCTGCACCACCCTGCTCAGTCTCGCGCACGCATACGCAGGTACGCGCACACATACACACACACAAGCGCGCACACACACACACACACACACACACACACACACACACACACGCACGCGCACACATCCCTACACAGCTGCACCACCCTGCTCAGTCTCGCGCACGCATACGCAGGTACGCACGCACACACACACACACCACACACACACACACACACACACACACACACACACACACACACGCGCGCACACACACACATCCCTACACAGCTGCACCACCCTGCTCAGTCTCACGCACACACGCACGCACACACAGACACACACACACACACACATACATCTGTACCACCCTTCTCAGCAACACGCACACGCACATGCACATCACACACATGCGCACCTAGAAATTTTACCTCCAAGTAAACTGATTGAGATTATTAATGTGTGTGTGTGTTTGTGTGTGTGTCTGTGTGTGTGAACTTACAGAGCAGCATTTCTCAGAGGTAGTTCAGGGGGAGGAGTTCATGGCTCTTTCACTGCAGCAGGTCTGCAGTCTCATCGCCAGTGACAAACTCACTGTCTCCTCAGAGGAAAAGGTAAAGAACACACAGACACACCACACACACACAAGCACACACACACACACCACCCACAGTTTCCTCATACGGTCCTCTAATGCAAAAGTCAGTCACACACATCAGAAGAATAGCTGTGAAAAGGGATTCAGGTACTGCAACTGGTCCACCTCTAAATATAGTCATTGGGAACACCAAACAGGCAGTGAAGCGGTTCAGTGTGTAGGAGATGCATTGTAGTTGCTTCAATGTATAAGGTGATGTGCAAGAAGACAACAAATGAGTGAGAATGAAATGTGTGTGTGTCAGGGTTGGAAATTAGCACCCAATAGGCTGCATTTAATATATAAAAAAGTCAACTAAATAGCATTGTTACAGGTTAGCTGTCAGGTTAGATATGAAAAGTTAGATGTGTCACTCTTTTCTCCCTGTTGTCCCTCTGCAGGTGTTTGAGGCGATGGTGGCCTGGATTAATCACAACAAGGAGGCTCGTCTGGAGCACATGCCAAAGCTCATGGAGCACGTCAGGCTGCCACTGCTCTCCAGAGATTACCTGGTCCAGGTGAGGCTGATATATAAAGTCTATAGGTTACCTGGTCCAGGTGAGGCTGATATATAAAGTCTATAGGTTACCTGGTCCAGGTGAGGCTGATATATAAAGTCTATAGGTTACCTGGTCCAGGTGAGGCTGATATATAAAGTCTATAGGTTACCTGGTCCAGGTGAAGCTGATATATAAAGTCTATAGGTTACCTGGTCCAGGTGAAGCTGATATATAAAGTCTATAGGTTACCTGGTCCAGGTGAGGCTGATATATAAAGTCTATAAGTTACCTGGTCCAGGTGAGGCTGATATATAAAGTCTATAGGTTACCTGGTCCAGGTGAGGCTGATATATAAAGTCTGTAGGTTACCTGGTCCAAAAATATCCAGATACGGCCACAGGTTAGGCTACATGAGGATGGCAGCACTCTCACAGAAGGGGAAAAAGAGTAATGATGGTGACAGGCTCAACACCCCCTAGTACTGCGGTATGGCGGTGATGCAGTCATTGTTGCAGCCCGTGTCACTGTACACATGACCTCATCTAGGTGAGTCTGTTTGTTATGATGATGATGTCATAGGTGAGCTAGCCCAGGTGAGTGTGTAAGGCGACTCTTAGTGTCAGTCACACACACACACACACACACACACACACTCATGGCAGCAAACACACTGTTCATTCCCATCCAGATTTATTTCATTCTCTCAGAGACTTTTTTTTTCTCATACAAATTGCAATTTAGAAATGGGTGGCTAGTTATATAGTTAAATATTAATGAGTGTGTGCCTCTGCCATGCACTTTTTTTGTTTTTGTGTGTGTGTGTGTGTGTAGAGGGTGGAGGAAGAGGCCCTTATCAAGAATAATAACACCTGTAAGGACTTCCTGATTGAGGCCATGAAGTATCACTTGCTGCCAGCTGACCAGCGCCATCTCATCAAGACTGACCGGACACGACCACGCACGCCGGTCAGCCTGCCAAAGGTACACACATACACACACATACACACATACTCAGCCTGTCAAAGCTACACACATACACACATACTCAGCCTGTCAAAGCTACACACATACTCAGCCTGTCAAAGCTACTTGGACACACACACACTCACACACACACATCCATGCACGCCAACGTCAACTTGCCCTGTTGTGTGTGTGTGTCAGGTGATGATCGTGGTGGGTGGGCAGGCCCCTAAAGCCATCCGGACAGTGGAGTGTTATGACTTCCAGGAGGAGCGCTGGTACCAGGTGGCAGAGCTGCCCTCCAGACGCTGCCGAGCAGGTGGGCCTCCGGGGGGGGGGGGGGGTGTACAGGGGCAGGTCTGGGGGGGGGGGGGGGTCTCAAGATGGTGGATAGTCTGGGGGTAGTCGGAGCACAGGGGCAGGTCTGGGGTAGGGTTGTAGCCTGGGGATGGAGGGGTTGGGATATGGGGTTGGTAAGGGGGAAAGCACACAGGTTATCGTTATGGGGTTAGTCTGAGCGTTCAGTATGGGTTAGAGTGAAAGTGTTAGTCCCTGCAAGTAGTGTGGAGTTTTCGAGTTCAGTATTAATCTTAGTCTTTTTGAGTTTGGTATCCAGGATTGACTAAACAAGACGTAAATTGACATTTGGCAGTGTTAATCAGGATCTTCCTGCCGATGTGACTAACTATACAGGATGAATCTCGGGGTGGGTGGCTTTGACATGACGTGATAAATCATCTCCTATGGCTGTATGGCTTGTGTGTGTTTATGCGTGCGTGCGTGTGTGTGCGTGCAGGTGTGGTCTTCATGGGGGGCCGTGTGTATGCGGTTGGGGGCTTTAACGGCTCTCTGCGCGTGCGGACGGTGGACATGTACGACGGTGGGCGGGACCAGTGGACCACCATGGCCAGTATGCAGGAGAGGCGCAGCACGCTCGGAGCAGCAGTACTGGGGGATGTGCTCTACGCTGTGGGGGGCTTCGATGGCAGCACAGGTACACACACATGCGTGTGCAGACACACACACACACATGCACTTAGACACCTGCATACACATACATAGACACTCGCATGCACACATACATAGCACCATGTTGAAATTCTTGCCCAAATGTGAAAGGCTCTGTCACATGTGAATTATGATGATGCACATTTAAGACATTCCAGAAGCCTCAAGAAGAGGTGGAATGACCAGTTGAGTTCAAAAACCCCAAGGAGAACCTCTAGAACAAAAGCATTATTGTGGCACTAACGGCACATGAAATTAACTGAAGTGTGTGTGTGTGTATTCATGTGTGTTTGTGTGTGTTTATGTGTATGGGAGAGAGAAAACCCACTGGCACGTTGACCTACATCTGCTGGTGTCACACTGAATGTGTGTCTTTGTTGTCCATAGACTGCAAGTGTCCTGTTAGTCTCTCTCTTTCTCTCTCTCTCTTTCTCTGTGTGTTTGTGTGTGTGTGTGTGTGTGTGTGTGTGTTTGTGTGTGTGTGTGTGTTCAAACACAAAGCTGTGGAATAGAGAGTTCACACACAGTCCCTCTGTCTCTGAGAGTGGTCATATGCAGTGTGCTATAGGCTGCCCTTTGTTTAATAATCTCTGTTTCTCCTGCATTCTTTCTCTACTTCACCCCCTTTCCCACCCTTTTTTCCCCCTATCTTGTCCTCTCTCTTTTTTGTATCCTGTTTTCCTCTCCCTATTTTCTCCCTCACCTCTTTCTTTCCCCTTCTCTTTTTGTCCTCCTCTCTCCCTCTCTCTCTATCTCTCTCTCTCTCTCTCTCTCTCTCTCCCTCTCCTCCTGCAGGTCTGTCCTCAGTGGAGGCCTACAGCTGGAAGTCTAATGACTGGACGTTCGTGGCCTCGATGAACACCAGACGCAGCAGTGTCGGAGTGGGAGTGGTGGACGGTGAGAGACGCTGTCGTCATGGCAACCCACACTGCCGCACACACACACAAACAACCCTATTTTAAACGCTGTGCAGGGCACAGCCAATCACAGGCCATCCAGCCCATCACAGACTGTGTGTGTATTTGAATGTGTGCGTGCGTGTGTGTGTGTGCAGGTAAGCTGTATGCAGTAGGAGGTTATGACGGCGCATCTCGGCACTGCCTGAGCACAGTAGAGGAGTATGACCCCGTCAGGAACCAGTGGGTCTACGTGGCCGACATGAGCACCAGACGCAGTGGAGCAGGTGGGATCCACACACACTACACACACACACACACACACACACACACACACACACACACACACACACACACACACACACAGACATCGTAAACATACACACACACACCAAATGGTATTAACACATACACATCAACCAAACACACCTATAAGTTGTTAAAGTTAAACTATAATGTTAAACTATAATGTTAAACTAAGTGTTCATAACAGTTTACTACACAAGCTGTCTATTCTCTTGTGTGGTTTTTGTGCTTGTGTAGATCTCTGAGTGCTGTTGTGTTATTCAGGTGTGGGTGTGCTGGGGACGCAGCTGTATGCAGCGGGGGGGCATGACGGGCCTCTGGTGAGGAAGAGCGTGGAGGTGTACGACCCCCCCAGCAACACCTGGAGACAGGTGTGCGACATGAACATGTGCCGCCGCAACGCAGGTGAGCTCACCACTCCTAGAACCAGTACACCCACACGGAACTACTCTTAGTACTAGCAGACCCACACAGAACCAATCCTAGAACCTGTACACCCACACAGAACTACTCTTAGTACTAGCAGACCCACACAGAACCAATCCTAGAACCTGTACACCCACACAGAACCACTCTTAGTACTAGTAGACCTACACTGAACCACTCCTAAAACCAGGACACACTCACAGAACCACTCTAGAACCAGGCTACTTGCACAGAGCCACGTGAGAACCAGAACACACGCGCAGAACCCTGGTACAGTTCCTAGGACCATTCCCACAGTGTCATGGAAACCAGATGGTAAACAAAAAACAGCCCAGTGTCAGCCTTACAGCTGAGCACATAAACCATATGAGTGAAGTCAGTCATGTCTTATAATTGACTCTCAATGCTTCTTAGAACTTTTAGGCATCACAGAATGGCATGAGTCTTCAGGAGTCTCGTTGCCATGGCACCAGCTGTTTCCTCACACTGGCCCCTGTGGGGTTGCGTGTGCCCAGGGCTGTAGGTTGGCTGATAAAGTAACAGTGAAAATAAATCAGTTAAGTGAGCCATGTGATCATGTTGATGGGAATATATTTTGTAGTATTGTAGTACGCCTCTGGCACATGTAACTGTCATGCGACCTATGACATCAGCTCGAAAAAGGACAACACACTCACATATCCACATAAGTATGTCATTTTGTTTTATTATATGTCATTATATGTATGTGCATAGCAACATAACATTATATATATATATATGTGCATAACAGCATAGCATTATATAAACTCCTCAAAAAAAGTTCGGAAACGTTATTTCGGTTGATTATTCCTCCCCTTTAATAATACCAATTGGTATTGTATTTTATATCGTTGGAAAGCCTGATTAGTCACCTTTACAACGAGGTACAACTTGTAAGGATCGTGCATTCGTGGAATGAGCAACACAACTAACTGTGTAGGTAGCGGCCCCAAAAAATGTGCCAAAATCCCAAATTCTTCTGTTGGTATTCACTCTTGTTTTGGTTGCTTGGTGGATTGGATGATTGCACTCTCTCACAGTAACAAGGAAAAAACAACACATATTAGCCATTTTTACACTTTATAAATGTTCCCCTGTCAGGGACCTCAGTAGCGTGTGGAAGATCCATACGCAGCCACAACGGCTTGGCACCTCTTCCTCATGCTGTCTCTCAGCCTGGTCACACACTGCTGTGGGATTGCATCCCATTCCTCAACCAGGATTTGTCGCAAGTCAGCCAACATGGTTGCGTTGGTCACTCTGACACGTACAGCACGCCCAAGCTGATCCCACAAGTATTCAATTGGGTTGAGGTCTGGACTCACGGCAGGCCATTCCATCCTCTCTACTCCCAAATTCTGGAGGTACTCTGTGATGATCCTGCCTCTGTGGGGGCGAGCGTTGTCATCCTGGAGGATGGAGTTAGGTCCCAGATTCTGGAGATATGGGATCGCCACTGGCTCCAGAATCTCATTCCAATATCTCACTGAATACCAACAGAAGAATATTGCAGGGGATTTTGGCAAATTGTTTTGGGCCGCTACCCACACGGTTAGCTGTGTTGCTCATTCCACGAATGCACGATCCTTACAAGTTGTACCTCGTTGTAAAGGTGACTAATCAGGCTTTCCAACGATATAAAATACAATACCAATTGGTATTATTAAAATGGAGAAATAATCGACCGAAATAACGTTTCTGAACTTTTTTTGAGGAGTTTATATGTGTAAAACATTATATGTATGTGTATAACATTATATGTACAGTATGTGTATAACAGCATAGCATTATATGTGTGTGTATAACATGCAGGAATGTACCCAAATATAATACGCATTTGACATTTCACACAGGTTCCCCTCCTTGTGAGGGCGAGTGTGTGTCTGGTGTTCTACAGTGGTGCTAAATATTCTAGGGGCGAATGTGTGTCTGGTGTTCTGAATGTTCTAGGGGCGAGTGTGTGTCTGGTGTTCTACAGTCTAGGGGCGAGTGTGTGTCTGGTGTTCTACAGTGGTGCTGAATATTCTAGGGGCGAGTGTGTGTCTGGTGTTCTGTATGTTCTAGGGGCGAGTGTGTGTCTGGTGTTCTACAGTTTAGGGGCGAGTGTGTGTCTGGTGTTCTGTATGTTCTAGGGGCGAGTGTGTGTCTGGTGATCTACAGTGGTGCTGAATGTTCTAGGGGTGAGTGTGTGTGTCTGGTGTTCTACAGTGGTGCTGAATGTTCTAGGGGCGAGTGTGTGTCTGGTGTTCTACAGTCTTGTTTCCTCTGAAGGTCTCTGTCAGACGTTCCCGCTGATAAAGTCTAATTTCCACAAAGGCAGAGCGAGTGAATAAAGTAAAGTGCTTCTGAGCTCATTGCATTGGTTAGAGTGGACTAGACCAGGTCAGAGGTTAATTGAGATGCTGTGGACTACACCAGTTCAGAGGTTAATTGAGTTGCTGTGGACTTGACCAGGTCAGAGGTTAATTGAGTTGCTGGGGACTCGACCAGGTCAGAGGTTAATTGAGTTGCTGTGGACTAGACCAGTTCAGAGGTTAATTGAGTTGCTGTGGACCAGACCAGTTCAGAGGTTAATTGAGTTGCTGTGGACTACACCAGGTCAGGGTTAAATGAGATGCTGTGGACTCGACCAGGCCAGAGGTTAATTGAGTTGCTGTGGACCAGACCAGTTCAGAGGTTAATTGAGATGCTGTGTCCGGCCCCCAGGTGTGAGTGCCATTAACGGGATGCTGTATGTTGTCGGGGGAGACGACGGCTCCTGTAACCTCTCCTCTGTGGAGTTCTACAACCCAGCCACAGACAAGTGGAGTCTACTACCTATCAACATGGGCAATGGACGGAGCTATGCAGGTAAAACACACACACACACACACTCACACAGAGACATACATACACACACACACACACACACTCACACAGAGACATACATACACACTCACTCACAGAGACATACACACACACACATACATTCTCAGAGTTCATCTACACCACACACACACACACACACACACTCACACAGAGACATACATACACACACACACTCACTCAGAGACATACACACACATACATTCTCAGAGTTCATCTACACCACACACACACACACACACACACACACACACACACACACACACACACACACACACACACGATTAATGTCTCCCCTCTCTCTCGCTCTGTCGTGCAGGTGTCTCAGTCGTTGATAAACCATCATGACAGTAAGCTTCCCGCATCAGTATCTTCCCCTGGACCAATCACAAAATAGACTGCTGTCCATCGGAGCCCATCTGGACCAATCAGAAAACAGACTGCAACCACCCAGGGTTCACCTGGACCAGTCAGAGAAGAGACTTCCTCTGTGGCCCAGATGCCCGCTGATTTACCCATCAGCCTCTGCTGGTGCACGCTGCATGTTGACCCAACCTCCAATCCCTGACTGTGCTGCCTGGAGTAGCCCTGCCCTTCCTGAGATGGACGCTCCCTCTCCTCCAATCAGAGAATGCCATTTAGTTAGGCCACACCCTCTTCCTTGACACAGTGGACGGGTTGAAGGGCAAAAGCCAGTGGAGCACCTGAAGCAGAGCACCTTTTTATATTCTTTACTTTATTTAAGTTAAAGAGGGGGCATCATGAACTCCAAAGCCAAGGGAGAACCATTGATTGATTGGATTGGTTGTTCCACGAATGGATGAATTGATTGACATCATGTGATGAATAGAGGTCATAAACGTGTGTGTGTGTGTGTGTGTGTGTGTGTGTGTGTGTGTGTGTGTGTGTGTGTGTGTGTGTGTGTGTGTGTGTGTGTGTGTGTGTGTGTGTGTGTGTGTGTGTGGAACAGGATGTAGTTCTAGTTCCATGGTATCCACTCACTGGGCATCTCTGCTCAACTACTGATTCTTTACTCTCCAACAGGAACCATCCCCACCTCCTTTCCCCTACTCCCTAACAGGAACCATCTCCACCCCCCTACTCCCCAACAGGAACCATCTCCACCTCCTTACCCCACCCTGCAACTTTATGCTATAGACTGTAGGCCAGAGACCAGAAGCAGCGTTGCAGTGCCACCCCTGACAATGGTGTTTGTGTGTGTGTGTGTGTGTGTGTGTGTGAATGTGCAACCAAATACGCAAGCATCAAGCTGGATCTACGCTCACTTTCAGGAATTCAGTCATTCACCAAGTGACGAGCACTTCTCTCCTTCCCTCTGATCTCTTGACTCGATCTCTTTTTGTTTTTCTCTCTCCTTTCCCTTTCCTTTGTTCTTGTTGTCTTCCTGTCTTTGTCCCTCTTCCTGTGTCTCTCTCTCTTTTGTGTTCTCCTGTTTGTCAGTGATGCCAGCTCTTTGTGTGATCCTCACTGTTGAAACACAACTGCAAAAGCGATTCGTGCCAGTCTGAGTGACGCTGTGACTACAGCAGAGTCTCACAGACGTCTCATACATGTCTCATAGACATCTCACAGAGGTCTCTGAAAAATGTCTGTAGATATTTGAGACCTCTGAAGATGTAACGGAGGTATGTAGCTGTCTGAGATGTCACTCGGATGTATCCAGTATTAGTCTCCGATGTCCCAGTTATGTCACATAGATGTATCTGCCTATAAGGAGTCTGAAGAGAATGTGCCAAGTCAACACTACATGAATCCAGTCGCCACAACCACTAGCTCTGTGCAGCTGTAGGTGGTGGGGGGGGTTTTGGGACCTGGTGAGGTGGCCCTCCACACCCCGACCAGCACAGTGGGCCGCTGCATGGCTGTGGCGTTAGTCGGTCATGTCATGAGGCGGGGCTGAAGTGGCCCTCCAGAAGCAACCCTACACCAAGACTGTGAGACTGTGCTGGCTGTGCTGTGCTCCATAGCTGGTCTCCAAAGCTGGTCTCCAAAGCTGGTCTCCATAGCTGGTCTCCATTGCTGGTCATCGGAGACCTGACAGACTGATGCGCAGATTGACAGCATGACGCCTGAGTCCTCTAGTGGAAGCTGAACTCCAGGGTTTGTGTGAGATGGAAGCAGGGTGCCCATCTCCACTGTCAACAGTGTCAAAGGTGTGCACACGCGTGTGTCACAAGCATATATTCCATTACAAAAAAAAAAATGTTTACTTGCTTTGCCTTAGAGGTCCAGTTCCTCTAGTCTCTGGCGGAGTTCTTGAAATATACAATGCATTTGTAGAGTTGCCATTGTTATGACGATATACCTATGAAATGAAATGAAATGACAGGTTAACAACTTTTTGTAATGTTTTATAATCTACCACCCAGCATTTCAGAAAATATGCACAATATCGCCATGTGTGGAGTCGTGAATGAAATCGTGAACCTG
The DNA here is from genome assembly GCF_900700415.2 of Clupea harengus. NCBI lineage: Eukaryota > Metazoa > Chordata > Actinopteri > Clupeiformes > Clupeidae > Clupea > Clupea harengus. The sequence goes on along the minus strand of NC_045157.1, from coordinate 10,180,951 downwards.
CTTAGTAAATTGCATTTGTCAGCCTTTAAGCCTCTTGAGTAGCACTGACTTGTATTAACGTCGGAAACTTTCATACCCGGTAGCTGCCAATTAGGACCCGACTTTCTCCCTGCACAAATAACTCAAAGCGTTGGCCTCCAGATTTCTGTTGCCACCAGAGACTGAATGAGTTCAAAGCTGGTCTTTAAAGGACCGCTGACCTGTTGTGGCAGGTAGAAAGAGCCTGTTACTAACAAGCTCTCATTCACAGGATCTGTTAAGCAGGGTGTCTGTTAAAGTTAGGATAAGACTCTTTTGAGTGTGTATCGTATGCATGAAATCTGAGAGCTAGCTGCAAGTTAGCGCACGGAATAAAGAAGGGCTACACTTCAAGTGTGTCTGAAGCTATAGCTACACAATACAGAAAGCAGCTGTAAGCATGGTGAAATAGCTGTGGTTGTTCTGTCGCTCCAGCACACACCGGAAACAGCTTGATGAACAAGAGCCTGACTATGCACATCTGATAGTGGCATCATTTTTAGTCACATTTTATTTCACACTAAGGAAACACATTTGACCTGCTAACCTGGGTTGTTCAATTGTACCGTGTAGTTGATGCTCAACAAAGGTTTTTAATGCATTTCTATACAAAAGTGTTTAAGGAATAAAGACATGTACTGTGCAGTCACCTTGTTGTCTGTTAGTGATTCGTGTTACTTGTTACTCAATGAATAAAATAAATGAATAGATGAATAAGAAAACACCACTGAATACAAGGCCTTTTACACAATAAAGCTCAAGACCAAGCCTTTCATTCTGTCTTTGAAGAACTACAACAGGATGTTTCGGGGTCATTACATATATATATATAACTCAAAACAAGAGTGAATACCAACATAAAAATAAACTATTTGGCATTTAGCAATTTTGGCACATTTTTCATGGGCGCAACCCACATACTCAGCTGTGCTGCTCATCCCACAAATGCATGTTCCTCACAAATGTGGCACTGTCATGGCAAAAAGTGACCGGGCGCAAAAAAGAGCCCGGGTGATGTAATATTGGCTTTTGAACGACTCTTGAGTGACAGTTGCTATACTCTTGAGGTACTCTTCATGTTCGTTCGTTTCGTGCTGTAGCGGACAAGCTGTAGATTCACGTGGTGTAGAGAGATTATTTCAAACGCTGTGATTGAGCTTGTGCGCTGAGACGCATCCGCAACAGCAGAAAAACGACTATAACCGTACTTTGGTGACACCCATGCGCAAGCAGTGTCCGCGGCAGTACACGGATGCGTTTGGAAGTATTTTCTAAATTTACCACAGGAGGGCGCTAATAACAATACTTTGAATAATTAGATTTACTCTGTTACATAAGCTTTTTTGTAAAGCCAGTAAGTCATTGTTTGCCTGGAACTATTTATAAAATGGAGCTGGTTAGAATGGTTCTTAAGACCAACGCCCACCGGTGGCGTCTGTACAACACGGTTCTGTTTTTTGAGTATCATGTCCATAGAAATGTCTTGGTTTTCAATTAAATCCACGTGTTTTTACCGTCTTCAACAATTTGAGGCTTTTTTTATGGCACTGTGGGTTGACTTTTCTTTCCACTCGTAAACAGAACTAACTAACGCTACCCAGCTTATAGCAAGTAGTTAGCGAATAAAGATGATTACTGAATGCATAGTTACATCTATCTAGCCATTGGGAATTTAAACTGAACTAAAACGCTGTTTCTGCCTTTAATATGCTTTAAAGAATCAGTTAATAAAGTATTGTTTTCACCAGATCATTGTTAATGGGTATTTCCCAACATTAGGTGCATTCCATGATGCTCCGGAGAATATTGCCGCCAGTGGGCGTTGGCCTTTAGTCCACAAGTTGGAAGGATGATTGAATAGGCTGTAAATAGCATTTATTACCTTTTCCTTTGTGTCTAACGGCTACTGTGCATTAGTTTAGCATTTCCATGCCCGGATTTCACTGTATTCAAAGTATCTGGACCTAATTGCATTCATTTGCTTTAAGAGCATTGCAAACATGCTCCATTTAACAACAGGCAGAGACTGATAAACCCCTTCTTGTTGCTCACTGATTGGCCAGCCAAAAACGTGTCGTCTCCAGACCACAATCCCAACGAAAACTGGGCTTACATCAAGTTGGTAGCATTCCTCTCAGGAACCATATATTATATATGCATTATATAAACATCCGAGACACTGTAATCTTTTAGTAAGATGCAGAGATGTAAGTTGATATGTATAAATATGTGATGATTAAATTCAAATTGAATTATTGTTAGGGTAGGCTAGTGATGCCACTTCCTGTGGCGTGGTTGCTATGCAACATACCTGGTCTCTATATATACAGATGTTATAGTTAAAAAATACGTCCTATATCCTTTCCTTAATTTTTCTTGACCTAGATGAAAAACATCATGAGGAAATGAAAAGAAAGAAAAGGCAAGATGTGATGGAGAAGGACTTGGGAAAAGACAATGTTTTTGATGTAGGTCTTTAAATGTTGCTGCAGCATTATTGCCTTTCCTTTTATTTGTTCCAGTGTACCATATGCTAAAGGAGATAATAAAGGATGGTCCAGTGTACCCTACGCTAAAGGAGATAATAAAGGATGGTCCAGTGTACCCTATGCTAAAGGAGATAAGAAAGGAAGCAATGAAGCAGCTTTTCTTCGCATTTAGAGAGTTCGACCAGCTCTTATCATGGCTGCCACTCAGATACTTCTGGTCACTCAACACGTCAGTCAAGAACCTTCCTAAACGAAAAAGACTATCCGACCGCAGCTCTGCTCTAATCAGCTCTGGCTCCACCTTTGACCGTCAGTTTGAACAGCCTCGGGGGGTGTCCCTGGGTCTGGTCCCCTTCATTCTGTCGGATTCTGCAGCGTTTTGGATGACCTTCTTCTGTTTGGAGATCACCCACCAAACCAAGAGCCTCCAACATAATTTGGCAGGTCCAGTTCCAAACCACAAAAGCAAATGGGAGTCACATGACCTCTCACTGGACCTCAGCCAAGCTCTCTCTCTCGCTCACACACACATTTACACATGTATGGCCTATGTAGGCTTGTGTTTGTCGTCTCGGTTACAGATTTAACCTAGTTAATAAAGACAGTGTAGCTGTGGCAACGGCCTTTGTTTTGGGAGTCTTGTTAATGTTCAGTAGCGTTACACTTAATATTTGACGCTTTCTAGTGTGCTTTTGCTTTGGAACCGTAGTTTTGCATAAACCTCTCGTGTGTACACTGGATTTACATAGTGCCTGTGTGTGTGTGTGTGTGTGTGTTGTTGAGAGTATTCAGCGGAAGGACATTTTGTCCACATGGACACACTGTTCTCATGTTTGCCTTCCACCCTTAGTTTGAGTCATGTGACATTGTCTGGCTGGTTAGCAGGGAAAACATTGTGTAAGTTGTAGCTCCTTTGCTCTGACGAGAGAGAGCCTCAGACATCATTTCATTCTGTGTGACTGTATGTGGTAGACTGGGGAGGGCCCAGACCAACCTAGATCCATCCTGTTTCCGGAGACCCCCTGGTCTGTGTGTTTAACATTTGTCTTTGCTCCGAATACGCTCTTGAACACGCCAGCCATCCAAGACATCCATAGGTCCACTGACTGGAGTCAGGTGTGAGTAGTTGAGAGGGGGGGGGGGGGGGGGGGGGGGGGGCTGAGGAGGAGGCTCAAACGGACTCCACACAGCGCAAAAGCCATCTCTGATTCTGCACATCATCCACCTCAAACACACACACACACATGCACACGCACACACTACATGTTTTAATGCTCTGCTGCATCAAGAATTTAGCTCATAAAAAAAGGCATGAGGACAGGATCAGTATTCACAAGCCATTTATTGAGAAAAATGCACATACTGGATACAGGTTGGCCTCCCTCATTCAATGGGCTCTGGCCTATAGACACTAACGTTATTGCTTAGTCTTCATGGCACCAAAAGAAACAAAGAAAAAAAAAAAACAGAAGGAAAAAAGGGTCTGCCATGCAAGCTCACCACTATGCCCAGCTTACACACACACTGCAGCGAGGATGCGTCGGAGCTGCGCTGCACACGGACTACACTGCAACAGAGGCCCACAGAATAACAGCAAACGTTTACAAAAGTCCTTAAAAAAACAGAGGAGGGAGGACATGTTCACACTGGTGATACTGAGGGGACAGCCGAGGAGTTCAACATGCAGGAAATAATTTAACAACAGCGCCACACACAGTCTGAAGCTCACATAGCGCTTAGCCACTCGCTGTATGACCAGACATGGAAAAAGAAACAACGTAAAGAAAAAGGAAAAAAAGGTGCATTCTTTGAATGCTGTGCAAATAATAACCTCGACACCCTTCCCCCATTCCCTAGACACACAAACAAACACACACACACACACACACACCCTGGTTAAGTCCAAAGGGGTGGATACACTCGTGTGTCAGGTGGCATACTTGCTCCACTGAATATCAGTGAAGAGTCAGGGACTGTGGGTGGCGTGTCTTCTCAGAAGCATGGTTCCCCTACCCTTCTTATAGTGCATCTGAGTCTAA
>NC_045157.1:10166405-10171405 GCF_900700415.2 Clupea harengus | reverse complement strand
TACTTGTGGCTATCTGAGCCAGAGCATTCCGGCTGTCCTCTCATTTCCCCCTTCCGACTCTACCTTTCTGTCTCTGGACTTGCTGGGACAGACTGATTGTGTGTGTCGTGAATGTGTACATCCTCTGGGGTTTTGGATAAACGTAACATTCCAAGAAATGTAAAAGCAATCCATGCAATCAATGGTGCAGTGTGTGTGTGCGTGTGTGTGTGTGTGTGTGCGTGTGTGTGTGTGTGTGTGTGTGTAGTGTGTGTGTGTGTGTGTGTGTGTGTGTGTGTAGTGTGTGTGTGTGTGTGTGTGTGCAGTGTGTGTGTGTGTGTGTGTGTGTGTGTGTGTGCAGTGTGTGTGTGCAGTGTGTGTGTGTGCAGCGTGTGTGTGTGCAGTGTGTGTGTGTGCAGCGTGTGCGTGTGTGCGTGTGCAGTGTGTGTGTGTGTGTGTGTGTGTGTGTGTGTGTGTGTGTGTGTGTGTGTGTGTGTGTGTGTGTGCACGCAAAGCTAGGCGGTCCCATAGCAGAAAGCAGTGACGCAGCAGCTCTGGACGCAGCACTGGGGGTTTGCTGATATGACCGGCCCACATGAACACACGAGAGCGCCGAATACAGGACAGAACTACACACTCATGTATGTGAGCACACACTCGTGTGTGTGTGTGTGTGTCTGTGTGTGTGAGTGTGTATCTGAGTAATCAACAAATCCAGAGACAGAGAAAGTGAAAGAACCAATGAAAAAGAGAGACTCAAAGATAGAGAGAGAGAGAGAGATAGAGAGAGAGGGGGGGTAGAGAGCGAAAGATACAGGGATAGAGAGAGGGAAAAATAGAGAAGAGAGAGAGAGCGATAAAGAGGGATGGAGAAATAAAGAGAGGTAGACAGATAGAGGAAGAGAGACAGAGGAAGAGAGATAGAGAGGGAGAGAGAGAGGTATAGAGAGATAAAGAGAGAGAGGGAGAGAGATAGAGGAAGCGAGATAGAGAGGGAGAGAGAGAGGTATAGAGAGATAAAGAGAGAGAAAGAGGGGATGAAGAGATAGAGGGATAGAAAGAGAAAGAGAGAGAACGTGAGCGAAACGGGGTCTCCTTCGATGAAGAGAGATAGCGTGAGCGCTCCATACGGGTAGAGTGTGTGTGCTCTTACTTACTGCAGGCAGTGCTGTACTTACTGAGGTGGGGGCCCTGCCTATGGGCGGAGGGGGGGCGTGAGGGGGTGTGTAGCAGGTGGTGTGTGTTCGGGGAGGAGGAGGAGGAGGAGGAGGAGGAGGAGCAGGCCGCGGTGGCGGCGGCGGCAGCGGCAGGTCCAGACGCGTGGTGGCGCCTGTGACTCTGCAGCAGGGCCTGGTGCCTGAGCAGCTGACGTCCTGGAGGGTCACGAGCGGGGCGGTCCGTGGGGGGTCAGGGGTCATTCGGAGAGAAAGAGACACTGATTGGCCAGAGGCAGGGGGGCTGGGCGGCGCTTAGGTGGATATGGGAGCACGATGACGGCACGGATGACAACGGAACCAAAAAAACCCAAATCAGAAAAGAGCATGGACTGGAGAACGGGTTTGACCCAAAACACATGCAGTGATGGCGGAGGCGGGAGGCGAGGAGGCGAGGGGCCGGTCTGTCTGCTTTACGCAGGGTGAGACGGCAACGCGCGCACGCACACACGCACACGCACACACACACACACACACACACACATACATACATACATACATACATACATACATGCATTCGTACAAAACTGTGTTCATCCCTTGTTCCCTCCCCCAACAGCCCCTGTGTGAGTGTGTGCGAGTGGGTGGGTGGGTGCATGTATGCTGGTGTGTGTGTTCACCTTTGATCTGCTTGCGGATTTTAGTGAGGTCAGTCATCCACTTCAGGACCTTTGGGTTAGCTGCCTTATCACCATGAGATGGCTTGAGAAAGAGAAGGGTCAGCGGGTTTAGAAAAGTAAACATGTGTGGGTCAGTACTCAGGTGACTTATCTTCTGTGTGTGTGTGTGTGTGTGTGTGTGTGTGTGTGTGTACCTTGTAGTTCTTCTCCTTCTCAAACTGCTCCTCAAACTGGCGGATCTTCTTCTTGAGGTTCTGCAGTTTCTTGGTGAGCTGATGGGACACGGCATCCACTTTCACACTCTCTTTGGAACTCAGGGAGTTACGGCGCTGCCTACACACACGCACACGCACACGCACACGCACACGCACACGCACACGCACACGCACACGCACACACACACACACACATTACATAAGATTCATATGTTTAAGTCGAATCAGGGTGCATGGACTTTGCATTGGGGGGCTACATACAACAAAGGCCAAACAGTTGGCAAAGTACCACTCAATATCAGCAATTATAGGAAGCGTGTTTATTTGGAAGAGATAATAATTCCTGTACCCTTGAACTGTAAAACCCATAATGGACTGTTGAACTGCATACATTTGTTAGACTATTCAGAAAATTTGATTGACTTGACATGTAGAATCAAATAAGTATAATGTGTGTGTGTGTGTTTGTTTACCTCCCAGCTGACATTGCTTTGGTGGGTGATGTGTTTTCTGGATCCTGTTGGAAGAATCTCTGACCGTGGCCAAAATCCAGGAAGCGGCGAGCCAGCAGGGGCGGGGCATCTTCCTCAAGTGGGAGGGGTAACATCCGACTGGCCAATGGGGAGAGTTGGGCTTCTCCACACTCACTGTCCTCCTGCTGCCAGACCTTACAGTCTGGCACAGGGTCTACACACACACACACACACACACACACACACACACACACACACACACACACAGGAGAATAGATCATGCATCAAATGACCTGAACTGATGAGTTTGCATTTTGATTAAAAACATTGAGCTTTAGAGAAGCAGTGTTAAACAGCCTTGGGTATAACAGAGGCACACACACACACACACACACACACACACACACACACACACAGAGGAAAAGGCAGAGGAGCAGTATTCTATAAGGGGTAGTGACAAGGAGTGTCACTTCATTAGTGTCAAGGAAGGGGAGGTAGAGAGGTGACCAAGGGATGGTGTGTGGGGTGTGTGTGTGTGTGTGTGTGTGTGTGTGTGTGTGTGTGTGTGTGTGTGTGTGTGTGTGTGTGAGAGATATAGACTTTGATGACAATAGTTTTAAAAGTGCAGAAGTCAGCACAGCCACTGGGAGAAAGACAGAGAGCGACTGAAATAAAGAGAGAGAGATAGAGAGAATGAAAGAAAGAGAGAGAAAGAGAGAGACTGAAAGAAAGAGCGAGAGAGCATGAGAGAGAGAGAGAGAGAGCTCTGAGGAGCACAGGAGAGGCCTTGTGCTAAGGTGCAGGGAGATGGAGGGATGAAAGGATAAAATGAGTAGAGGAGTGGGGGCCCCTGCCTGCCTGAAGGTGGGTTTGTAGTCTGTAGAGCGACATGTCACCACATCGCTAGGTTTTGTTTTTTGTCCCAACGACACACAACGTAAATATGTTTTTTTTTGGGGCTCTTTGACGCGTCAGTTAAACTTTGACCCTGTCAATGGGTACAACAACTTGTGAAGTCATAGCCATAGAGGCGTCATGATGAATCAGAAAGTCTGTGATTAGTGTGACGTGTGATTACAAAAACTCGAAACAGTCTTTGCTTGCAAATTTGTATGTGTTTGTACTATGTGCTGTGAAAAATCTTTTAAAAATACCTAATTATTTTCATCTTGCCGTATTATTCCATGTCATTTGACCATACTTCAAATAAATCAAAGCAAACAGCATGCTGTGCTTGTCAGCCAATGCTTTGCCGTTGTGTTAGTGTCGGCGTGGCGACATGTGGCTCTTCAGACTAGAACCAAAGCCCAGCTTGACTTAGGAGCTGGAGCTGGTGTGGGTACTGGTGTGGGTACTGGTGTGGGTACTGGTGTGGGTACTGGTGTGGGTATTGCTGGTGTGGGTATTGCTGGTGTGGGTATTGCTGGTGTGGGTATTGCTGGTGTGGGTATTGCTGGTGTGGGTATTGCTGGTGTGGGTACTGGTGTGGGTACTGCTGGTGTGGGTACTGGTGTGGGTACTGGTGTGGGTACTGGTGTGGGTACTGCTGGTACTCACCGTGCCCTTCCTGCTGCAGGTGCATACATGAGAAATCTATGAGGGGGACAGGGGCGGGACGACGGGCTGTACCAGCCAATGGGCATGGGGTGAGATGACAAGGGGGAGGGTCGAGAAGAGAGAGAGAGAGGGGGGGGGGGGGAGAGAGGGAGGGAGAGAGGGAGATAGAGAGAAGGAGGGGGGGAGATACCACAGAAGATGGTGATGAGCTCATGCTTCATAACGCCTCACTCACTCACTCACTCACTCACTCACTCACTCACTCACTCACTCACTCACTCACTCACTCACACACTCACACACTCACACACTCACTCACACACACAGCAACTGTTTGATGACAAACACACCTACAGCAACACATGGAATGTCAAACTGAAAAGAACTAAAGATAAGCTACTTATCAACCAGATGAGGATATTATCACACTGGAGAGATCAGAAAGCGATGAGTGTACGTGCCAGGCTGCCAGCCCTCATCATGGCATTCCCCAGTGCCTGCTGGCGCCTCGTTCATTAGTGATTAATGAGGCAGGGTCAATCATCAGCCATTAATACATCATCTAGCAACCAGGTCACCTGGTTACTATACCCATGGGATCAGTCCCACAGTGACTCATGCGATATTGACACACACCACACACACACACACACACACACACACACACACACACAGCTTCAATCACAGATGCACCCTGGCCAATCTGCTCTTCTATGGAGAAGAAGACACGGCAGAGGGACAGAGACGGACCCAGGGAGATAGAGAAACAGAAGGGAGAGGTGAAGATGGATAGAATAAGTCATAGAGTGGTGAGAGGAAGAGAGAGAGAGAAAGAAAGAGATAGAAAGAGACAGAGAGAAAGAAATAAAGAGAGAGAGAGAGAGAGAGAGAGAGAGGTTACCTTCCCACTCTCCATCGGGGAAGATGCGGCTGAGCTGCAGG
>NC_045157.1:10153905-10158905 GCF_900700415.2 Clupea harengus | reverse complement strand
TGTATTATGAATAAATTCACACTGATCGAAATCAATCAATCGGTCAGTCAGTCAATCTTGAACACTACATCAGTTTGTTTTACTGTCCACAGTTTTTATTGTCAACTAATCGACCTTTATCGTATCAGACCACCTGAATCATGAAAAACACCATTATACATCACAGTGCAAGATCCAGCATCATGGTAAAGTGCCAAGGCAGAAACATTGGAGATGAGAGAGAACCCCAAACTATCTCCTCACTCACACACACACACACACACACACACACACACACACACACACACACACACACACACACACACCCCAGACTAACTGCCTTAGCCTGACAGACAGACAGACAGAATGACATGACCCCCACAGACAGACAGACAGACAGGCTGATATGACCCACACAGACAGACAGACAGACAGACAGACAGACAGACAGACAGACAGACAGACAGACAGAGACAGACAGGCTGATATGACCCACACAGACAGACAGACAGACAGACAGACAGGCAGGCAGGCAGGCAGACAGGCTGATATGACCCACGCAGACAGACAGACAGACAGACAGACAGACAGACAGACAGACAGACAGAGAGGCTGATATGACCCACACAGACAGACAGACAGACAGACAGGCAGACAGGCTGATATGACCCACACAGACAGACAGACAGACAGACAGGCAGACAGACTGATATGACCCAGACAGACAGACAGACAGACAGACAGACAGGCAGAGACGCTGATATGACCCACACAGAACAGACAGACAGACCAGACAGACAGACAGACTGATATGACCCACACAGACAGACAGACAGGCAGAGAGGCTGATATGACCCACACAGACAGGTGCTATGAGGAGGTGAAGCCCCAAGCCCATCAGCATGATGTCGCTGAGATCCTGTGTCCAGCACTAAGCCCACGACACACACAGGAGATCAGAGCAGGGGGAGCGCTGCCCACGACACACACAGGAGATCAGAGCAGGGGAATCGCTGCCCACGACACACACAGGAGATCAGAGCAGGGGAATCGCTGCCAACGACACACACAGGAGATCAGAGCAGGGGAATCGCTGCCCACGACACACACAGGAGATCAGAGCAGGGGAATCGCTGCCCACGACACACACAGGAGATCAGAGCAGGGGAATCGCTGCCCACGACACACACAGGAGATCAGAGCAGGGGAATCGCTGCCAAACCCTGACCCCTAACTCATCAGTGTCCCTACTCTACTGCACTGAACTGAAGCAGGAGACATTAATCACACACAAACACAATTTTTTATAATGTTCTCTCATTTGTCTCTGTAACAACCACAAAACACACTTTTTGATCTTAACCCCCCACCCCTTCTAATACACACACACACTCCAGCACATCCCAACAGCAGGCTGGTGAGTCATGGGCAGTAGCAAGCCAGAAGTGAATCAGCAGGTTTGACACTCAGAGAGAAGGAAAGAGAGAGAGGGAGAGGGAGAGAGGGAAAAAGAGAGGGAGATAGAGAGAGAGAGAGTGAGAGAGGGACAGGGAGAGGAAGAGAGAGAGAGGAAGGGGCAAGAGGAGGAAGAGAGAGGGAGAAAGAGATGGAGATCGAGGGAGAGGAAGAGAGACAAGGAGGAACCGGGAAACAGAGAGCGAGAGAGGGAGAAAGAGAGAGAAAGAAAGAGAGAGCAGAGAGAGAGAGGGGAGAAAGAGAGAGGGGGAGAGAGAGAGAGAGAGAGAAACAGAATGAGTGGCAGAGGAGGAGCGGAGAAGAGAAAGGAGCAGAAGAGAAGAGAGTGACATAGAGGAAGAGGGAACAGGATGAACAATACACACAGCTGGCTACCATTCACACACAACACACACACACACCCATATCAACATACACACACAGATAAGTCTCCGACACGCACCAACATGCAAGGAACACACTACACACACACACAAACACATCATACACAGCATTAATGTCAGTGCTACCACTCCAAATCTCAGTTACAAAATGAATGCCGAAACACAAAATTAAGCACAAACACACAGAGACACACACACACACACACACACACACACACACACAGTTTGGACTTTCATACAAGGCACCGTCCCCTGTGGATCATTCAGGTCCATCCTGAGCAGTTAGAACTCATGACCTCGCTAAATGTCTCCTGCTCCCGTTGTTATGGTAACATCACAGTTCCGAAACCAAGTTTCACACTTGAATGACTCCCTACTTCTCTGCACAAACCCCAGTCACTCTCACTCTCTCTCTCCATTCACAGGGTCTTTCTCTGACACACGCACCCCGTCTCTCTCCTTCTCTCCCTCTCTAAGGAGGCTGTACCTGTGTAGAAGGATTTCACAGGCCATGGTGGTGCGGTCAGCTGTCGGGCGCAGTGCTGTGCTGTGCTGTGCTGTAAAGATGCTGCAGTCTCTGCCCTCTCGGCTCTGTCCCTCAGTGCGTGGGTAGCTTGAGAAGACGCCGTTTCTGTTGCTGTTCAAGAGCGAGTGTGTGTATGTGTGGTCGTGTGTGTGTGTGTGTGTGTGTGCGCGCGTGTACTCTCAGCCAAGAGTCTGGTTATCCGGACTGGGCGCTTTGTGGGGATAAAGTTTGTATGAGCAGGTCAAAGACCACACCAGGGCTGGCCGAGTGCATTCTGCCGGGTCCTTCCAAAGACTTTCTTCTGTGTGTGTGTGTGTGTGTGTGTGTGAGAGAGAGTGAGTGTGTGTGTGCTGTGAGGCTCTGCAGCAACTGCAGGACAGTGCTGCGGTAAACAACATCCAGCCCTGTTCTAATACAGCCCTGCCTGGCGTCAGCCCGCCCAGCCGGCTCTGCACCAATCACAACAGCCAAGGGGCGGGAGCAGCAGGGTAACTGTCCAATCAGAGCACACGCTGTGAGTCCAAGGGGAGGATGAGATGCAAGCTCCGCACCTGTCATAGACGGGCTTTACAAACCCCCTACAATCACACATTGACACACACACACTCACACATTGACACACACACACACACACACACACACACACACACACACACACACACAAATAAACCAAGGACTGGCACACAGATGCCTGTCATGGTGAACTCATCACAGTCATGTAAAAGGACATGGGTGTTTATTACTCTCAGGAGTCTCCAACACACTCACATCCAGAAATATTAGACATGCATACCCACAAATATTACACCACACACACACGCACAGATAAACACACACACCCAACATATACACCCGCACATGCCACATTGGCACCCGCACACAAAATGTACTAACACACTGGACACATAATATACTCTCAAATATCCCTCACACATGCCCACACACACACAAACACACACACACACACACACACACACACAGACAGCTGAGTCAGTCTCTGTGTTTGGTGTCTAAAGGTCTGTGTATCTTTCTGGGACGAAGACACATTACACCCAGAAACAGCAGACTCACCTCACACACACACACACACACACACACACCCACACACACACTGCTCCTAATTCTCCACATCAGGTTCAGTGAGTTCTTGGCATTATCAGATATGCTAACACAATCCAGAGAATTGGAGAGAGACACTAGTCACTGTGATCCCGAATCTGAACATTACGTGTTCTGATACCAGACAGGTCATGCTCTTGTTTCACAAGATTTTACAAGAATACCCAACTATTCCTTGCTGTGTGTGTGAGTATGTGTAACATTCTTCTTTGGTCCTGGAAAACCAAAGAGATAGTGAGCTTCTGTGTGGCAGGAGGAGCTGAGGAGACAACAGGAGACACTACAGACAACAGGAGACACTACAGACAACAGGAGACAACAGGAGACACCACAGACTCCACACAGGAGACACAACAGACAATAGAGACACACAGACAACAAGAGACACTACAGACAACAGGAGACACTACAGACAACACAGGAGACACCACAGACAACAGGAGACACTACAGACAACAGCTAACATGAGATCAGCTAAACGCACTCAACCTGTGTATGCGACGTGATGTGACATGACGAAGAGGTCCTCGCTGAGATTTTGGCCAGGTGCCCATCACCACCACAGCCAACCTGTGTGTGTATAGGTGTGTGTGTGTGTGTATGAGGGTGTGTTCATGTGTTTGTGTGTGTATAGGTGTGTGTGTGTGTGTGTATAGGTGTGTTCATGTGTGTGTGTGTGTGTGTGTATATAGTGTGTTCATGTGTTTGTGTGTGTGTTACACCGAGTCAGGTGTCAACCTGTGATCAGCAGAAGAGAGAGTAGCCCAAGCAGACCCCACCCTTTCAGCTTAGCACCAATCTGATCATAGCAGGACTAGGGACCCGCACTCAGACAAATACATATAATTAATGAAGATAACAATGAAATAAGTGATAAAAAGACAACAACAATGCTGAATGTGTTTGCCACGGAAGTTCACATTACATTGAATGGTCATGTGCTCTGTTCTGGGTAGCTCGTGATCACGCTCAGTCTATCAGTCAGTCATGGGAAGGGGTGTGTGTGTGTGTGTGTGTGTGTGTGTGAAGGGGTTGTGGGGTGTACTTTTGTGGCCCCAGCCTGGGAACAGGTGGCCCACAGGGGTACAGACGGGGGCTCCCGTCATGCCCCAGCTGAACACGGTGTCAGGTGCCCCCCCCCCCCCCCCAGCCCCCCACATGAAGAGGGTGTTGACACATGGGGGTGCAGACACAGATAGCTCCGCGGGAGACCCAACAGCTGAGACCGAAACCCATTTGAGCCAGACCAGGGCCAGAGCCGGCCTCTGAGATCCAATCACACAAACAAACAAACACACATGTACACAAAAATACATGCATACATGCATACATGCATACACACACGCACACACACAGACACCCTTCAGAGGGCTGAACCCTTCATCACCCTCAGTGTTAGTCTGCTGAGTAATGTGTGAGGAGGCCGTCAGGCGGGAGCTTTACCGAGAATCCCAAGGGGACATATGTATATGTGTGTGTGTGTGTGTGTGTGTGTGTGTGTGTGTGTGTCAGGGACA
>NC_045157.1:10108905-10148905 GCF_900700415.2 Clupea harengus | reverse complement strand
CGCTGACCACACATTCTGTTACACAATGTATTTATAGACAAGGTCAGAGCTGCAGTTTATAAGACTCCTGTACTCATATCTACACACTCGAAAACCAACCGCACCAGCACACAAGCAACACCACCTCTGTACAAAACAAACACACGCACATTGTAAATGTAAATGGGGCTGGTGTCCCCAGAGATGGCTGATCAGCTAACGAGTCGCCTGCATGGCTGGTGTGTGTGTAGTTCAGAATGTGATGTGATCTCCATAGAGAGAGTGCGTGTGTGTGTGTGTGTGTGTGTGTGTGTGTGTGTGTGTATTGTTAAGAATGTGATGTGATAACATCTCCACAGAGGATAGCTAAAAATAAGCCTGTGGCATGGCAGCCTCTCCAGTGAGCTTCAGGTCCAGTCCCTCCCTTGTCTCTGTGTGTGTGTGTGTGTGTGTGTGTGTGTGTGTGTGTGTGTGTGTGTGTGTGTGTTTAATCTTTCTGTGCATATGTCTGTCCAAGTTTTGACAACACAAAAACTCACGTCATGTCAATATAGCCTTAGAAATTGGAACAGAATTCAAATTGAGAGGAAGAGAGAGAGAGAGATATAGAAAGAGAGAGAGAAAGAGAGAGAGATATATAGAAAGAGAGAGAGAGAGAGAGAGAGAGAGAAAGAGGGAGGAAGGGAGAGAGAGAGAGAGAGGAGAAAAGCAAGGGTGGGAGAGAGTGAACGAGAGAGTAGGTAGAATGAGAGGTGAGAAGGAGAGAGAGAAAGAAAGAAAGAAAGACGGTGTGAAGAATGAAGGATCTGAAAACTGATCTGTTCCTGACATCATCCAAAATATTCCCTTCACATACAGTTTGGTAAAAAGTACACACATACACACACACACACACACACACACACACACACACACACCACACACACCTCCAATTACATGTGTGAAAGTCCCTCTGATTCCACTGCAGTGTCAAAGCCACATTTCCATAGCAACCAGACCCTCTTGCCCTGTGATTGGCTAAGAGCTTCCTCTCTCTCTCATCATTTTGAAGTAATGACTCATAGGGTGCCTCTCTCTCTCTCTGTGTGTGTGTGTGTGTGTGTGTGTGTGTGTGTGTGTGTGTGTGTGTGTGTGTGTGTGTGTGTGTGTGTGTGTGTGTGTGTGTGTGTGTGTGTGTGTGTGTGTGTGTGTGTGTGTGTGTGTGTGTGTGTTCTGTGGAATGGTGACTGGGGCAGATCTCTCCTCATGCTGGTAGCTTAAACTCATTAAGGATTGGGCTCTGGTCCACACAGGGTAGCATGCTGCGCACTCCCCTCTTGAGGAGATGGCTGCCACTGTAGTCTACTGATCGCTCACTCGGATCAACCAAACCCAAAGGGACACATCCACAATCAGTCTGCTCTGCCCGAACACCAAAGCACTTCAAAGGGGAAAACATTCTTCAGTCAAAGAAAGAATGCGTCAGAAACATGGCGGGCGATTCAGGGATATCTCAATGTCTCTCTTTTTTTTAAGTATGTTTGGACTTTAGCCCTGGTGCCTGTATTGCAAACAGAAGCGGTGGAATGTGAATACATCCACTCTTCTCCTAAGGGAAACATTGTTGTTTGTACTGCCGTTATGTAACCTTGTGTGGCTGTAACCTTACCCAACCTTCACACTTCACCTAATTAGTGCCTGGGCTCCATAGATAAGCATTGGCATCACTAGAATTCAGCCCATATGTGTGTGTAACACACACGCGCACACACACACACACACACACACACACACACACACACACACGCACGCACACGCGCACACTTACACATAACAGAAACCACCTTCCTTTGGCTTAGCGATTGAGCCGTCAGAGTGAGTTTTGTTCTGGAAAGTTCCATGAGTGCTCTCCCGTGTGTGTGTGTGTGTGTGTGTGTGTGTGTGTGTGTGTGTCCTTGATGGACGAGTGGGCACAGAGGAACGGTCTGAATAAAAGGGCACTGCCCACGCCCATGGCAATTTTGGCGCTCTGCTTGGAAGGGCTCTGAGCAGACACAACACAGTGCTTTCTGTGCCGCTCTACCAGTGCCACACACTCCGCTCTCGGCCCTCGCGCCTGGTGTGCCATGCCTTTGTCTGCCAACTGCTCCTGCAGCGCCCCTGATCAGCCACCCGTCTGCCGCAGCAGTAGCGGCGGCGGCGGCGGAGGGTGTGGCACAGACTGAGCGAACGCTGGAGGAATCTCTCGGACTTTCCAGCAGTTGCATCATGCAGAAAAGATCTCTGGAGACCAAGATTGTACAGAAAAAAAAGAAGAAGAAAGGAAATAACACAGTTTGGTGTGAGAGTCT
Source organism: Clupea harengus (assembly GCF_900700415.2). Classification (NCBI taxonomy): domain Eukaryota; kingdom Metazoa; phylum Chordata; class Actinopteri; order Clupeiformes; family Clupeidae; genus Clupea; species Clupea harengus. Next base: position 10,146,596 of record NC_045157.1, on the reverse strand, counting down.
TTGGCTCGTTGTCTGGCTGATTAACGAGTTTGGATGGGCTCTGTAAACTGGCCGCCACAACTCTTTGTTCCTTCAAACCAAACAGTGTGGCGCTGCTGTCCAAGTCCCACCAGTCAGGGGCAAAAAGCAAATGTTGATCTGGGTGAGGCATTATTGGACAAATACCCTGGGGGCAAATCGCATTCTCTAACTGTCCCACCACATGTTTGTTCTTCCAAAGATGTTGCCATTTGTATAAGAGATGCTGATGGTGTGTGTGTGTGTGTGTGTGTGTGTGTGTGTATGTTCGTGTCTGTGTGTCTAACAGATCACATGTCCGACTGTTTTGACCAGGATGATGCCCCAGTTACCGGGTCTAGCCCCTCTCTCTCTCTCTCTCTCACACACACACACACACACACACACACACACACACACACACACACACACACACACACACACACACACACACACACACACACACACACACACACACACACACACACACACACACACACACACACACACTTCCCCCTCCCTCCTGACCTCTAAGGTTTCTACACATCCTTGCCATACCGGACCGGATTGGACCCGATCGGGGTCAAATGAGTGCCGATTCAGCTGCGGTCTGATTGGTCCTGCAGGTGCCAGGTGTATGTGCGTACCGAGGGCTGGGTACTTGATTTACTGATGAGGGTTATTACTCCTGACATTAACGACTGGCACCCTGCTCAGAGCTGGAGGAAGCCAGGAGGCTGACAGCTGGGAAAACCCCAGGCCATAACTCCTTACCCCCACCACACGTCTCCGTCTCCCATGATCCCTACCCCTAAGCCACCATTTCAATCGTCTTCCACATTGCTACGCTGAACTATAACCGCCAACCCCTTCTATATCAGACTACAACTGCCCTTACCCCCACAGACACACCCTTCTACATCTCTACACTGGACTACAACTGCCCTCACCCCCACACTGACACCCTTCTATATCTGTACACTGGACTATATCTGCCCCTACCCCCACAGAGACACCCTTCTGCATCAGACTACAACTGCCCCCACCCCCACACTGACACCATTCTATATCTCTACACTGGACTACAACTGCCCCCACCCCCACAGAGACATCCTTCTACATCAGACTACAACTGCCCCCACCCCCACAGTGACCGTAATCTGACCCTGTAGCAGAACGCAATCCTTCCTGATTGGCTGGTTTTCCTCCCAGCTGGAGTCTGACGTTTCTGTGTCAGTCTGAGTTAACTCCAGAGGACGTGAGGTCTCCCTCAACACACCAGCTACGGCAGTGGGCTAGAGCAGACACCAGTGTGTGTGTGTGTGTGTGTGTGTGTGTGTGTGTGTGTGTGTGTGTGTGTGTGTGTGTGTGTGTGTGTGTGTGTGTGTGTGTGTGTGTGTGTGTGTGTGTGTGTGTGATTCAGTCACTCAGTCATAACATCCGTGGGCTGTGTTCTGTTCCTCTGCTGCGGACCCAGAGACACAGAGCAGAGCCTGGGTGTTGCAGGTGTCTGTTCCTTGCTTACATCATGCAGTTACGTAACGCATGCAGTTAGCTTCCTTCATTCACACCACGGAGCAATTCTGGAATTCTTCCGTCTCCCTATCTCTCTCTCTCTCTCTCAATCTCTGTATTTTCTCTCCCTCCCTCTCCCCTCCCTCCCTCCCTCCTTCCTTCTCTCTCTCTCTCCCTCCCTCCCTCCCTCTCTCTCCTCTCCCTCCTCCTCTCTCTCCTCCTCACCCCCCCACCTCCATCCCTCTCTCTTCTGTCTTTATTTCTCTCTCTCCGTCTCCCTCTGCTATGTTTCCTCCCAAAATCCTGGTCCTGGCAGCGGCGGCACAGAACAGAGTCACATGGATGGAATTTACGGCTGATCGCTGTCTGCTTCCTGTGTGCGGGGACACACTGGGATTGGGGAGGACGGGGCATTTTGGGGTAACGACCAGGGCCATATCTGAGCAGTTTGGTCCGCTCTCTCTGTCTGAGGGAGTACTATTGGGTGTGTGTGTGTGTGTGTGCGTGTGTGTGCGTTCTGTGTGTGCTGATGACATCTTCACAACAGCATGTGATTCTGCCACCAGTAAAGTCCCTCACGCAAAATGTTGAGCCATATGTCACCAAACTCACTTCCTTGTTTTAAGTTGTGAAGATGCAGATATGTGCGAAACGAACGCCTCACACTTACCGCCAAAAATAACTGCCAAATTCCCCAATGCTGCCCAGGAAAGCAGGGGTGAACTGCTTTTATCGACTGATCAACACTTTGCTACAGCACACAGCAGCTGAATGTGTACTGCGAGGTTCTGTTGACTTCAGTTTCTTAACTGTGTTTTGTTTTGGCTGTGAGTTTGAGCTCTAAAAAGGGTTATGCTACTTTGTAGTATATCCTGCAGGTGGACATCTTCATTTACATTAACAAAAGTTTTTTGTAATCATTTTAATCTTTTTTTTTCTTAAACCTTTTTGGTTATGTATTAAGTTGCTCTCAATTTGTAACCAGTTAACTCAAAAGAAAAAGAAAAAAAAAATGTCACTTGCTCCTGTAATTTATTATTATTATTATTATTATTATTATAATAATAATATTAAAAAACAAACGCCTAAGAACATTGCAACAGATATTGCAACTCGTTTAGAAAACCTGCTGTGAAATCAGGCCTTTTAGGCCGCAACAATCAAAACAAAAGGCGAAACCCTTGAATAATGAATCGCTCCCCTAAGGAACCTCTGGAAGTGTAACAGAATTTCGCAAGAACACAGATTGTCCGCACCCCACTGCGGCGTAAATCTGTAGACATATTAACCTCATTCTGGTCCACTTCCTGTGGTCTGCCGTCTTGTGAAAGCGCTGGTTGGTCCAACAGCGCTAATCTCCTGCTCTCCATTTCAGCCCCGGGGCAGTAGCCACACTAATGCCCCAAGATCTATCAATGACTGTCCTCTGAGTCTAATCCTATTTTATCCTATTTATCCCTTATACAAACACTACACACACACACAACAAACACAAACACACACAAAACACACAGTCTTGGCTTTTTCCAGCCACAGTTGTACACCTTTCCAACCCATTAGGTAATAATACCAGGACTCATTACGTTTCTGAGCCGGATCTTGAGGGAATAAAAAGCCCACTGGCCAAACAAAAGTCACATTCAGCCCAAAGTCCATTTCTAGCATAAGTCAAATTCTTCTCTTCAGTCAAATTTAGAATTTACATAAAACCTTCCAAATACAAGAGAATAGAGGGATAGAGAGACTGTGAAAGAGGAGGAGGAGGAGGAGGAGGAGGAGGAGGAGACGTCTCACCTGCTCGTTGACGGAGCTGTAGTCGTTGGTGGTGGACACGTCGTCCTCCTCATCTGAGTCGAACAGCTCCTCCTGATTCTCCAGCAGGTCGGCAAGCACACGGCTCACTGATTCCTGCTCCCTCAGCTCCTCCACCTCAGTGCCCGAGCTGCACATACAGGGCAGGGGTCAAAGGTCAAAGGTTACATCAATATGCACCTTATCTGCTGACGCAACAACTCCTAACTGAACTCAGGAACGCAGAAATCCGTCTAGTCTGCTGTTTCTGTAATATCATTTTACTAATACTCAAGTTAACGTCCAAAACTAAATAATTAGATAGTTGATTCCACAGAGCAGATCTGTGGAGCCTTGCCGAGGCTTTTGGTGAAGTGCATTGTGGCTAGAGAGGAAGTGATATCGTACTGAAAGATATCTGGGCCGAAGACGGCGGCGAGCGTCCCGAGGCTCCAGCTCTCCTCCTGCAGGGAGGCCACGCCGGACAGGAAGCGACACAGGAAGCGCAGCAGGCTGTAGTTGAGCTGGGGTAGCTGCTGCAGCCAGTACTTCAGGTTCCGCGCCAGCTCCTCCTCACTGGTGTACTCTACACGTGAAACACACGCATACACACCCGTTTGTACATACACACACATGCAAGGACACAGTTTGGGGACGAGTATGTAAGTGTGTATGTATGTTATGTGTGTGTGTGTGTGTGTGTGTGTGTGTGTGTGTGTGTCTCCTGACCTTGATAAATCTGCAGGATATGGGTCTGCAGGTTGTTGGGGATGACGGCTTGGGGCATCTCCTGCAGGAAGAGGCGAAGCAAGCTGATGGCCGAGGCCAGGTCCGCCTCCTTCTGCAGGTCCACTTGTTCGCCGCTGTCATAGCGCTGCCTGAGCCAATCCACACGCTCCGCATTCCCGTTCACCAGGAACACACCCTCCATGTCCAGTCCCCCTACACACACACACACACACACACACACACACACACACACACACACACAGAGAGAACATTCAGTACATGCATATTTAGGATGCAGGCACATAAAGGAGGCTCAGCACACACACCACAGGGGGGTGTTCAAGAGAGGCAAGAACAGTTCAAAGTGCTCCACCTTCCTGCCCTCCACATCCAGAATATTAATAACACAAATGGAGCTTGTACAGGCACACACACACACACGCACACACACACACACACACACACGCCCTCACAAACACATTGGTGACGGGGCTTCCACCACCTTGGCCCAAAGCAAAGGTCAGAGAACCTAACCACCTTAGAGCATCATGCAAAAACTCCAGAGCTCACATTAACCCTGGCATGTACCACACGGGGCGCGGCACGTGCAGGAGCGCACACAGCATGCAAAAACCCTGCTCTGTTTACAAAGCAAACACATACAAATCCACCCTGCCCAATAAAGGCCTCTTTCTCTTCGTCTCGTATCACCACACTGGCTCTGCCAACCTCAGGTTTCATGATACAACCAGACCCTGAGCCAAAGCCAATTCAACCAGCACACACACTTCATCATCAATTCAGTAAAGCAATAAGGCCAATCAAATTTGTTTAATGGGGAGATAAGGCAGAGTTCTGTACTCGTTAGCCAATCCAGCAGGAGGCCATGAGCCAACTCTGCTTGAGCCCACACACACGGTCATTCACAGATTTACTTCCCATTAGATACAAGTATTACCGGAGTACACTGACAGTGGTCTGAGGTGTGTGTGTGTGTGTGTGTGTGTGTGTGTGTGTGTGTGTGTGTGTGTGTGTGTGTGTGTGTGTGCGTGCGTGTGTGTCTGTTTGATGTTTGTCTGAGGATTACTGATCTCCATGGAAGCTGCTAGAGGTCAGAGGGAGCCTGAGAAACACTCCTCTCTGATCAGACGTCAAGCACACACACACACACACACACACACACACGCACACACACACACGCACACGCACACGCACACACGCACACGCACACACACAGCAGTAAGAATAACCAGTCACCTCTGTGTGTTCCTTCTCAGAGCAAAACAACAAAACAACGCAGCATCTGCTAAAAAAAACCTTATGAGGCGGAGCGTGTGTGTTTGTCTGTGTGTGTTTGTGTGAGTGAGAGACAGGGAGCCCACAGAGAAGAAAAGTGAATTGGCCTCTGTTAGCTGTTAGATAACACACACACACACACACACACACAGACACAGTCCATTCCACTTAACCTCTCTTGAATGCCATATCTCTCATAAAGTAAACAATCCAGTGTCCTCTTCTAACACGCGCGCACACACACACAAGTATTTACAACCGACTGAGCAGTTTTAGAGTGCATGACTTTGACATGAGGCACGACAGGTTTCACTGACTAAAATAACAGCTGTCAGGTCTGCCAGACATCACAGAATGGAGAGGACACACACACATTTAGTCAACTTTAGACACACTCACTCACACACACCTCTGTGGAGGTAAGGCTGACTACAAGACTGGGCAGTGTCTGGTTGAACTCTGTGAAGGGTCATGTCATCATGACAAGTCACATTTAATTATAAAGCACAATTTAAGACGACAGGAGTTTTACCAAAGTGCTTTCCAGTCCAGGTTAATCAATTTCCAATAAAAATGAACAACAATAGAAGAATAGAATAAGATATTAAAAGGACTAATTAAACTAAACACATAGCAAACGTATACAATATATAGGACAAATAAAAGCAACTACAGATGCATTTTCACAAGACAATGCAAAGTATAATTGCTCAACAGCAGAAGATCGCTAACCCTTGCCCTCCCAACAGATTATACAGCCCCAACACATGAGCATACAGTAAGCTTTATGACTGTAAACTCGTTTTGAATATTGTTTTATCGGCCTTCCGTTATTGGGTACGATAACCTACCCAGATCAAGGCAAACATCAATTCTGTCCTTTTATTTATTAAGTTCAAGGTCAAAAGTGTTAAAACACTACAGTGCTACCCATCCTCTGTGCTTTAAAGACTACAGTGTTCTACCCATCCTCCAAGCTTTAGAGCAATACTGCAACTTCATAATTTATATTTATAATTTATATAACACTTATATATGTATTTAAGCACATACTTTTAATATAATCTCATAATAATAATAATAATACTAACATTATTTTAACTTACAGTTTCAAACCTGGCCGTCACAGAGAAATATCTTAAAGTGTTAAAGAATCAGGCAGGGTGTACCACAGGTTAATCACTCTCCACAATGAAAGCTTTTCAGCCAAACTGAGATCAATAAACTGGGTTATCTGAACTAAAGTCAACAGTGAAGTTTCTTAAAATGTCAAAATCAGCTGGACTCTCTCTTGGATCCATAACTGAGGTTGAGAGGTAACTTGTACGTTGTAATACACAACGTTATGTAATAGAAGTGATCCATAAGTGTCGCAACAGCATGCACTGGCACTGACAACTGAGGCAATGTTAACAATGATTTTCATTTCGGCATCAATGTTATTAGGTTAGAGCCTTCATACTGCCTACGTGAGATGTGCATCTCAGACACATCTCAGCCTCGCTGCTGTGTCTAGTCATCTAGAATGCAGATCTGACATGAAATGGGAAACGATTTCATAATTTGGGACCAAAGATAGTACAAGCACGAGCACCCTTTTGATTTAACATGAGTGGGGTCAGACGTTACGGTACACATCACCACACATAATCATGTTTATAAACCAGTTACAGCGTGCTTGCGTCAGATCTCCAGATCTCTCTCTCTCTTTGTATTTATCTTTCAATCTTTTCACCACCCTCCATGTCCTCACACAGATGACTCCTCCCGTCCCGTCCCGTCCTGCCCTTCCCATCATCTCATCTCATCTCATCTCAGCTCATCTGAGACAGTCCTGCCCAGTGTTACGTAAGAAATGAAAACACATGTCTGTGGAAGGCAAAGCGTGTGAAAACTGTGAGGCTCTAGCAACATGTCGGTGCCACAAGCTCTACACACACCCACACACAGATCCACACACACATCCACACACACACACACACCTCTCCACTGCCAAAGCCAACACACAGGTCTGAGGATGGAATGAGGGAGTGATTAAGGAGTGCTAGAACTTAAGCTCTACCCAAACACCACTTAAGCCTAGTCTGGTACCGTGGAGTACGGCACAGGAGACAACCATCACATATTATGGGCCAGGCTGCTTACTGACATGACACACAAATCCACTCACTCTCTCTTCTGTCTTTCTCCACACACACACGCACACACGTACACGCACACACACACACACACACATAGTTAATTCATAGAACACACCAACTCAGCAGGTAAAAGGGTCACTGTGAAGCAATTCACTCCATTTGATTCATCCGGTCGATAAAAACAGAGTTGTGAATTATTTCAGTGACACTTAAACAAATTAAACTTTATTGATGAAATAAAAAAAAATACAGAGTTGGGTGTGGTTGGGTGCCACTCACCGTGCTCCTCGATGTACTCCACGATGTTCCTGACGAACAGGGGCACCTGTTGGCCAGGCTGGCCACTGGTCTGCAGCTCCTCCAGGGCGACCCCGAACACTCGGCCCTCGCCCTCACCCAGGGAGATGCCAGGGGGGGAGAGGCTCTTCCTCATCACTCCCTCCGCCACTACACCGCACTTGTCTGGAGACAGAGGGAGAGGGAGGGGGAGAGAGAGAGAGAGAGAGAGACGGCAGAGGGAGAGGGAGAGAGAGAAGGGGTGGAGGAGAGAGAGGGAGGGCGAGAGAGAGAGAGAGAGAGAGACGGCAGAGGGAGAGGGAGAGAGAGAAGGGGTGGAGAGAGAGGGAGGGAGGGCGAGAGAGAGAGAGAGAGAGAGACGGCAGAGGGAGAGGGAGAGAGAGAAGGGGTGGAGGAGAGGGAGGGCGAGAAAGGAGGAAGGAGAACAGAGGAGGGTTAAAGAGAGATGAGAGAGAGCAAAAATAACGATTAAAGAGAGAAAAGAAGAGGGAGGAGAGAGGGTGGGATCGACAGAGTGAGAGAGAGAGAGAGAGAGAGAGAGAGAGAGAGAGAGAGAGGAAAGGAGAATGAGGAAGGGAGAAAGAGAAGGTGGGATGAAAAAAAGTTGATATTTATTCCCAATGCTATCAAGGCCAAAAACAGTTAAACACACACAATCACACACAAACACACACAAAAAACAACCAGCCTTCCAGCAACAAGGTCATCACTGGAACCTGAAGAGAGGGTTACATAAGCGCAACGATAACTGGCTATGTGTGTGTCTGCATTTGTGCGTGTGCGCGCGCATGACTGTGTGTGTGTGTGTGTGTGTATTACCCTGCCATTAGTCCAGGCATGTCTGTTATGATGGTATGAGCAGGTGGCTGGGCTATCGGAGCTCTTCTAACTTTATTAGCCATCAAGCAAACACTCTGCACACAGTTAGAGACCAACACACACATAGACAAACTGACACGGAGAGATACACACACACACACACACACACACACACACACACACACACACACACACAACACACACAGACAGATACACACCAACACTTACACAGACAGATACACACACACCAACACTTACACAGACAGACAGATACACACAAACACTTACACAGACAGACACATACACACATACACCAACACTTACACAGACAGACAGATACACACACACCAACACTTACACAGACACATGCACAAACACAGACACTTACACACACAGACAGATACACACACCGACAATAACACAGACAGACAGATATACACACACAAGCTCTATGGTGTGTCAGAGCCATTCTAGATGAGGTGCTATCAAGTGAACCCATGTGGTGAGCACCAGGCTATTGTTCTGGCTATCTTCTACATCAGAAAAATCAGAGCAGATATCATTCTCACGTACGTGTGTGTGTGTGTGTGTGTGTGTGTGTGTGTGTGTGTGTGTGTGTGTGTGTGTGTGTGTGTGTGTGTGTGTGTGTGTAGGGTACGGGCACACACTGATGCAGATCAGGGAGCAGGACGCTCCAGAGCCTCCAGGCCTGTTTCTGGAACATTCTTTTCTCTGCCATGTCAGGTGACTGGACCAGCAGAGCTAGCTCAGTCACACAGCATTACACCATCAAATGTAATCAGTAAAAATAAACTACAAAAGCCCTGCTTGATAAAGCCTTCAGATTAGAAGGAAAATGGGACTAAGTTCATCTGCCTGTGGTTATTGTGTTAGAGTTCTGCTACTCATAGAGCTTCATGAAGTACACACACACACACACACACACACACACACACACACACACACACACACACACACAGAGACACACACACAGAGACACACACACACAGACACACACACACACACACACAGAGACACATACAGGATGTGATGCCTATAATTCAAACTGTGGCTCAGACAGGGAGAACATTGAGAGGAGCAGTGGAATGCTGCATTGGTTTCCATGGCGTCTCCATGACTACAGACACACACAAACGGACAATGTCAATAGCCATGTTTCCACTATTGGACCAGTGCAAGGCTATCTTCAGGCCAACCGGGGCTGATGGCCTGGGGCCTCAAGCCGCGAGAACAAAAAACATTTGCATCTCTACTATTGGGTTAGTTACACGGCCATAACATTCTGCCTGGGTGTAAACATCACCCATTTCACAAGCGAGTGGGAAGTTCAAGTTGAGGTGTCATGCAATAAAGTCTGGATGCCAGGCACCTGCAACCTACAGCACAATTAGTTAACTAAAGTTTGTTTGCTGTTGCTAATCTTCGCTTGGTGGAATGTAGTCAACACTCAAATAAAGCGTATTCTTCAAGACGTGGCTCTAGTATAGAACAGCTATAGGCATAGTTCACTGTTCGATGGCAAGCCGGTCTCAATTGTTTACGTATGTGAAGTTAACGTTAGCCTGCATTTAAAGCACGCCCTAGCTATAATAGCAATCGTTCATAGCAATAGCAATCGCTGCTTGCAATTAATTAGCTTTCACAATCATGCACTTATTTGATGCTAATTAAACATACATATTGTGTTCATTTGAGCCAGCTGTGTTTGGTATTAAAATATGTTGAAATTAGATCCACAAGTTATAATCGTTCTCCACCATTTCTATAGCGTAGCCGGCCTAGTCTATCTGCTTCATGTTGGTACCATGAGTTGTAACTGATGGCACTCTGGTAATTGAAATTGCAAATCGAAATCTCAGCATGTTTGTCATTAACAATTCACTCATCAAGAGAAAAAAGAAACAGAAAACGTTAAACCTCATAACACAAACTTATTTATAATATGGCTGGGACAACAGTGACTTGCTTTTTTAGGTTGGTGTAGCGACATCTTATTGGCGATTTGTTTGAAATTGGGTCAATAGCTTCTATATGCCATTATGAATGAGCCTACAAAATGTCATTTTTTTATTTTATTTCAAGACCCGTTCACCAGGCATGTGTTGGCTGAATTTTGTTTGGCTGTGGGCGGCCATTTTGTGAGCAAGCAAAACAGAACTTCAGGAGTGCTGAACATCTCAAGATATTGGTTAACGAGGTGCTAGATTCTTTGAACATTATTCACTAGCACCAAGAGGAACGCACACCTTATATTCCGTGTCAGACATGTTAGGCTACAAGCATAACATGTTTCATGTGGATTGGTGAAGTCTAAGTATACATTTGAAAAGGCTGTGGGTATTGAGGGGTGGGGGTACACCATGCATGGACATGGATCTGCATACACTGCATACACTGACCCCTGGCATTCATCTCTGTGGAGTCGGCATGGAGACCAGACTCAAACATTTTGACACCACTAACAGAGTTAACAGTGTCTTCACTGGGTACACAAACCAGCTCGTACACCAATACCTTTTCTTAAAAATAATACATGCCTTGCTTTAAAAGTTTGTTCTTTATCGGGAATTTAGATAAACAGACATTTTGCCAATATTGGCCGTAGTTATCTAACTAACATATAATCAATCGACCCTCAACACACACACACACATATTCACACAAACTAAACACACACACACACACACAAACCAACTCACAATAACACACATGTACACACTGATCACAGAAACACACAAACCAGTCACAGTAACACACAAACACACACACACAGATTTAAAGAGGAACTCACCGTTTGGCAATTAAAAGACCCAGAAGTTCAGTTAATCTCCTGTCCTCCTCCCGCGCAGACTGGTACATGCATCTATGGCTGCTTCAGGTTGTGACAGAAGATGAGCCTGTAGTTCCTCATTGACAGACCGCAAATCCCGTGGAGGACTTCAGATAGTTGAACTGTGCATGGAGCAGACAGGGGGAGGAGGGGAGGGAAAGAGAGGAGAACATGAGGAGGCATTTTAAAATGAGACTGTTCACATCAGCATCCATCCGGCAGCATTCTCATCTGGCCCCGATCAAACCCTACATGCACATATATATGTGAAAAGAAAATGGAACAGAGAGCGTGGAGTTGGCCTAACCATCCAGCCCCAACATGACGGCCTTTACAAGGCTGGTCTCACAGCGGTATCCTCACAGCAACACAACACAGGTCCGGTCCGATCCGGGTCTGACGCTAATCGGACCCTGTGTGGGTGGTTAACGACATCTACCGACTAAGCCGACTTGGGTCGTCATGGCGACCCTCTGGTATACTGATGCTCTGGGGTGTACAGACTTGCCTGGTATTTAATAAAGCCATTTGACCTCTAGGCACTAAGTGACTGGGACCGCCGTACTAAGACGTGCATTCAAAACACCACATGCCAAAAGTCTACAATAATGCCCAGAGGAATGCCAATCCACTGGAAAACAAGGATGGATCTGTCACTCGATGCAGCAACCATGTGCCTGCAGCTCTGCCTCCTCCTGCTGCTGCTGTTGTTGCTACCCAGAGGAAGGAGGCAGAGCTGCTGGCTGCTGGCTGCTAGCTGCGTTCTCCTTTTAGTCCAAACCAGCCACAATATGCCTGCTGTGATTCTGTGATTTGGCACAGACCAGCAAGTTTCCACAGTTTGACCTTAACGCCCTACGGCTGCACCAAATAATGTATTATAAATAACCCTCTCCTCTCCTGGCAGAGCGGTGCGGTGTGTGTGTGTGTGTAGTAAGTCTCTCTCTCAGCGCTAAATTACTTTTCCTTTCGCTGTGCTCTACATCGGGCTCCGCACTGTTACGCAACACCAGCGACCAGCGTCCAACATCCAACATCAGGAGCCACTCCAACAACATGGAGGCTAGAACATCACTCACGCTCACTCTCTCAGGCTCTCTCCGCTCTCAACTGCAGGGGAAAAATGGGCCTGGAGTCATGCTTGATGGAAAGCATACCGGACAATGAAAATGTATCTGTACCTTATCTGTACAATCTGTCCTTCATATCTGTACAGCAAAGCAAGTTGGTTTGGATAAAGTAAATGAGCGTAATGTAATCGTAAACAAGACGTCTCCCCCCAGTGGCATACACATCGTTCCTGTATGAGGTGGTGCAGCAGAAGACCCCTGTAATCAGGTGTAATCAGAGGAACCTTCCAGAAGCTCTCAGTGCATGTGTGGCCTGCAGCTGAGGCCCTCGGTGCTATGAAAATCATAGCGTTCACGCGGAGAAGACAGAATGTTCTCAAATCTGAGCTGAAGCGTGCAGAAACCGTCCCAACAGAACAAAGGGCCACTTCTGGCCCAGCGGAGCAGAGCGAGAACAAGAACGCTGCTAATCTCAAACCCACCACATCGTGCTACATGACCCTTCACTCCACAATGTTAACCATTGTCTGAGTGTGTGTCTGTGTCTGTGTGTGTGTATATGTGTGTGTGTGTGTGTGTGTGTGTGTGTGAGAGAGAAAGAGAGTTTTTTTGCTCAGTTCCCGTTAAGTGCTTCTGAAACGTCCTCACTTAGCTTTCGGACCCCGCTGCCGTCTCTGTGACATCAGCTCTCTGACCCTTCCTAATCCTTGGGTCCTGTGTGTAGTTCAGCACCACAGCTAATAATAGGGGGGTCATTTAAAGCCACAGCGGGGGCTGACCAGGTGGAGACTCCTGCTGTGGAGTCCTCCAGGCCAGCCGTGTGAGCTTAGAGGCGTTTACTAAACCTCCTGCTTCATAGCTTTTAGCGAAGACTGAAGGTTGAGGAGAGTGTCCAGGGTGGGACGCCCCAGAGTTCTGAGGCTGCACGACTGCACGATCACACGGACACGGCAGATTTCACGACACAGAGAAAGCCATCCACACTGGAGTGGCATTGCGAAAGAGGAACCACGCTGAGTGCTGTAGCTGGAACATGCAAAGCTCTTCAAATAATTAGTGTGACAGAATGACAGGAAGACACTGAGCCAGCAAAAGCCAGAGAGAGAAAGAGACTGACAGAGAAAAAGGAATGAAAAACAGAAAAAAGGAAGAAAGAGATGAAGTCAAAAGACTAAGAGAGGGAGGAATGGGGACATAAAAGCAGAGCATAGAGAGATGGATGTCAAGGAAGAACGAGAGAAAAATTATCATCTCGCTGTAAAGATTTGCAATTTTTTCATTCTATAAAATTAAATAGAAAATGATATTAAATTAAACAGTATTTGTAGTCTTTGAGGTTATATTAGCATTGCTAACCTACACTCCCAACCCTATTACAGCAGGTCTATCACCTAAAACGTAGACGTACAGTAGCCTATGTCCTGAGTAGATTTTCTGATTGGACTGTAGCCTTATAATTTTCTGTAATCTAGAAAAAATTAAATGAAAAAAAAAAAACGGAATTTGACAAAAAATAAAATGGCTTCCACAGGGCCCTTGAAAAGGAGAGAGCCAAGCAGGAGAAACGGGAAAAAAAAGAAAGTGAAAGGGGAAGTGAGAGAGCGCTAAAAAAGAGCGGGCTAAAGTTCACGGAGATGACAGCTCCTGTCCCTGAGCTCATCTTAATAAAGCAGAGTACTTCTTTGGGGAGCTGCTCTCTGTGTGACGCCGTTCTGAATAGGACCGAGGTAAGACACACACACAAGGTCAAGGTCAACCGGCGCTGACGTCACACAGCCCCGGCCCAGCGGCGCTACCCACGGGCCGTATCGGGGTCAATCCAGGTCAGTAAAAATAGAAGCAAGTATCTTCGGCGTCTTAAGCGTCTTTAGCTGCATGTAGCCTGGATCACTTTAACATACTTACAAGGCTTCCTCATGTGAACGCCAAGCCTGCTGATGTCTCACACAACTGGGTCTGTATTACTGGGGAGGACATGGGACTGGCTTATCTGAAAGGCCTCCATGCAGTTCATCAGATTGAAGGGTACCTGAGGACAGCCCCATGACGGCGCCCGTTTTCAATTCAGACGCTCACTGCTGATAAGATGCTGTGATGCACAGTAGCTTCAAATGGATGATTATGTGATGTTTAAGATTTGTCGGAGGTTACACAGATCATCATTTTCTATTTTAGGGGTTAAATTATTCATCTGTTAAGAGGTAAGGTTTTTTGCAAATTATTCCAGAATTACACTGTTCTTTATTACATCGACAACTGGAACCTTCAGTTGCTAACTGCATTCTAATCACCCAACATTCTAATCACATATTTGTGATCCTACTCAAAGGGTTTGAAATGTTAAGACTTTATGACAGCAAGGACACTTAAAGTGACCATAACTAATTCTGAATCTGATATAATTTAACGGCAAATCAAGATACTGAAAGCAACACGAAATGGATATTTGGCTGGAATTACCCTTTTCTTATACAAGGCCACTCTGAGGGCACAATCATTTGAACCCTTCTGGCTCAGAGCTCTAGAAGTGAACTAGAACTACTTGAGGTTTATGTTTCAATGTCATGACATGACATCACCTACTCTCAGTGAAATACAGTACATGTCACGGCTTAGTGAGTAAATCTGTTGGTCTGGCTCTCATTCAATAGTGAAAGTGAAGAGCCCTGGCAAACCTGAGTAGAAGCACACCCCTTCACTCAGAGGAAGTCTATCAACAACAGGTGAAACCTCATCCAGGTGAAACCTCATTCAGGACCTGCAAATTTGACTTTGCCTTGCCAATGACATTCCCATTATTGATGAGGATGCCTACCCTCCCGCCAGCCAGCTCTGGAGAGAGTGGAAAATACTGCTCCATTGGAGAGCCACAGGGCGCTTGCGGAAGCAGCGGGGACAGGGACTTGGCATCCAATCAGCAGCATGACTAAGACTGGAGGACCAATCAACAACCAACTGATCAGAGTCTGAGAGCCAATGAGGCGAGCCAATGAGGGGATGCCAGTCATCCCGTCTGTCCAAGTTAGCCTGCACAGTCGGCTAACAGCATGGTCTAACACTGTGATGCACTACTGACAGACACACACACACACACACACACAGCTCCATCTGGACCCAGCAACAGCAGAACACACCAGAGAGAGAAAGAGAGAGCAGAGGGAGGGAGAGAAAATGAAGTAAATTGAGACAAGAGTGAAAGAAAAGCAGGATGATAAAGGAGGAAGGCATTGGAAGATGGAGACAGAGAGCTACAGAGAGAGAGAGAGATAGAGACAGAGAGCTACAGAGAAATGGCAGACAAATAGGGGGAATAGTGTAAGACAGATGGAGATATGGCCAGGGAAGGGGTAAGGGATGGAGAGGAACAATTACAGACAGAGAGAAGGGGAGAGGTTGTGCAGTACTTCACACTGGCCCTGACAGAGAGTTTGTCTAGTGCTAGTCTGGCAGCAGCAGCTTGTGTCTGCAGCTTGAGCTGGCCTCTGTTGCTAGCCTCTGCTGTCACTGCAGCCAACAACAGAGATAAAGCAGACCTGCATCAGCTCGGGTAATCATTAACACGACAACAACAACAACAGCAACAGCAACAGGAGCAGCAACAACAGCACATACACACAGCATCTTGACAGAATATGATCAATAGAGATATCTATGTCACATGTCTGGCTAAAGTTCCTTGTTGTCGCCACAAGGAATTATGGGACGGCATTATCTCCGTTCCTTTCATAAAGGATGGCCCAGTTTGTTTTATGCTAAAGGAAATGGATTGAAGCACCTTTCCTTCAGCATTTAGAGAATTCGAACAGCTCTCATCATGGCTGCCATTTCAAATACTTCTGGGTCATTTCACTCAGTTAGGAACCTTCCTACCTTACAAAAAGCCTATTCGACCGCAGACCAGGTCCTCGGACATTCTCTTTTGAGCACCGAGGCAGGAAGTTCCCCCCTCTCTCTGTCTGTCTGACGTGATGTTAATCTTTGGCTATATTTGAGTACTGTGAGTCACAGGCGTAGGGAGGTTTCTGTGGGTGGCGTCTCAAGAGCAAGCAGAAATAAGAGCATGCAACAGACATTTCTGTGCTGCTGGCTAAAATACCCAGCAGCCAATCAGAACCATTTAAAAGATTAAGACGTGTGAGGGAAGGTGAGAGGGGGAAAAGTTGACTGCAGTCAACTGCTGATGAAGGCGTCACAGAGGGCTAACTCAGAAGAGTAAGTGACCTTTCTGCTGTGGACTCCTCCAGGTGAGCCCTGTAACATTAGCTACAGCGTTGGCTAACTCTCATGAGGAGCCCTGCTGCCTGACCTGACCTGTCCCTGCAGACCCCACAGTGAGTTCCTGGAAACCCGGCAGAATTCACCTCAGACACTTAGCCCTCTCCTCTCCTGACAGGAACCGACACCGGGCTGATCTGAGACGGACCCAGGCTGCAGGGCTGTCACTGCACAGGTCTCATGACAGCCGGCTATGCCCCGATAGAGATAAGAGAACAGATAAGCCGGTATGGGTTAATGTGATTATGTTTATCCCCAAAAATGATTTGCACACTAAAGCACTGGCCTAGTTTCCTTTCTATTTTTCTCTCTTTTCTTCCAACAAGCTACACCCAACAGCAGCTGCACCTCGCTCATGCCAGGCTGTGGTCTGGTCTGATCTGATCCAGAACAGGGCCGGAACAGGGCCGGAACAGGCTGCTCTCTGATGTTTGACTCAGGGCGGGGAGCTTCCCAGAGGTCTGGCTCCCCCTGCGTGAACAAAGCGGCTCTTGTCCTCCGTTTCAAACAGCGGCCGTTGCTACATAGCGGACTGTCCCAAAGCCTCGTCTGGGTGACTGGGTGGCTCTCGGCTCGATTGAAGTTAATCGATTTAGCGCAACCGCCTGCGGCGCTGCCCTGTTAGCACTAGCCCTCGCACAGACCAGGCAGGACGCTAATCCAGCCAGCGCACATATGGTGCCCCAAATGTTCCCCTGGTCTGCTTGCTCTGTTGGATGAGACAGGAACAAGACAATCGGGCAAATCTGTGTGTGTGAGTGTGTGTGTGTAATCAGAGGATGACACATTCAGCGTTTCTCAGTGGATATCTTCTCTACACATCTGTTACAGTCATCAGATAAGAGATGCATCTCTTCCCCCCCGACAGAATAACGTAATGCGCCCCCACCCCACCCATGTCAGTGTGAGTGGGTGGGTGGGTGGGCACTATCCCCCAACTCCAAGCCCCAGAGGGCAGAAACTGGTGGTGGACTCGGACGTCCTGCCGGTGTGAACACTCTGTGCATATCTGGTCTCTCACGTCCCCTCTTGCCGCCCGCCTGGGTCGGGCTGGTTTGGGTTTAGCTTGGCTGCTCGCCCCGGCACACCAGCGCCGTATCCCAACCGAGGCGGAGCAGCGAGGGGGCCGAGTCTGTCTTTCTCAGGGCCTGTATCCTCACAGCTAGTGCCAACAGCAGCCATTCTACAGTCGTTGTCGTACCACCCCCCCCGGCATGTTAGCGCTGCTAAAACAAGACAATTCCTCTGCATTTCTGATGAAAAACAAATTGTTGAAAATGCAACCCACAATATTTTGGCTGGGGAATAATAGGGCCAGCGGTTGAAATGAAATGTACTAGAGCCCAGGATAACCTGGAAGCTGTTGCTGTTGTTTTTGCCACCAAATCGGGCAAAAATAATCTAGATTATAATATAATGTATTATTAACATACCAAGTCTTACATTGGAAATACAACAATACCACTTTTTACAATATAGTATTCCTAACATATTTAATCAATGTTTTCAACAACACATTTGTTATTCATCTATAACATATTTTAATGTCCCATGGATAAGTTCTTCCCCTCTTAAGTAACAAGGCTTTAAAGCCAAGAAACCGCAGACGGACAGATGATCTGGCCAAACCACGCATCTGGCATATCACGCTTGCCCTGCCTGTGCCGCTTCCGTAACAACGCTACAGCTTAATTAAGTGACAGAAAGCAGGCCCTTTAGAACAGCCAGACAGAAAGAACATCCTGTGCTCCTGTTTAAAATGTGCATGCAATCCTGCTGTGTAGGGTATGCAGCCTGCACTCCTGTGTGGGGGTATGCTGATAGCACACAGGCCAGACGCATCAGGAGGCTGGGAAATCAACACCAAAATTCACACACACGAAACTGGACAACCAACTGTGGTACCAGAGAATGTGACGCTTGCCTCTTTCTTTATACATGGGCTTTTATAACCCTTTATAACTCTTAAGTGTCTGTGAGCAGTTTACCTCTGCTCTGGAATGCATGATATCTGACACTGCATTTTCAATAGCAAATGACTGTAGACAAACACGAAGGAAATTACCACACTTAATCTAAGCATTTGGCAAAATTGATATATCAAAACCACTTAAGGATACAGTGCATCTACAATCACACACTATCAGTTGTTTCAAGTTCAAAAGCATACTGTGTATAGATGTATTTATTTGATTGTCAGTAAAAACAAACTGTTTCATGCCCACATAGCATGAATCTGTATCCTGTGTTTACAAAACAACTAACTAGTCGTTCCCCTGCGGCCAGATATGTGTGCATGGCTCCGCGATTCTGGGTTAAGTACACTAGCAACATCCATTACTGATGAGCGGTCCGGATTCCCTGCTGAGCAAGCTTATACTGTGTCCCACTTTTAAGGCTGTACATTTTATTACACAGCTGTACATTTGACAAAGTGTGCCACTGGCAGCAGTTAATCAGCCATGGGTGTCTCTCTGAAGAGAAACAACTTTACACAGCAGCTGCTGCAAGAGAAGTATAGATCTCTATTTCCTGTAGCAAGACTCAAGCGTATTTGTGCAGTCGACCTGTGACACCAATGAGCTGGTTTGTTAGGCGTGATGAATAGGACAGCTGCTTGGGATGACAAAAAAACGGTTTTCCCCAAGTATTGCGTCCTGTACAGCACTAAGAGAAGTTACCCTCGTACAGAACTGCTGCAAGGCTTGGGTGTATAAACCAAGAGCACTTCAATGGACGTGAGGTAGTTTCGATCTCACGAGACCGAGAACATTCTACGGCAGTCCATCCACTCAGGCATCAGCCTCGCGCAGTTCAAATCTATGGGCGGAGACGAAATAATTCGCTAAATGTCAATATGCTCTTTATCCCGCTTTAAAAAAAAATAAACAGCAGGTCATTTCTACGACAACTGATGCGTTGTATCAACATAAATCACTCCGACGTATCTTTACAGAGAATACATTAGTGGAGAATATCACTCATCTCTGTAACGATGGGTAACGTTAATGTTGACCAGCCACTCCTACTTCATGAATACTCACTAAGCACGAATTTTATAACACCAGTTGGGATTTATAGAAATCATAGGACAATTCAATTACACTTTCCGTTTGAAATCCAAGTAAACAAACCAAGAAAATTAGAATGAAGGTCTGAAAAGACTGACATCCTAAGTTTGCTTCCTTAACATTGGTTTCATCATAACCTCAATGGTCATTTACGTTAACGTTAGCTGGCTCATTATATGCTAACATCAGAACTGATGAGCTGTGCTTATCGATAACTGTCGATAGCTAACGTTAGAACCATTGATAACATGAATAGAGCGCATCTTCCGCCATCCATATTTGAAGAGCAGACTGTTTACAGTTTCCCGTGATAATGAAACGAATCTAGACAGCTAGGGTTGTAACAAAATCGAAAATGCACATTAGCAAGCTGGCTACGACAGTGTCATATCCGTACTGCCACTACATTCCGATTGTAGCTGGCAAGAGATAGTTCACCAGTTTCCTGAGGCTAGTGATGGTGGCTTATGCTAGCAATCAAGATGGCAATTACAGTGTAAGTTATCGTTAATACGCTAGCTAGGACTAGCTGCTGCTAGGCGAGCGCCATAAACATTCAGGTGAGGTTTCCTACTACCGTGTGGAGATAAACATGTATCAATGTTACATTCAGATTTTAGTTAACCTTAATACCACTGCCAAAAACAGGTCAAAACTTGCAAGCGCATCAAGCTATGCTAGCGTTCACGTTAGCTAGCTGCAAAGCTATGGAGGCTGTGCAAAACTAGCCAGCTAACGTTAACAGTCGAGCATCAGGCTAATCAAATAAGCCAGACAGGCAGTGCACCTACCAGGTCAAAGCCAACAGGAATCCGAAGCAAGAAACTAGTAGAGTAATTTTCCTTGTTTATGTCGTGCTGGACGAAGAGTTTTAGAGCAAATTATTAGAAATAGCTGGAGAATTCGGAAAACATATCATCTTGCTTGTATCAACTGGTTCCCTGTTTGTTCAGATTAAGAGACCGTTTGCGAGCTCATCGCAAGAACGTATCACACCCACAATGAAAAAGAGCTGCCAAATTCTGTCCCCGCCTCTCTCCCAGAAACTGTATGTCAGATGGACGGAGAGCGAGTGGCTTGTAACCAATAGCTCGAAAGCAAACAGATACTACATTAGACTGCCCCCTACTGATTTGAGAACAGTATTTTCTACTGTAGAAAGAATGAAAGATTATGCACAGATTAATATTCCATTGTATTTATTGTTCTGCAGAGAAACACAAGTAGTTTTCATAATGCAGTTAGGCTTTCTGCTGTCTACATTTTGACGGTAGCAGCTGATGAAACACAAGGCAGCTGTTTATGCCGTTTACATGCACACATACCGCCATCTATCGATTACAATTATTTCCTTTATTCAAGGATACTGTAAGCATGCATTAGACAACACGTTAAAGCCATGAAGGTTTTTTTTTCCGTGTTTAAAACTGAAATATATTGATGACTATAATAATGACATTATGAAATCACTGTAGATGTATGAAGAACTGAAAAAGAATAGGCTGCAGCATGCTTGATTTAGGCAACAGGCCAAGTCCGATGGTAATGGAAAAGGAGGAATGGATAACCCTAAAGTGTAAATTCACCCCCAGCACTCCACCCACTGCATAATAATAATAACAACAATAATAATTAAAACATTTAAATAATAATAACAATAATAATAATAATAAAAATTAGACTGGTGCTGATATTTTACTAGACTGAGAGTCTATGAATATCAGTAGAGGTCTACCAAATGTCATCAGCATCGGCCTTGCAAAGTTCAGGATTATTTTAAACTGTAGATGGCATGTGGCATGGCAAGATGTTTATTAAAAAAATGCACATTTTGTCAGAATTAAAGGGAAACTTTAGGGATTTCAACCTGGGCCTTATTTTTTAGATCTTTTTTGGTCCAAACCTTTACTAAGGACAATTACGGATTTTGAGTTAGAACACTAAAATGGGCAGCAGCAAAATGGATAGGATATGGAGCACGTCAGTACCCCATTATTGTCGCCACTGTCAGGCTCATAAATGTTATTATAATGGTCAGACAACATGGAAAGGATTCCTACAGAGATACCCCTCCATCTGTATATCTCATTAACCGTAAAGAAACTGTTTGAACAGTCAGTATTTTAGTTTTCTCTTCTTCCATTCTCCGACGTAGCACCCCATTCAGACCCTTATAATCACATTTATGAGCCATTATCAGTGACGAAAACAAGCAGTTTTCTAACAAACTATGACCGATTATGATCATTAATTGTCGTTAGTAAAATTGGACCCAAAAAGATCTAAAAACAGGGCCCAGGTTGAAAAATCCCAAAGTTTTCCTCCAACACCAGCATTAATGTGTTTCATCACAGTTCCGTCCTATGATTTAGTTTGCTGCTCAAAAAAAAAAAATCTTACACTTTAAGCTTCCAGAACCATCTTGACACAAAGTGCAAAGGAATTATGTTTAGTGTGGGAGTTTTTCACCTTGAATAATAACAGCCTATTCATTTCAGAAAATGTGCTGTGATCTACAACAATACACTACCGACCTAAGGAATTTGCACGTGGAGTAGGTCTATTCAATATGACTTAGTCTTGTATGCACTGAACGCCATTTTATATAATAGCACACTGCTTTCAGAAATGTGTTGACCTTGCACAGAGGCCCTGAAACTGTTCCACATATTTGTAAGTGGCAAAGAATAGTAGACGGATTGAGATGTGGTGTAGCAGCAAGGTTGTTATGTAAAGAAAAGATAGAAAAAGACCTTCTAGTGGTTGAGTTTCAAATGCAAAACAACACATACACCCACACACACACACACACACACACAGAGAGAGACTCCACTGTGTTGTTTCAAATCATTTTATTGCTGTGCTTGTTTGTTGATTACACTCCTTGGAATGCAACTGAAAGCTGTGTTTGGTGGGTCAGTCCGAACACAGAACCTCATACATTTCTGTTATTGAACATTTAAATAGTAAAAACAACAGTAACTCAAAAAAAGAACTGATACATTACACTAAGAGGTCTTATAAGAGTTGTGTCACAGACTAGGCGGTCTATACAAGTTTTATATTCCTTTACACATACATAAGATATACAAGAAGAAATGACAGAGGTGTACACATTCCATTAAGTGGAACATATAACTGCCAGTATACCAAATGTCTTAAAAGCAAACAGCTTAAAAACAGGAGCCCCTCACAGAGGAGGCCCAGCCTGGTGCTGTGCCATGTTGTGGACACCAGGTGGTTGTTACGGAAGAGAATGCTCACTGGCCAATTGTAAACGCATTTTCAGAAGTGAAGGCCTCGGAAGGAGTTTGTGCTGACATTGGAGATTTTCTGGACTCCCCATGGAATGATGTTTTTTGTTTCGCGAGAAGTTTACCCCTCCATTTTCCCCTATTATATATTAAAATACATTGTTCTGTTTGTGCCGTAGAACGCTATCACACTTTGCCTTTTTCTAACATTAAGCCAGAGATGCAAGAGAACATACTGTATGTAGGGCTACAACAGTTACTAAGATCCATGCTGATTAGAAATCTAAAAGTTCCCTTTATACTGCTGATGAGGCCATGTAATCAGCTATGTAGAACTCATGAGGATGAACACATCACAAAATAGCAAAACACTTTTACAACTGTTTTTTTCTTTGCATGGCAATAAAAGTCTATTTACACAAAAGAAGAACAGTTTGTATCGATAGCTGTTTCTTAATTATATAGCCCTCTACTGATTATAAATGTACCCATCTGTCAACATTATTAAGGATATGTATCTGTTGGCCTGGCCATTAAGTGAAATCAGAAAATGAAGCTGAATAGTTTAATAATGATTTCTAATCCAATTTCAACATATCTTTTTGATACTTCAGGCAAGTACCCTAGTACACAGTACCCCCCCCCCCCCCCCCCCACCCCTCCCCCGAATGGTTATATGAATCACGGGACCCTTTACATGCTAAGAGACAAACTGTTACGGTCCAAGAATAGAGATGCAGTCCAAAGGGGCTAACCATCTCCTACACCAAACACACACTACGGAGCAGACTTACCAGGGTCTTCCCGTGTTTAGCTTGACAAAGCAGCAACGCACACACCACCCTCATACACACTTACACACAGGAAATAGGTGGCTGTAGCCTTGAGCCCGAGGAAGGAGGTGAACGTGGAGATATTCAGCTGAATTTACACTGGATGAAAGTCACCCTGCCGTGGTGGTCGCCAAAGGAAGGAAAATGAATGGATTGGTAACTCTTGCCCATGCCCTGGGACCGCAGCGGCCGCTCGGAGATGTGGTTTGTGTGTGTCACCGGGAACAAACTAGGACACCGCTAGTCCCCAATCCCTCTGCCACTGCTCAACAGGTCACCAAAGATCTCAGGACTCATACACCCTGAAGAGCACATGGGTACAGCACACACAAAGGCAAATTAATGAATTATCACAAACATAGATGCAATGAGTTGCCTATCACACAAAGCCAAATGAATCAATTATTAAATACACAATAAATTGACTAGTACAACCAAAGGCAAATTACTTAATTATCACAGACACAGAATAAGTGAATGGACAAGAATAAACAAAGACAACAAACTATCACAAACACAAAAAATAAATGTAGTAGAGGAAAACACAACTGAATGACTTATCACAAACACAAATGCAATGACGGGACCAGCACACACAACATTTGCATTTCACAGTGAGATATTCAATTGAACAATAGATGTTATAATATTGAAATTCAACTCAAACTGGTCATTTCTAAACAATTTCACGTTTCACTGCCAAACACAGCTTGCAGTAGTGGTTCGTTGGCAGTAGGTGGCACTGTTATCCATCTGGACATCCCTGCCCTTGTTTGGGGGGGGGGGGGGGGGGTGAATTGAGAAAGCGCCAGAATTTTCCACAGGCAATATGTTAGTTGGCTGTGCTCTACCTGTGCTTGTCCTTCCAGATCCTGAACCACTTGACCAGGTTTTTGGTGCTCTGGAGCCTGGGGTGCAGGCAGTATTCCTGGCCTTTGAAGCGGGCCACATTCTCCATGGTCACACTGGGGAACAGACAGAAGCAGAAAGCATTAGGGGCAATTATATAACCATGTTTGCCATGAGGGAGAATACATTCCCAACAACTGAGATAGTATTTCTGTAATATTCCTTAGAATTGATACGGCAAACAATTCATTGGCACATTTGATGGGAAACGGTGAAAAATAAGACTAGATTGTTTAGGGCAAATCAATGCATATTAACATTTCATTTAAGTTGCTAATTTGTATTGTAAAATACAACTGCAGTGGCATTTGTAATACCTAACCAAAAAGCTGATTTTTAAAAACCCATCATTCTGATAAGATACCTGAACAAGATACTGGTAAACTGTTTTGTTTGTTTAAACAGTAGACATACTAACAGATACATAAGTATAATGCTGCTGCATAGAATAGACTAGAATAGACACTGCTGCATAGAATAGACTTTGACTTGAAAGGGCCCATTCTCATTAAGCAGCCAGTGCTTTTTGTGCTTCACTGAGGAGAGTCTGTGACACCACTCTGGCAGCAGCAGTGGGGCCGTCTGGACTGTGGGTGCCAGGGGGCAACCAGAGCCCCCAGTGATGCCCCACAGCATACATAACAGCAGAGCTAAAGCGATCTAGGTCATTAACATCACCATCACCATCATCCTCATCATCCTCATCATCATCAACAACAACAACATCACCATCATCCTTTTCATCCTCATCAACAACAACAACAACATCACCATCATCCTTTTCATTATCATCATCATCATCATCATCCTCATCATCAACAGCAACAACATCACCATCCCCATCACCATCATCCTCATCAACAACAACTACATCATCATCGTCGTCATCATCAACAACAACATCATCATCTTCATCTTCATCATTATCATTATCATTCCCACCATCCCCCACTGTATTTTGCTTAGGTCCACAGAGATGTTTTGCCCTTTTACATATCCATTCACTGAGCATGCCCTATCCAAAGTGTCCTGCAGCACAGTGCAGATATACTCAGACACATCTCATCAGTATGCGTGCACCAGGGGCATCAAACCCATGGCCTTGGGCCTGCTAGCATCTGAACAGAGAGTTAAAGTGTTTGTTTTAAATGTTTTAAGCGTTTTCAGTTCAGTTGTCTGAGTTTCTCCCCCCCTTTCCCCCACAGCCCCCCCCCCCCTGCCCCCCCACCCCGGCTCTGGGGCTCTTGGGCATTCACCTGAGGGCCTCCCCAGAGACAGAGGCCTTTTTGTTGACTTTGAGCTTGGGGTTTGGAAGGAGCAGCTCTCTCTCCCTGCATGCTAAACTGCTCGGGCCGCGGGCGCTGCCAACTTCAGTGGGCACTGGGGCCGCAGGGCTTTCCGGCGCATGCTGAGTCATATTTTTCACGGAGGGACGCAGAGCTGGTGAAACAGTACAGCCTGTTGCTGGCTTGGTGTTTAAATTAATCCCAGCATCAGGAGGGACATGTCTTCAGCTAACCCAGTGCGGGGCTTTTCTTGGGACTGGCAAGTGAGTGGTTGTAGGTCAGACCCTGACAGATGACTCTCATAAGAAACATGACTTTCACCAAAATGTCATTATGAGCCCTATTTACAGCTGTCTCTCGCAGAACAATATAAGTGAAATATGGACAAGAAGTGATAAAAACATCTGTGATGTTTGAAGAGAATCAGAGAACGTGTTTGTTTGAAAACGTATTAAACAATTTCATACAAAAAAAACTCATGGTTAAAATATCGCCTGTTCTGCCTTCTGCTTTGTACTACTGCCTACTCCAAGCGTTTTTTTGTTTTGTTTCACCTCCATTCTTTAAACATGTCTATGCCATACCGCTAATGGGCCACTAGATGGCGACAGTGTACGGCATGTGGGAGTGGACCCGAGAGGAATAGCCCTGTTAATAAATTACACAATACAGAGGCACGGTGAAGAGGTCAGCGCAGTTGATAAACGTGTTAGTTCCTCCAAAGGAATTCACCAGCTTCAGTGCCATGTTTGGTCATTAAACATGGCAAGGAAGGGCAGAGGTGATCTTGCCCTCTGTGCCAGGTCTTTAAAGTTTTTACGGATGTAAACACTTCAGCAGAGCGTCTCTGGCACTTTAGAATGGCACCCTGTAATGGAGGGGTTTGGCAGATGAACCATCAGCCAGATGTTTCAATATCTAATGACGGATGCACCCAATAACCTCCTCACGAGCGGCACACAAGCCTCTGATTAATCATCAGCTCCATTTCTCTCCGACTGAAAGCCTTGTCAGCCACATTCACTGGCTTCCTAGAGGATAATTGCCACAACCAGCCACAGATCGCTAGGGGAAAAGAAAAGAAAAACAAAAGGGGACAAGCTGACAAATTAACTGCTGGATGTGATGAGATGAGAACTCACAATATCATCTTCTCCTGGCAGAAGGGGTGTTTTGGTTTGATCTCCAGCTTCTGCACGTCCTTGTAGCGGATCTTGGGGCCTTTTCTTGTGCACCTGCATTTGTATGCTGTGAAATCGAGAGAACTTGTCAGCACATTTCTATGAAAAAGGAATGCCACCGGCTGATAACAGGGCTCGGCATTAAGTACACTCTTGACAAAGTGAATGAGTTCCGTTCGCTACAGTACTCTACTCTACTTCTATAAAATGTCTGCCTTGTTTTTTTTTTTACCCATTTTCAGCCTTATCTGCTGAGTTCATATTGGAATCTGCAGCTGTGATGACACTATCATTATTTATTGTTGTGTGTATTTCTGTTTTTTCTTTCTTTCTTATTCTTCTTATGAATAATAATCTGCTGCTCAGAACAACTGACAAACATCTAACAATAAACTATTGCCCCAACACTCGGGCTTTGGCACAATAGGACTTTGGGCAGCTGGTTCATGAGAGTGTGCGCAGTATTGCATTTGGATGGAGCTGCTTGCAGGTGGGCATCTGTTGCCATTGCCTCATCGGAAGGGGAGCTTGACCTACATCCAGAACCTCATCAGTCTTCCCTAAAGCCCTGTGCGCATCACCTCGCACACGTGCACACAAACACCAAAATAACGAAGAGAAAAGAAGAGAAGAGAAGCGAAAAGAAGAGAAGAGAAGAGAAGAGAAGAGGAAAACATGTCTGTGTTCAGCTCTATGGAAAATAAAAGCACTGAGCGATTTCCTCACTGGACCGATGGACGTACTTGGACTTATCTAATGTACAGAGAAGGCTGTATGTTAAATACTCGAATTTTGGCAAACGGAAAAGGTTTTTTCCTCATTTTTAAACACAACAGAATTAACAATAAAAGCCCTTCCTTTTGCCATTACGTGACAAATTGTACAATTAAATCTCAAACGAACGCGTATTTCAGCAGCCGTAATTGCTTTCATGCAACCCACTTTGTACACCAGATAAACAACTTCGGCATTCTTTTGAGTTCTTTGCTTAGTTTTGCAATTAAATACGTTAACAAAACTGTAATTACTATTGACAGGATGAGACGTAGTTCATCATATTCAAACCATGGCTTGTTTTTACCTTCTGTGTTGAGGGAGTAGATTGCGATGACCAACAGAAGTAGCGCGGCTGTGCAGCGACTCATCCTAATGCTCCTTTTGAAGTGTTGTCTTCTGATTTCTGTGGGCTCCTTTTCTCCTCTGGACCGGAGTGAAGTGGCTATATCCTCATATAAAACTGGTCTCTGGCGACGCCTCTCTCTCTCTCTCTCTCTCTCTTCTCACTCGCTCTCAGCTGAAGGCTTTGTGCAGTGAAGTGCGCTCGGTGAGAACTGCGGGTTTCGTGTGCCGTTTGCAATCTGATGAGTTCGTAGGCAGCGGCTTTTAAAAGGAGTCGTCTCATTACTATGCACGACGACTGCAGCAAGTCCACACTCCACCGGCAGGAGAGGGTGGACAAGAGAAGCGTGCATTCGACACACAGAAATGACTCGAAGGAAAACAGCTCGTACATGGCTATGTTGAGATAAGACGTGTTTAATGTAACCTACTTGGTGTCGCTTTTTTGGGCTTCGTGAAATGATTCAAGCTTTTTGAGCGAGGATTGCCATAACACGAAGTTGCAAGTGGAAAGGACGAAATGCATACATAATTCAGGGGGACTTTTCAAAGTTAATGAAGATAAAAAAAAAAAAAGAACAGTTTATAGGTCGACTTCCAAAGCCTCAAGTGTTCAGGTTTATGGATCAGATTATTCCCCATTCGATTGTGTTCAACTAAAAACAAACATGCCCACTCATCCTTCATCATGTAAGAGGTATATCTTAAAGTTACAAAACTCTGTCAACTCTTCAGCATGGATTACCTCACATATGCTCTGATTCACTCACTCACCCTTTTAAAATGGCAAGAAGTTTTCATTGTCCTAATTGTGTTTGACTTAAAGCTCTCTCTCTCTCTCTCTCTCTCTCTCTCTCTCTCTCTTTCTCTCTCTCTCTCGCTCTCTCTCTTTCTTTCTCTCCCTATCTCATTATGGTTTAGTCACTCATCAGGCCCCCGTATCGTGTGTGTCATACCTCTGGCTTGTGTGACTGCAGCCTGTAAGCCTACATCAGTAGAGCTCAGTAGAGACCATTGTGGTTTAATCAGCCAGATCTCCACCCCAATGATTAGTCATCACAGGCTTTTGTCATGTGCAGGGATTCCTGGAATATGGCATGAAGTCATTAAAGTGCCACAGAATGCTTACCTTTCTTCTCTCTCAAGCAGTCACACTGCATGCCTGTCCACAGCTGGACATAGGCTCATTTCAGTCTGTTTTGATCATCCTATGAGCACAAACCTTGGATGAGTTGAATTATGAAAGGCTGCACTACAGATACAGGCATGAGGTGCCAAACACTGTCCTCACCAGGATGAAACTGCAGCTGAAATGATGTTTCCAGAAGGACTTTCTATTAGAAGAACATCCAATGCAGATGTTTGAAGCCTCCCTGTGTTTTTGTTAATATGAAAATTTGACCACAGCAGAATAATGCATCTATTGTCTTTCTATTCCTGTGAGGCCCTCGAGGAGATCCAGTGACACACACACACACACACACACACACACTCACACACACACATTAGCACACACCGACACGCATACAGATGCATACACACATGCACACACACACGCACACACACACATCAGCACACACTTACACACACCAACACACACATGCATTCACACACACACAGATTAGGACCATTCAGTGCCCAACCAGTGAATCATCAGTGTGTGTTCCATCACATCTCCCGGTCTGCATATGCCGCCAGAAGAGCTAATCGCAGCTGCCACCATACATAATGCCATCTATCACACACACACACACCCCTTCCACCATACATAATGCCATCTAATACACACACACACACACACACACCCCTTCCGCAGCCAACGGGCTGGCTCTGTGCCGTCAGGAGGATTCAGACCCCCCCCCCCCCGCCCGCCTCTGCCCGCCACATCAGACAGCCAGGACTCAGCACCGCCCCCGTCAGACAACACCAATCGATCACAGTCGGGCGCAATCAGACGCTCACTCTGATCTCTTGGGTCTCTCATCAGTGAGGTCAGGCTGGTGTGGACTCACAAACCATCCCGTCCCCCGACTGGAGAAGCCTCTGAGGCCCACCCCCCTCCCCGACCCCTGGCTCTCAGGAGGCTGCCCGCAGTCCAAGAGGCTTACGTGCAGACAGGGCAGAGGGAGCTAGATGCAGTGGACTGTTTAATCACTAAAGAGCTTTTTATCAATACAAATACATCACTGAGAACAGCACAGTGTACCAGTGGACACTCTCTCACCAAACAACCCAGATTTTTCACCAGTGACAAATGAACTAAAAGTGGTTCATGTAAACTGTTCCACCAGACCACCATCACAGACGTTTCCCTTCCCTGTCACCATCAGCTGATAAGTGTTCCTCACGTCCGTGGGCCCTGCAGGCACTAGAAGTATGTGGCGTCCCATCCAAACAGTCCCGTTTAAGAAACTGTCTCTGATAGCAGTGCACTCGTCTAAACATGGAGAAGATCCCATACATGGGATTCTTTCGACCTGCATAAACATTCCATGTTCCATACAGGACCACAGTGAATCACATTCCAAGTTCTGGACCAACGGGACTACACTTAACATTCTGTGTTCCATTCTGAGTTCCGTAAAGGATTGTTCAAGGGTCCTACAACATATGACTGCGGTTTCCACACATCTTTGTCTGACTTGCCACATGTGCTGAAGTCCGAATGATGATTTAGAGCAGTCATGCTATAGAAGTCCACACTGATTATACTTCAGTTCTGCACTTTGTGTTTAATCTGTCTCACTGAGCTGAGATTGTTCGGTCAAACATAACAGTTGCTATGAGACATGCTCCTTAATAGTAGGTGCTGTAGTCAAGCTATCAGGGCTCATTACAAGGCCAGCCCAGATGTTGATGTTGAAATGGTCCCAGTTCTGATCATCTACGCTGATAGTCAGTAACAGACCCTTAGAATGCAGCACACATGGTAACACTTCAAAACCTTTGTGCATTTTCAATTTCACAATGTTTCTGAGAAAAAGATCAACTGGCCAGGGTCTGATGAGATCTGTCACGGCTGGGGCCAAAGGTGGGACAGTGTTCATCTCATCTCCCGGCTCCTGATTGGCTCAGGGCAGGGAAGCAGTAGATCACACAGGTGACTGAGAGGAGCCCGGGCTCGTGAGTCGCTGTGATAGCCTTGTTTTTCCCTCCAGCGGGGTCATTGCCATGGCGCCCATCACAACGCTGCTGCCTGCTCTACTTGTGGGTAAGATAAGGAGGTACAGTGATGGATGCTGGTGGACACACGTACACACACACACACACAACCCCCCCTCACTCTCTCTCACACACACACACACACATACTGTACATAACCCCCCCCCCACACACACACACACACACACACACACATACTTAACATTAAGTGGGGGGAAAGAACTCCATGACGCAAAGCGTAATGACAGTTTCTTCCGTCTACACGCCAGTTGCCATACGTGTACTTAGGTATGTGTAACATTAGCCCACAAATGGAACATTTGGTTTAGTCCAAAAATAAACCTGTTTACTGTCCAGGCTAGTATTTCTTTCTTTAGTCAAAGATAACGGAGGTTACTTGGTTAAAATGGATTCCATTATTTCTAAGCCCAAATCCCTAGTTTCTAATTCCAGGATAGCTTGCCAGCTTGCTGGTTCTCCACATAACAATGTTATTTAACCATGGAATTTATTGCCACTTGTCACAATGAGAGAATATGTTTATTTTGTTAATTCAGTGTCTGCCTAAACTCACTCACTGTGGTAGAAATGTAGATGGGATAACTGGATCTGCTTAATACGTCTCTTGATAAA
Organism: Clupea harengus; assembly: GCF_900700415.2. Taxonomy (NCBI): domain Eukaryota; kingdom Metazoa; phylum Chordata; class Actinopteri; order Clupeiformes; family Clupeidae; genus Clupea; species Clupea harengus. The sequence goes on along the minus strand of NC_045157.1, from coordinate 10,114,367 downwards.
CAAAAATATACCCTATGGCAAGCTCTGAATGATGACGGAGCCATTCACAAAATATATTTTCAATGTCACTCATAAGTGCAGCGGTGCTTGTAATGGAAAGGACTGGCACGGCTAAAAGCACCAATGGAAAACACTCCTTCTGTGTTCTGAGGTAGACACACAAGGCTCCCACTTGAGGCTTGTGCAGTGTGCAGAGGCACGTCCTTATTTCCTTGACTTGGACAAAAATGCTGAAGATTCACAGCAGTCCATGAAGGTTTTGTTCGCTCTCCTCTCTCTGCCAGTGGCCCTTCCTTATTTCCTTCACTTTCTTCCTTGACAGAAAATGATGAAAATTCACAGCGGAGGTTCCAGGTTGAAAATCATTTAGCACAATATATCAGTTTCTCCCATGTTCCAGGCACAAGCCATCACTAGCCTCCTCAGGGTCTCAGACCTTACATTAAGAGTGTCTCCAGTTTGTCCTCTCCAGCTTGTCCTAACCTGCACACTTACACAGACCCGACTATAATACACACACTTACACAGACCCCATTATAACACATTAACAGTCAGGGCTCCACATTAAAAGCATCCTGACACATGACTTCACGTGACTTGGGAATTGAAGCAGGACAACTGTTCCACATGTCAGGGATGGGTTGTCAGGATCAAACAAGAAACCCCTAGGAAAACAAACCCTTGTCAGTCCAGCGAGAGCCGCAGCCGATGAGTGGGTTACGGAGGTGTGCCGTGTTGAAGCAGGGCTTGGCACATGTGTAATTGCAGGTAATGTGTCTGCACTCAGGTGAGATGGGCGCCCTCAGGGTGTCATATACTCAGTGTTGACCGTCTTTCTGACACCTGTCAGGTGACTGTGCTCTACGTGAATACAGCCACTCAAGTGGAATAATGGTGTAGAATTAGACTAATTTGTTGTGAAACATCTTCAGCTGCATTGCAGAAGGCCACCACAGGCACTTTAAGACCTTCTTACACAGCTATTTACATGCACTATATAAACACACTATAAACATCAGTCAGCACTGACTCTTGCTGTGACTGTCTGAAGCTTCCATTGCATATTGAGTGCATGAAGAGTAACATGCAACATGCAGACAGAAGGCTTTATAGGTCCTTCCTAGGTTCTTTCAAAAGTCATACAGAGCTGTTAGGAAGATGTCTGAAAGGTTTTTAAGAGAGCGCTGGTATTCTCTCAGTGTCACTCGTACACTTTAGTTAGGGAGCTGCGCTCTGCTGGTGCATGGCTTTCCTCAAGCGGGACGTGGATTCATAGACCAGAAGACCAGTCCTCTTCTACTCTTTTGTTTTGTTGACAAGTTCGGTTACTAATGCAAGTTCATTATGGCGGAAAACTGTGAACCTAACAATCCTTTACAATCCTAACAAAAGGGTTTACAGGGACAACATCATAGATCATAGAGTTTAGAGGTTCAGAGGTGCCACTTTTACTAATGCAAATTGAACAGCCATTAAACATACTTCACGCAACCCATGTCTCCAAGCCTGTGTTTAATTACAAATGGTTTGCCATTAGAGTTCCTGGTGCTAGCCCACAGTGCTATGTGCAGAAAATGCCATGTCACTCTACACTCTTTCCCCTTACTTGTGACGAGCAAGTTAACGGCACGGACGCCCAACACTGTCAGTGTTACATAAGACAGGCTTTAGCTGCAGGGAGAGTAGGAACGGCCCATTCAGATTGCTTTGGATTGGATCTAATTTGAGATATGTGTGTGTGTGTGTGTGTGTGTGTGTGTGTGTGTGTGTGTGTGTGTGTGTGTGTGTGTGTTTATTCAGAGCAGGTTTCTTCGCACAGTTATGTAAGCCACCTCAACAAAGGGCAGTTTGGAAAAACACTGCTCGAGATATTGGCTTGGGGAAAGGAAGGAACTGAGGAGGAGAAAACGAGGAGATGGAAGAAGAGGGGAGAAAGAGGATGAGAGGATGGGAGAGGAGAGAACAAGACAGAGAAGAGAGGAGAGAACAAGACAGAGAAGAGAGGAGAGAACCAGACAGAGAAGAGAGGAGAGAACCAGACAGAGAAGAGAGGAGATGACAAAAGAAAAGAGAGGAGAGGACAAAAGAAAAGAGAGGAGAGAACAAGACAGAGAAGAGAGGAGAGAACAAGACAGAGAAGAGAGGAGAGGACAAGACAGAGAAGAGAGGAGAGGACAAAAGAAAAGAGAAGAGAGGACAATACAGAGAACAGAGAAGAGAGGAAAGAACAAGACAGAGAACAGAGAAGAGAGAACAAGACAGGATCCGAGGGCCAAAATCAGAGCTCCCGGCCCCATCACCAGCATGACTGCAAAGGAATCCAGTCGTGAGCGTCTCCTCGTTTGATCCCCACTGGTCAGTCAACACCCACAGGCCATTAGTGCAGCTACTCATTTAGGCTGAGGCGGAGAGGTGAATGATTGACTTGTATTGCAATCTCTTTAGACGTGTGTGTGTGGCTGTTTGTTTGAAAACACGCACAACACAGACCACAACCAGTGGTGTGTGATGTTGTAGGTGCCAAGGAGTGTGTTGAGACTGTCTGTGCTTCTCATTTTGTTTTTCAATTCATCAGAACTGATCTAACAGTCTTACAATGTAACTTTTGTCATGAGTTTGGGGCTTTTTATTGTAATGAATCATTCACAGGGTCAGCCAAGCAACACAGAGGTCAAAGGGACTTTGTGGTCCGGTCACAAGGAACCTTCACATTTGTGCCAAGATTATTAGAGTTTTTCTTGATTGCCAAGAAAACATTTCTTGGAATTATACTCTGTTTGCCAAAACTATAAACACAATTAACTTCAAAACCAAACTCCACTCAAAACCATGTAATCTTACATTTAAACCAAACTCCATTCAAAACCATGTAATCCTACATTTAAACCAAACTTTGCCTTCAGACGTCACACAAAAGCCATCAAATACACATACAAAATAGCCATTACACTCTGGTGAGATCAATTCAAAACACTACCGTAAGAACCTGTGACTTAGGGTTTCCCCCCAGAACAATCTATTTACACAATATAAAGACAAAACACTTATATATTTTCCAAAAATGTAATTCCTCAATGTACTGTAGTGAAATAAGTAAGTTAATGTACTTCATCAATATTTGGCTGATACATAAAGAACATAGAATACAGTACAATAATTTCCCTGTATTTACCAATAGAAATCAATGGAAATGTTGCATACATAAAGACAAGTCTTCGTGGATCCATTGTTCCAAAATAAGTGAACTGACCCATGCCCTTTTTATCTATCTTATCCTGAGGCTGTGATTGGTGTGTGACCAATTTAGACTCTGTTTGTGTTCCCCCCTTGGGAATTGTGTGTTAGTTGGATTCAAGCTTGGATTCGACTGGCGTTGATGATGTGGAATGCCAGTGCTTATTAAATGAGTCCATGGTGTAGCAAAGTGATATTTGAAGGGGCTTGTGTGCAGAGTATTGCACAAAAGGTTTAACGAATCAGAATCATGTGTGAAAACAGGGGAATGATGTTTATAGTTTTCAGGAAATGGGTCTGTCTTTTGGTAGATGGCTTCATGTTCATGACTCACAATGTTTAGTAGTTAATAGCCCCAGTTACAGTGTGTAAGCGATGGCGAAAAAACTGTAAAGTACTATTTGTTATAAATATTCCCAGTCAGAGGAATATACTGTTTATCTTGCGGCGATGGAGAGAAACTCTGTCAAGTGTGTAAGACTGCCTGAAGTCCCTGGTGCCCATCCTGTATGAACGACCACTGGGAAAGCGGGAGTCTATGCCAGAGGACGGCTTATTGGCACTAATGTAATCCAGCACAGCAAGCCCATCTGCATAGGAAAAACACATCTGCTGCCAAAACAGCAGTTATCGCAAGACATAGAACAGTGTGTGTGTGTGTGTATGTGTGTGAATGTGTGACATAGAACAGTGTGTGTGTGTGTGTGTGTGTGTGTGTGTGTGTGTGTGTGTGTGTGTGTGTGTGTGTGTGTGTGTGTGTGTGTGTGTGTGTTTGAATGTGTGACAGAGAACAGTGTGTGTGTGTGACAGAGAACAGTGTGTGTGTGTGTGTGTGTATATGTGTGACAGAGAACAGTGTGTGTGTGTGACAGAGAACAGTGTGTGTGTGTGTGTGTGTGTGTGTGTGTGTGTGTGTGTGTGTGTGTGTGTGTGTGTGTGTGTGTGTGTGTGTGTGAGTGACAGGGAACAGTGTGTTTGTGTGTGTGTTTATGTATGTGTGACAGAGAACAGTGTGTGTGTGTATGTGTAACAGAACAGTGTGTGTGTGAATGGGTGTGTGTGTGACAAATAAACAGTGTGTGTGTGTGTGTGTGTGTGTGTGTGTGTGTGTGTGTGTGTGTGTGTGTGTGTGTGTGTGTGTGTGTATGTGTATGTGTGTGATAGAGAATAGAGAGGATGGAATCCGAGGAAATAATCCCTGGGAATGTTTCACAGCAGGGAGACAGTGTGTGAGGCTGTGTGAGAGTTTGAGAGAGTGTGTGTACATGTGTGTGTGTGTCTGTGTGTGAGTGTGTATGTGTGAGTGAGTGTGTATACGTGTGTGTGTGTGTGTCTGTGTGTGAATGTGTGTGTGAGTGAGTGAGTGTGTGTACGTGTGTGTGTCTGTGTGTGAGTGTGTGTGTGTGTGTGTACATGTGTGTGTGTCTGTGTGTGTAGGTGTGAGTGAGTGTGTGTACATGTGTGTGTGTGAGAGAGAGAAAGCAAGACAGAACAAGTGAGAATGAGCATGAGAGAGTCAGAGTGTATGTATATATATGTGTTTGAGAGTGTGGGTGTGTTTGTGTATGCGCATGTGTGTGTGTCTGTGGGCTTGTACGTGCAGGCCTGTACATGTGTGTGAGTGTGAGTGTGTGTGTATGTGTGTATACAGTCTGTGTCAGTCTTTGTGTTTGTACTTGCAGGCATGTGGGTGTGTGTGAGCGTGTGTGTATGTGTGAGTGAGTGTGTGTACGTGTGCGTGTGCGTGTCTATGTGTGAGTGTGTGTGTGTGTGTGTGTGTACATGTGTGTGTGTGTCTGGTCGTGCAGGCATGTGGGTGTGTGTGAGCGTGTGTCTGTGTGTGAGTGTGTGTTTGTACATGCAGGCATGTGGGTGTGTGTGAGCGTGGGAGTGTGTGTCGCCCCTGGACAGAGCTGTGCAGTAATCCAGATTGCAGATGAGATTAGGGCTGCGGTTGGTGGGAAAGGCGAGCTGCCAGGTCAGAGCTGTCACTGAGAGGCCGGAGCAAATACAGCCATAACAGCACAGGACCTAGAGCTCACTATGGCCCTCTCTGTCTCACTCTGTCTCTCACTCTCCACAGGTACTCTCTGTCTCACTCTCCACAGGTCCTCTGTGTCTCACTCTCCACAGGCCCTGTGTCTCACTCTGTGTCTCACTCTCCACAGGCCCTCTGTGTCTCACTCTGTGTCTCACTCTCCACAGGCCCTGTGTCTCACTCTCCACAG
>NC_045157.1:10088905-10103905 GCF_900700415.2 Clupea harengus | reverse complement strand
CATCGGTGGCGATGGCTGGCATTCACAAACTCGACGCACACACACAGACACACACACACAGACACACACTCACAGACACACACACATCAATCGTAGTGTTCTCCTCGCCCCGCATTCATCCAACAGTAGCACACAGGATGGGACTTGCTGGTGGATAAGCAGCTTTCAGATGGCTGGTTTAGACCTGGATAGAAAGAGCCCTCTGTTTTTTCATACACTGAACTTTGAACCAGTATGCTAATCTCAATCGAGGAAAAGATCACACGCTGTGCACCAGCTTTTGAACGCTAATCAATCAATATATAGATGTATGAGAGGACACAAAACCCATCCCCAGGACCCTCCAATAGAGTCAACAAGCTGGCTTTGAGCCTTCAGCCATTCCTCAGAGGCACAGAGGCCCTCTCAGAGCACACACAGGGCCCGTCATCGTCAGGCAAACAGGACCTTCATCACTCGCCATAAAGATCCTATTTCAGCCATGGATGGGGCCATTGTTCCCAGCCTTTAATGTTGTCCCAGCGGGACGGGCTAAGGCACAGGAGATTTTCCACTGATGGTTAGAGAGAGAGAGACAGGTGGAGGAGTCCCAGACCACGCTTTTAACCGCTCCACTCCCACAGCACACAAGCAAGCACACAGAGCCTGGTCCTTAGAAAGTCTCTGGCATTATAAATGACACTTGTTTTTTCTTTTTCTGTTCAAAGATGGAACATCTTTGTTTGTTTCCCTGCTGCTGTTTGAAGCCCGTTTTAATGGGGTCAGAGAGGAAGAACAGGCAGTGCAGTCAGACACAATTAGCACGGTGGGGGAAGCTAAATGGTTCCCATCAGTTTTGACAGTCGGTCGTGCGGGAACAGCAGTGTTTCTGCATCTGGATCCGTGCGGCGGATTTCACTCTCAATTTTTCATTTCCCACGAACTGGGAAGAAGACAGGCGATAACAGCTTCCAGAAGGTGCGCGCTATGTAGGACAACAAGAGCAGAAAACAAGTTAAAACAGCAACCAGCCAGCCTCTGTGGGGGAGCACCATCCTCCGCACATGCTGAGGTGGGGACGCTACGACTGACGGAGGGGGGGGAGGGGGTCAGTGGAGTCGGTGGAGGCAGTGTGTGTGTCCCTCCGTGGAGAGGATTGGTTTGCCCGAAGCAGCTCTTCTCAGCGGGATGCTAATTGCTCTCTCCACGCCTAGCATGACGGGGGGTGCGTTAGCGGCGGGTGAGCCCAGCGGAGGACAGGGAAAGTGGGGCATCGGGGACATGGCAGCCCCTGGCTCAGGCATGAGATGTGTCACGTGCCTCGGTCACAGTGCCTCGTGGCAGCGCAACGTTCCTACAAGCGCACAACAACAATCTACCCATCTGATGCCCCTTATGATACACAATAACCTAGGCGTCCAGTGTCCGAACACAAATAGCCTTCTACGTGTCCGACGTCTCCAAGGATACACGTAATAGGAATCTAGGCATCTGACGCCTCTTTGAACACAAATAACAAACAAACAAGGCTGACTTCAGTCAGTTTTTTTATTGCACAAGCGACACACTGCAACACACACATGGATATATGGAGGCGACACAGGACATACACACACACGCAGGCCTGAGGTCGCTGTGAATTTATGCTCTGCTTTTTCCCATCCCGGACTGTCCTTCCTCCAGGACCCCCCAGGAGCAGTGGGCAGCTTTTCAGCGCCCGGGGACCAAGTGAACCGTCCGTCTTGGTCAGGGACGGACAGGAGAGTGTTCTCCTGTAAACCAAATAACAACAATACACAATACAATCTGAGGTGACAGTGGGACGGTGTGAAGGAATGTTTGTGTTTTGTTTGCAGGATGGACAACGATGAGATGAAAGATGAGTATATGTGTGTTTGTGTTTGTATGTGTATGACTAAGTATGTGGGAACTTCTGAGGAGTCGGGCACACCTTAAAGAGTACATCAAATACGTCTCTGGCATATTTGTGACTGATACCATTAGGTGTCATTGCCATGTCTAATCTGTGATAAGGTTGGATTGCCAGTTTCACCAGGTGAGTCTGTCACATGGAAGCTGTGACTGGTGCTGAAATACTGATTTGTCTACATTGTTATGCAGTCTTTGTGCCTTCACCTATCGCCTAGATAATTTCCATCCTGCAGTTGTAATACAAAGTGCTTTAGCAGTCGAACACAGTTGAGCGAGTTTTACAGTCAAGCAACAAATCAGGTGGTGGTAATTCCAGGAACGCTGGCTTCCCTTGTAAAAAGAACAGACAGAGAAATATTCAGGTGTCATCACCTCCGAGCTGCCAAGCCGGAGACACAGTCAGACTAGAAGCAGCTGCGAAACACACAACACACCACACGCCAGAGCTCAGTGCTCTCCTCTGACCGTATTGGGAAATAGGACAAAACACCAAGTTCTAGGACAGAGGTTTGGAACCAGCACGCTACAAACATATCATGCAAAACACACACTGTGGTAGACTCTATGCCCATTTTATTACATTACAGCCCATTACATTACAGCCACTGGTCCTTTATGAGTTTATGCCCATTCAGATGCACTGTTACAGCCGCTGGGTTTTCTCTCAATTTCTAGGCAAGAAATGCACTCACCACCTGTATCTCTACGATGATCTTATTATCTCCTTCCCACCTGCTGACAAAAGCTAAACAGAAGAAACAGCGTTAACGGTGACAGTGACCGCTTAACAGAGAAGACTTGACGAAACACACACCTGCATCTCCATCTCGCCACAGCTCCTCTGGACAGGACCAGCCCAGACAGGAGAAAAGTTGGAGGAAACAATGAGAAACATTTGTGCCAGTTATTGGAATTCAATTCAATTCAATTTGATTTCATTTATATAGCGCCAAAACAATACAATTGTCTCAAGGCGCTTTACAGAGCCCAGTGCCTGGACCGCCTTCGAGCAAAACACAATGGCAACAGGGGCAAGGAAAAACTCCCTGTTAATCAGGAAGGAACCTTAAGCAGAACCACGGCACATAAAGGGGGACTTGTGTTCCTGTTGAGTCCTGTTATAGATACGCTGGCGATGGTGTGTGTTTGTGTTCAGTTCGAATTGCGGTCATCTGATTGCTGATTAGCAGCATGTCACTGTTCTGGTGGGGGGTCAGATGAGTTCTCAGCTCTCCCCCTCCGGGTTAGAGAAGTCCTGTCTGGTCCCACAGGTGTGTGTGTGTGACATTTCCAAAAGGCCACTCGATGAGCCAACAGCCATCTCTTTTCTGCTCATCATCTCTGACTGATGCTGACTTCACCGCCTACACTTGCATGTCACTGAACCGCTCTTTTGTGTTTGAAGTCTCAATTTATGCTAAGATAGACTGCCAGCCCTGTTCACCAAGATAACTAACACCCTTTGGTTTTCACTCTCTTTTGCAAGTATATTGTGTGTGTGTGTGTGTGTGTGTGTGTGCGTGTGCGTGTGCGTGTGTGTGTGTGTGTGTGTGTGTGTGTGTGCGTGTGCGTGTGTGTGTGTGTGTGTGTGTGTGTGTATGTGTCTGTGTGTGTGTCTGTGTGTGTGTGGACTAAATCTAGTCTACTTAATTCAGTTTGTGGTTTCACACGAGAAAAGAAAATGCCTGTCACAGCTACTCAAGAGCTGCTTTTGCACAACGGAAACGCAGAAACACGATAGCTCTCCGTGTGATTAATCAAAGGCTTTGCAGAGTAAAACTTTAATCCCAAAGTTCTTGTACTGAAAACGGATTCCAGAGGAGAAAAAAAAAAAAAAACTCTGCAAATGCGGAATATCACATTCCACCCACACTGTAAGGAGAGAGCTCAGCAGCAAAGCATGTAAGCAAAGCACAGCACTGGGGTGATATCTGCATATCTGGACATGCGGTGGCTGCAGCACTGGGGTGATATCTGCATATCTGGACATGCGGTGGCTGCAGCGCTGGGGTGATATCTGCATATCTGGACATGCGGTGGCTGCAGCACTGGAGTGATATCTGCATATCTGGACATGCGGTGGCTGCAACACTGGAGTGATATCTGCATATCTGGACATGCAGGAGGATGCAGCGCTTGACGCATATGTTACAGAGGACAAGAGACGGAGCCAGAGACAGATCAGTGTGTTACGCAACTGTGCTGTGTTACGCTAAAGCCTGTGAAAGAATCCAGCCCAGCTGTTGCCTCTTCTAAACACACATGCACACACACACACACACACACACACACACACACACAACACACACACACACTCACACTCACACGCACACACACTCACACACACTTAGACACACAGATAGATCAGTATCTCAGTCAGCTGTCCCTGAGTAGTGTCTGTTAGAATGTGTGTGTGTGTTGTGTGTGTGTGTGTGTGTGTGTGTGTGTGTGTGTGTGTGTGTGTGTGTGGTCTATAGTCAATCATGTAAACACACTGAAAAAGACAGTGACTGTGTGTTTGAGTAGAGCTACAGGGCATCTCAGTGCATCTAAACTTGTAAGGGAAGAGATTAAACACTTCACTTATGTTGTGTCCCGGTCAAAAGTTAGCAATTTGAAATGTCAGTCTTTTCTTTCATCCTAAACTCACAAGGATTGATAACATTCACCCTTCACCCTACCTACTGGAATGGATGAAATACATTATAGTACGTTTCATAACTTTTATTTAAATGAATTTAACATAGTTGCATTTGTGTTCTCAGGTCAAAAATGGCCAGGCCTTTAAAATCAATGTCCAAGACTGTAATACTTTGGGTTTAATGAGTTAAAATAAATGTTAGTTTTCAGATGTCACATTTAACGTGTCAGTTGGGTGTTGATAGGAATAGGTGTGCGGCTGAGGTAAATCACACCCGTCAAGTGTTATTGTGTTGTAAAAATTACAAATCCTGATATTTTGAAATCATGAGATTTAGAATTGGACTAGCTAAATGTATGTCAAAATATTTTGTGAGTTTCCCTTCTTTAAACGTTTAAATAAGTGAGTGGTACTACATCATTTAAAAGAGGCTCAACATCTAGACATATATATAATTGTTAAAATGTCGTAGAGACATTTCTTTCCATCTTTAGAAAGGTTTAAATCAAAATAGATCAAAATCAAATGTTTACAGAAAGCATTATTAAAGGTCCCAAGCCAGACACTTTGCATTTTCTCAATCGGTTCTAGCAGACTGATTTTGTGGCTGTGCTTTTAAATATTACATTTAATTAACTTCTCTCTGATTGGCTAACGTCTTTAAACAAGAGCTCTGTCATCCACACTACTCATACAAGAGTCGTCATGGAGACCTGTGTACCCTGAGATAACAGGCTGGTTGGGTCTGTTTGGAAACCTAAATGGTTACCATGGTTGTTTGACAGAACCAAACCAAGTGGAGAAATCTATAACAATGTCCAAGTTAGATTTTTTGAAAATGTTGAACGTTTTACTCTGGTCTGTGAACTGGCAATCGACTCCAACAGAGTTGGAACAGCTCTGTCTTTTATATCAGTTTTGTAGCAAAGCCCATCTGTTATTACCCAAAGTTTATTAAACTGTCCTCAGTGAAATGCGCTGAGCATAACACTAATGTGAGGCTGACATCTTCAGGGACCTCCTTTTCAGCAACCTTTTTTATGTACTACCTTCCTTTGGAAGAATATGCAGTTTTTTTTTTGTACATCCTGGAACAGAACACTTGTGTTTTCTCCCAGACATGTCCGCCTCCAGGTGGACTATTGTTTAATTCTTCTTGATTCAGATTGCTATGGGCAGTCACATGTTAATGAGAGTGGTACCATATCGGATGAGAAGACATTCCACACAGAAACCATATGCTTTTGTAATTGGCCTGTTCTCTCCCACTGTTTTATTTCGATAGGCATTACAGACAAGGGAAGGTCACAGTCAACTTTGAAAGGCTCAGTACGTCTCCAAGTCACACTGACATATCGTTGTCACACTGTCACACACACACACACACACACACTGTCACACACAAGTCACACAGACATATCGTATTTCAAAAACAACAAGCAAAAACATCTTTCCATGGCATGGGACCTTAAACATTGATGTCAGGCTGGTGTTCCATACACACATATACACACCCAAGTACACTTACATGCATTTATGTTTGGTTTATTCTTTTGTTTAATTACTGGCGTCTGCTGCATCCCTGCCTCCGTAGGGGTGCGGTTATCCCTTTAATTGCATTGATGGGGGAAAATGGCGATGCAATAGAGACTGTGTGAGGTATCGATAGCGTTGCTGCAGCAGACGTTGTTCTTTGTAGGCACGGAAAAATACAGTGTTGGGGTACTCCGGAGAGGAGGGTTTTTCTGAGGCCTGCTCAGCCTAGAGGGAGGTGGGCCAGCTTTGCTCCAGGCCAATGGGGTTTTTGTGTGTTCATTTTCACTTTTGTTTCAAGCCGGCTAACCACCTGTAGCCACACCGGGAGATGTGACTATAGTGACTCACACTCCAGTGCGTTGCATCAGAATCCACACAAGGATACCAGGAGGATCCTGAAGCACCGGCCAGTATTTTATGGAAAAGGATAAAAATACTAAAAGAAAGATTGAACAAGCAAAACTGAACCAAACCCAAAGGAATTAAACCTGGTGGGAGAGAAGATGGGCCTCTTTGGGGGTCCGAGTTCAGTTTGTTTTTATTGTGGAGACACACACACACACACACACACACACACACACACACACACACACACACACACACACTTTAGTTACGGCCCTACTTTCCATTATCTGAGTATTCCTTATTTTTAACAAGCTGGTAGAGCGGCTGATACAGAACACTGGTCAATTCTGATCAGAACCACAAATGAGAGTTAAAGAGGATGAAGTTGTCTCTCACTCAAATGTTCATTTCCATGCACTTACCTCAGACTTCACTACCTCAGACTTGAGAGTAAGTTAACGAGTTTTAACATGTTTCTGAAACACAAGATGGTGTTTTGAAAGTCTCACTTCTGATATTCTCTCTCTGGTCTTTCCATCGTTCACAGGAACATGCAGTGACTGTGTGTGTGTGTGTGTGTGTGTGTGTGTGTGTGTGTGTGTGTGTGTTGTGTGTGTCTGTTTACCTCTTCAGAGTGTGAGAGCACACAGATAGCGGCCAAGTCAAATGGGGATCTGGCCCGCCTTCGGCCCAGTTTTGGCTCAGATGTGGGCAGGAATCAGCATTGAAGGGGGGTGGGGGGTGAAGGAAAGGATGGCAGGACTCCACAGTCAGCCTCTGAGGAGGAGGAGGAGAGGTGGAGGAGGAGGAGGAGGAGGAGAGGTGGAAAACTCATTAATACATTAATACACCCCGACAAATGTCCCTCAAGTAAAGGCCATCTGGTGAGATAGAGAGAGGGATAGAGGCATAGAGATAGAGAGAGGGATAGAGAGAAAGACAGAAGGAGAGAAGAAGATGCAGAAGCAGAAGAGGAGACTGAGGAAAGAGAAGATCTTGTGAAAACTGAAAGGATGGAAGAGCACACACACACACACACACACACACACACACACACACACACACACACACACACATACACACACACACACACAGGAGAAAAGACATGCAGATGGAATCAGAGAGAGAAAGAGAGAGGGGGGAATAAAAGGGAAGTTTGAAGTCTGAAGTCTGCTTTGGAAGGGGAATGAGTTTGTGAGATACAGTGATCTAAGATCTGTGAGTTTGTCCATGCGGTTAAGAGATCTAAGATCTGTGAGTTTGTCCATGCGGTTAAGAGATCTAAGATCTGTGAGTTTGCCCATGTGATTAAGAGATCTGAGATCTGTGAGTTTGTCCATGCGATTAAGATATCTAAGATCTGTGAGTTTGTCCATGCGGTTAAGAGATCTAAGATCTGTGAGTTTGCCCATGTGATTAAGAGATCTAAGATCTGTGAGTTTGTCCATGCGATTAAGAGATCTAAGATCTGTGAGTTTGCCCATGTGATTAAGAGATCTAAGATCTGTGAGTTCGTCTATGTGATACAGTGATCTGAGATCTGTGAGTGTCGATGTGATTAAGTGATCTGTGATCTGTAACTGATACAGCGATAAAGTTCCTCTACAGAAGAGATGGTGAAGTTTAGGACTGCATGAGAGGGCAGACAGCTCACCTCACCTAGGCAGCTCTGAATATCAACTCACACACACAGACACACACACACAGACACACACACACACAGACACAGACACAGACACACACAGACACACACACACACATACACACACACACACACACACACACACAGGACAACTGTTCAAATCTGGCTGCAAAATATTCACCCAGAAACAGAAATACAGTTTAAAAAAATGTGCATGCAAAAGAAATGCTATATGTTATTGCGAGAAACACTCACACACACACACATACACACACACACACCCATACTGATGGCATTGCTGCCTGTCTGTGAGTGAAAAAGGGGGCAAACACTCTAATACTAACACCACAGCCCCCATCCCCCCTTTTTTCCATTGTGTTAGCATTCTTGTCACAGCGTTGGACAATGTCCTAACAACCGGTCTTGCCCTGTTGTGTAACTGGAGCTAATGGCCCGCCACTGCCATGAATCGCCCCTCGTCCTGGGACTCTAGCCTAGCTAATTACCCCTGCTACGTACTTTATTAGCCCCTTTGTGCTCCGTGTGCCTCTGTGATGAATGCCCCGGGCAGGGTTGTTTTCTGCCCCGGACCCGGACAGATGGCTCTGCCCAGGAGCGGAGCGGAGAAGAGAGGAGAGGAGTGGAGAGGAGAGGAGAGGAGAGAGGAGAGGAGAGGAGAGGAGAGGAGAGAGGAGTGGAGAGGAGAGGAGAGGAGAGGAGGTGCCATGCTATCAACTCTCTCAAGCCACAGTCGCCTAAGCACAGCTAAAGTGGCTTTGCAGGAGACCAGCTATGTTAAAGCCAGACACATCCAAACACACACAGGCTATCAGCTATACTAAACAGAACTGGATCCAAACACACACAGGCTATCAGCTATACTAAACAGAACTGGGTCCAAACACACACAGGCTATCAGCTATACTAAACAGAACTGGGTCCAAACACACACAGAAGCTATGAATGTACCCGAAGGAAAGCATGCAGCCACAGACACCAGACACCTCACAGGTGTGTGGAGGCACAACAGATGTGCACAAACAAGTTGGTTCTGGCAGCACAAACAAATCAGTTCATCAGTTTGATGTGTGTTGAGTTCCTGTTTACGCCCCCAGGGTGAATACAGCCCCAACTCTCTGAGTGTTCCTCCTGGATGGTGTGTCTGAGGGTGTGTGTAACTACCCGCTGGTTTTAACTAAAAAACATGACTCCACGCTTCATACTGATGTCCAAAATCTTCGTATTTATTATCTGGAATACCGTGAAAACTATACAGACAAAACAAACAAGCAAACAAACAAACAAACAATCAAACAAACCCCAAAGTTTACACATAACATTTCAAACAAATATACATATTCCATTCATAAAACAAAAAGAAGATACTTAAATTCCATTACCGTGTTCGCCTGGAAACCAGCAGTAGATTATTTTGGAGCTTAATTAATGCGTGTTCTCTAAGTCTTTCAAGTCCGATTTGCCCTAGCACTTCCAGGTCATATAACCAGGTAGGGGGTCACATGACACGCAAAATTCATTAAAATACAGAGAATGGATATTAACACAACAACAAATTAAACCACAAACTCACAAATGAAAATGATTCATCAATCTATGCAATTTAAATGTCAATCACCTACGGCCATATCCTGTCAGCTGACCCATCAGTGTCAGCTACAGTGTGTGTGTGTGTGTGTGTGTGTGTGTGTGTGTGTGTGTGTGTGTGTGTGTGTTTTTTTCTGAGTGCTTCTCCTGGATGTTGTGTCTGAGGGTGTGTGTGTGTGTGTGTCTGAGTGCTCCTCCTGGATGTTGTGTCTGAGGGTGTGTGTGTGTGTCTGTGTGTGTGTGTGTGTGTGTGTGTGTGTGTGTCTCTGAGTGTTCCTCCTGGATGGTGTGTCTGAGGATGTTAACACGGTCAGTGGTGAACACTGAACCCAGAATATGCCAACTCTGCAGGCGTGGACTAGCCATACTGCAAGTACTTGTTTTCCTTTCCCCTTCCCAAGCCCTAAGACATTATATAGCCTATAGAGATATTTAATAGAGATATTTAATACAAATATTTAATAGATCATTTTAACTGCAGCAACACGGCCGGTGCAACCTGTAATAGCAGTAAGGGCTCTTTGCCATCACAACTGCAACGTTTCCAGCCCTCAGGCAGTTCATTGTCGCAACACGGAGAGAAAGTGGAAACCCATGACTATCCACGCCCATATTTACATTGGACTGTTCATTCTGAGTTTAATCAACACAACATAATATTTTATGAATTCTCCCAATGGGCTGATCTTGCGAGGGCCTGTTTTTTCCCCCTTTCCCAACCCCTAAGACATTATATAGCCTATAGAGATATTTAATAGAGATATTTAATAGGTCATCTGAACTGCAGGAGCATGGCCGGTGCAACCTATACTGGCAGCGAGGGGCATCACAACTGCATCACAACTGCAACGTTTTCAGCCCTTGGGCGGTTCGTTGTCGAAACATGGAGGTAATGTAAATAGTAAAATAAACTGTTAATGTGTTAAATTGATGAACTATCCCTTCAATGAATGCTGAGAATGGACTGCTAATATCTCTATCAGTTTATTTTGAGAGTGAAGGAGGGAGGATGAGGGAGCAGGAACCAGTGGAGAGCCAATCAGAGGTGACCTATTGGATGTTATTGTGTGACTGTGAAGTAAACTAGATCACAGAGCACATGAACATCAGTGCATATGATCAGCTCGGAACACTTAGCCTAATTCAAATACTGTATTGTTGCATTTTCTACACCCCTCTACACACCCACTGGCCTTGCAGTGGCAGTGCAACAGCCTTTGGGTGGTAAATGGGCATCATTTGCTTGATTGTCCACACCTGAGAAGCCATGCTGTTTGCCCTCAGAAGGCGGTTTGCATTCTCACCATGCTCTTGAGGCTGCTGCTCACTATGGGCTTTTTGTGCTTTCCGTTTATTCATTTCTCCCTTAGATATCAGGTCAATTTATTTATTTTCTTGAAATAGACCTTTATTTTTGTAAACTCTGTGGTCTGTCTCCAATTTATGTCGCGGTTCAGAAGCCGGGCTGTAACACATTACAAGGAGTAAAAGGAATGACAAGAAGACCCAATGTTGCATAATAAACCACATATGTATTAGCCCATGCTAACACTGGACTAGTCATTCTGAATTCAAAGGGCCCACTCTTCTGTTTTTCCACTCTTCCCCTTTCCAGTGTCCAGTATGAGATCAATAGTGTGATTTTGGACCACTGAAGCATGTCAATCTATTCTAGTACACGCCCAAAATCCAGATAATTGAAAATGAGTCAGTCAGGGACAGTTTGGAGGAAGATGTCTTTACAGGGGCCTCTATGGAGATTTTGAATTTTTACTTTCTGTACACACAAACACAGTGTGTAGAGAGGAGGAGTAGGAGACTCTGTTTCTAAGTGTGTGTAGAGAGGCAGGAGTAGACTCTGTTTCTAAGTGTGTGTAGAGAGGCAGGAGTAGACTCTGTTTCTAAGTGTGTGTAGAGAGGAGTATCAGACTCTGCGCTTCTACTCCTTCCTCTCTACACACACTTAGAAACAAGGTCAGGGTCGTAAAACCTAAGGCTCCAGCTGTGTGCTGGGTTCGGCAATCTGTGTGATGCTGTGTGTGTGTGTGTGTGTGTGTGAGTTTGTGTCTTTGTGTTTGTGTGAGTGTGTGTGTGTGTGTGTCTGACAGGTGGGAATCTCTACTGACCCTCAGGGCATTGGCGGCTGGGTGTGTGTGTGTGTGTGTGTGTGTGTGTGTGTCTGACAGGTGGGAATCTCTACTGAACCTCAGGGCATTGGCGGCCGGGTGTGTGTGTGTGTGTGTGTGTGTGTGTGGGGGGGGGGGTTGTGTGCAGAGGCACAAAGGCCAGCTCCTCCCCACAATTTCATACTGTCAAGAAAATCACACGAGGTGAAAGGACAGTAAAAACCTCACGGTAACTTTTTTATTGTTTCTAGAAGCCAGTGTAGCATCCTGAACATAAAAACTGACATAAGATTTATGGATGACAATTAAGCAGTAATTTCACAAAGCCCTGAAAATTAGAAACGAGTCCTGAGGCACCTGAGCGAACATGACAGTGTGTTGAATCTGCTCAGTGACGACAGACATAACAGTGTGCTGAATCTGCTCAGGTGACGACAGACATAACAGTGTGCTGAATCTGCTCAGGTGACGACAGACATGACAGTGTGTTGAATCTGCTCAGTGACGACAGACATGACAGTGTGCTGAATCTGCTCAGGTGACGACAGACATGACAGTGTGTTGAATCTGCTCAGTGACGACAGACATAACAGTGTGCTGAATCTGCTCAGGTGACGACAGACATGACAGTGTGTTGAATCTGCTCAGTGACGACAGACATGACAGTGTGCTGAATCTGCTCAGTGACGACAGCACAGCTCACCTGCCGGAATGCGGACCACCAGAGCCATCGAAAGGGGCCTCTTCAAGAGCAAACAACGAGAAAGCAAAACCAACATGGCAGTGAAAGGGAGCAGAGACACTGGGGCGACCCTTCCCTCCAGTCAAAGAGCAGAGACCTATTATACAGGCATCCCTAAGACGGCTATAGGAGTATTACTCAGGCATCCCTAAGACAGCTATAGGAGTATTACACAGGCATCCCTAAGACGGCTATAGAAGTATTATACAGGCATCCCTAAGGCAGCTATAGGAGTATTACACAGGCATCCCTAAGACGGCTATAGGAGTATTACACAGGCATCCCTAAGACAGCTATAGGAGTATTACACAGGCATCCCTAAGACGGCTATAGGAGTATTATACAGGCATCCCTAAGACAGCTATAGGAGCATTACACAGGCATCCCTAAGACAGCTATAGGAGTATTACACAGGCATCCCTAAGACAGCTATAGGAGTATTACACAGGCATCCCTAAGACAGCTATAGGAGTATTATACAGGCATCCCTAAGACAGCTATAGGAGTATTACACAGGCATCCCTAAGACGGCTATAGGATTATTATACAGGCATCCCTAAGACAGCTATAGGAGTATTACACAGGCATCCCTAAGACAGCTATAGGAGTATTATACAGGCATCCCTAAGACGGCTATAGGAGCATTACACAGGCATCCCTAAGACAGCTATAGGAGTATTACACAGGCATCCCTAAGACAGCTATAGGAGTATTACACAGGCATCCCTAAGACGGCTATAGAAGTATTATACAGGCATCCCTAAGGCAGCTATAGGAGCATTACACAGGCATCCCTAAGACAGCTATAGGAGTATTACACAGGCATCCCTAAGGCAGCTATAGGAGTATTATACAGGCATCCCTAAGGCAGCTATAGGAGCATTACACAGGCATCCCTAAGACAGCTATAGGAGTATTACACAGGCATCCCTAAGGCAGCTTTAGGATATTATACAGGCATCCCTAAGACAGCTATAGGAGAATTATACACGCATCCCTAAGACAGCTATGGGTCATTCCACGCCAAACGGGACAATTAACGGAAAATTCCCCACTCGACCATCTCAGATTTGGCTGAAAAAATGCAAGGTTGTTCATACACTTCTTAATATAAATAGTCCAATACTTAAGACGCTTTTTGAGCAGCGTTTTGTGAAGAGCCATTTTCAAATTGCTATTACTAGAAAAGTATCATAAACGTACCTTTTGCTAACATTTGAATGTGCTTCCATAGGCCATGGAATGCTGGGCGTGTACAAAAATCCCATATTTTCAAGAAAATATTTTGAGAAAACGAGGCAGAACACCGTCACAAATGTTTGATATGTTAAGAGCAAATATCTAATCTTTCCAAAAAAAATTGTTTCATGTTGGTAAATGCTGTCATTTTTTTGCTATAGCATGCCAAAAATGGCACAAAATGGGTTTTCATCCATTTTCAAGCTTTAATATCTTCCAGCCCATTCATCACATAAGGACAGTTTTTTTAATACAACATACGAAGCATACATTTGAAGGTCTGCGTATAATATCAAGTCTCCAGCTTTAACATTGAGCTTTCCACAGGTATTCAAAGATGCTGCAACAAAGCGTAAACTAAAATTTCCGCGCAAATTCAAGCACCCCGAATACTATGATATACCCAAGCCACACCCTTGGGAGTCCATACTCTTCAAGTAATGGTATCATATTTTAAGCCTAGAAAGTTTGAAGGAGCTAGCTTACATACTTTTCTAGTAATAGCAATTTGAAAAATGGCTCTTCAGAAAACACTGCTCAAAAAGCGTCTCAAGTACAGGCACCCCCTCCCCCCTAAAACATCTTTTTGTGACAAAACTATTGGGAGTAGAGAGCTAATATTTTGGACTATACCTATTAAGAAGTGTATGAACAACCTTGATTTTTTTCAGCCAAATTTGAGACGGTCGAGTGGGAGCCATTGTCCCGTTTGGCGTGGAATGACCCCTATAGGAGAAGCTCACTGTGCCACAGTAGGGGGCGATGGCCACTCCATGTTCTACATGTCCCCCTGTGTGTGTGTGTGCACCATACACACACCACCTATTCTGGTACATTTCCATTTCACAGGTTACGAGCAACACACACATTTCCGAGATTCATGTCACCACTTCTAGTACATTTCCATTAGCATGCCAAGCAAGAGGACATGCACACAGAGATCCATCCTTCCTCCGTTTCAACTTTCAAACAAAGAGAGAAAGGGGATCATAGGGAAACACTCAATACAATCAAACAGTGAATGTGTGTGTGTGTGTGTGTGTGTGTGTGTGTGTGTGTGTGTGTGTGTGTGTGAGAGAGAGCAAGTGTGTGTGTGTGTGTGTGTGTGTGAGAGAGAGTGTGTGTGTGTGTCTGAGATATAGTGTGTGTATGTGTGTGTGTGTGTGTGTGTGTGTGTGTGTGTGTGTGTGTGTGTGTGTGTGTGTGTGTGTGT
>NC_045157.1:10073905-10076405 GCF_900700415.2 Clupea harengus | reverse complement strand
TTGTGTCATGTCGTGTCGTGTGTCTGTCAGAGGCTCACCTGTTTGGCAGTTGGCGCCGGTGTAGCCAGGTGGGCAGTGGCAGGTGGGCTCTCCATTCTCCGCCAGTCTGCATTCTCCCTGCCCGCACTGGTGCCCCCTACAGGAGGGCGGCTCCTGGTGCAGCTGGCAGTACTGGCCAATGAAGCCCTCCGCACACTGGCAGCTGTAGGAGGAGCCTCGGGGCACACACAGACCGTGCACACACCTGAGGGAGAGGGAGGGAGAGAGAGAGGGAGGGAGAGAGAGAAGGAGAGATGGGAGAGAGAAGGAGAGAGGGGAGAGAGAGATGGAGGGGAGAAAGAGTAGAGGAGGAAAGGGAGAGAGAGAGAGATTCATTTATATTTGGAGTTTATAGATTATTATACTTCAGCATTGAAAAGCGAAATGAGTTTAAAGAGATTAAAATTAATTTGAGATGATATATTTTTGTGTGTGAAAGCAGTAATGATGTCACAACTGACCTGTTGTGATGCAGTATTGTGTCTGTAACTGACCTGTTGTGTTATATGGTGTTGTGTCTGTAACTCACCTGTTGTGATGTGGTATTGTGTCTGTAACTGACCTGTTGTGATGTGGTATTGTGTCTGTAACTGACCTGTTGTGTTATATGGTATTGTGTCTGTAACTCACCTGTTGTGATATGGTGTTGTGTCTGTAACTGACCTGTTGTGATGTGGTGTTGTGTCTGTAACTGACCTGTTGTGATGTGGTGTTGTGTCTGTAACTGACCTGTTGTGATGTGGTATTGTGTCTGTAACTCACCTGTTGTGATGTGGTGTTGTGTCTGTAACTGACCTGTTGTGATGTGGTGTTGTGTCTGTAACTGACCTGTTGTGATGTGGTATTGTGTCTGTAACTGACCTGTTGTGGTGTGGTATTGTGTCTGTAACTCACCTGTTGTTCTGGCAGGAGCTTGGGGAGGCCAGCTGGTCACAGAGTGCTCCTGTCCGGCCGGGTGGGCACTCACAGGTGATGCCCGTCTCACCTGTCTGCCTACAGGTGCCCTGGGCACACACGCTACAGGAGTGGCAGCCAGGCAGCACCCCCTCCGACCCCCGCGGGGCGCCCCCCAGGTCCTGCAGCTCCCCGTTTATCCGCACATTGTGCACGCAGCCGTTGAAGGACTGGGAAGGCCGGTCAGGGCCCGGACGCAAACCTGACGCACCAATCAGAGCAGGGACGCCTGCAGGAAACAAACAAACAAATAAACAAAGAGAAACAATAAGAGAAATATATATGTGAATGCCTGTGACATCATTAGATCATATATTTATATTATGTGAGATTCCACACGGTAGAAGACTCTAAATGACAATAGGTTTATCCTCCAATCAAAAAGCATAGGTGTTAAATTGTTGGCTTCTTGCTAGTCATTTCTAAACTCAAGCATGATGTGGCTTATGGACTTTCATTTAAGCAAAGAGATTATTAAGGTGTCAGTGCATTGTGTGTGTTTCTGTTTGTGTGTGTGTGTGTGTGTGTGTGTGTGTGTGTGTGTGTGTGTGTGTGTGTGTGTGTGTGTGTGTGTGTGTCTGTGTCTCACCCCCGACGAACAGCTGTGTGTTGTGGTCCACTGAGGGCTGGCGTGAGAGCTTGCCCAGACTCTTAGGGGAGCCCTTATCCACCACCAGACTCAGAGTCTGATTCTGTATCAGCAGCTCCACCGTGTGGAAGATACCGTCATTCACCGACTCCACACTACGGAGAGAGAGAGGGAGAGGGGGAGAGGGAGGAGGGAGGAGGGAGAGAGAGAGAGGGAGGAAGAGAGGAGAGAAGGTAAACACGCTGGCATAAAAACACACACACTGTAATCCCCTAAAGGGCTAAAGGAGCACTGCAGTCTGGACACACGTGTGTCATTCTCACATTTGTCCTGCAGGGGGCTCCCTCCCCCATCCTTCCCATCACTCTTCTCTGACTCCAGCCCCCCACTCAGTGCTGTGCTGTGCTGCGGCCTCATGGGTAATTGTGTTATGGTTGTGGGAAGTGTGTGTGTGTGTGTGTATGTGGGGACCAGCCTGGGGACACAACCACAGAGACCCCAATGACCTTGACGTGTGTGAGGGTGGGTGGGTCAGCTAAGGGCTCACTGCGTGTGTGAGTTTGCATGTGTGTGTGTGTGTGTGTGTGTGTGTGTTCTCCTTGTGCCTGGAGGGGAGACAGCAGGGTAGCTACAGACAGTCAGAGACAGTGGCTTGGCAGGGGCTTCACTCACAGAGGGAGAGTGTGTGTGTGTGTGTGTGTGTGTGTGTGTGTGTGTGTGTGTGTGTGTGTGTGTGTGTGTGTGCGTGTGTGTGTGTGTGTTTGGGCCTGGGGTAGTGAAATAAATCTAAGCATGTGGCATCATTCTCTGCCCTTTCTGGTCCCTCTCTTTTCTCTTTCTCTCTCTCTGACTTTACCCTCCCTCTTCTCTCCTTTCTCTCTCTTTCTTATTTTTCCTCATTCCCTCTCTCTGACATGG
>NC_045157.1:10068059-10073405 GCF_900700415.2 Clupea harengus | reverse complement strand
CTCTCCACCTTTCTCCACCTCTCTCACTCTGTTCTTTCTCTGTCCTTCTCCCCCAGGTCAAAACTGATGGTAAATTGGTATTTAACTTGGTATTTCAACTGACCAGGAGAGTTTAGTTGTTCAGTTGTTCAGTGTCAATAAAATTTCAATTGTTCTTGTTCAGATTTGGGAGTGCATGGGAGAGCTGAAAACACACACACACACACACACACACACACACAGTATGAAATCGAACCTATTCTCCCCTGACTTGAAGTCGACCATGGTTCACGTGAGTTCAGGATCCCGAAGCACACTGAGCGACTCGAAGAAGACCATGGTTCACGTGAGTTCAGGATCCCGAAGCACACGGAGCCGCAGACGTCTTTCTTGTCAGGAATTAGCTGTTAGCATTGGTGCTAAGTCCACAGGGGCCCTGTGTGTTGTGGTTCTGCCCTGAGATCAGACAGGAGGCGGGTGTGTGTGTGTGTGTGTGTGTGTGTGTGTGTGTGTGTGGGGGGGGCTGCTGTCCTTCCCCAAGACGCCTCCCTGTCTCCGGTACTCCTCCCTCCGTCCTCAACTTCACCTTTCCCTCCATATGTTTCTTTTCTGTCTCCATCACTTTCTCTCTCTTCCATCTCTTCATCCCTCTCTTTTTCTTTCTCCCCCCGACTCCCTTTTGTCCCTGGTCCTGTCCCCTGTAAGTATAGTTTTAGACCACCGACCCACTGAGCTTCCTAACTGGGTAATTAATCTGATCTGCATCTTGACCTACAGCTTGATCTACTCGTCCTTACCCCTCTAACTCTACCCTCTCTTCTACCTCTCCTCTTTCATCTTTCTGCTCCCTCTCTATGAACTCTCATCCCTCTCTCTAACCTTTGACCTACCTCTCCCCTCTCTCTCCTCTACCTCTCCATTCTCCTCCCTCTCTTTGAATCCTCATCCCTCTCTTTCCTCTGAACTCTCATTGTCTTGTGGCCAGAGATGCGGGGATGAGCCAAAGGCCACATGCTGGTGTGTGTGTGTGTGTGTGTGTGTGTGCGCATGTGATTGCGTTACGCGCATGTGTGTGTGTATGTGTGTGTGTGTGTGTGTGTGCGTTACGCGCATGTGTGTGTGTGTGTGTGTGTGTGTGTGCGCATGTGTGTGTGTGGGTATGTGTGTGTGTGTGTGCGCATTACGCGCATGTGTGTGTGTGTGTGTGTGTGTGTGTGGTTAAAGAGTAAAACTGCCTAGTAAGCAGATGACGGTAGGATCAAGCAGGTCCACGCCAGGTCTGTGGAAGATGTGGGCCGTATGTGGCCCAGATATGGGCCAGATGTGGGCCGGATGTGGCTTCAGCTGTTCTCTGGGTGTGGTCATGATGATGTAACAGGGCTCACAGTAGAGCAGGGATCTTTCTGAAAGACTGCGGAAAAACCCACATCACAGCGGGGAGGGACGGACACACACACACACACACACACACACACACACACACACACTACCCTTTCAGGAAGAATCATCCCAAATCTAATCTGATGCACCTCTAGGGGACATCAGAGAGACAGACACTAAGTACACTGCCTCTCTTTCAACCAGTCGCTCAGAACAAACACACACACACACACACACACACACACAGACACACACACACACACACACACAAACACTGAGTACACTGCCTCTCTTTCAACCAGTCTCTAAAAAACTAAACAAACAAAAGGACACACACACACACACACACACACTCATAGGCACAGTCATGATCCCATTACTGGGTTGTTGGGTTCAACTCAGAAAAAACATTGGAGCCTCTGTTAGTCTCAGCACACACACACACATACACACATATACACACAGACAGATACAAACGCATGGATACACACACGAACACACACACACACTCGCACTGAAGCCAGACTCAATCAGGCTCAACTCTGCTCCCATTTAGTTGATTTGAAGGGCTGTTTTCAGACAGGGATCATAAGTGATTAGATGGAGTATCTCTGCACAACGCTCTGTTCCTCTAAACCTCACTGGAGCCAGGAGAGTTTAGAGAGGCATAAGGCACACACACAAACACACACACACACACACACACACGCAGACACGCAGACACACACACACACACACACACACACACACACACAGACACACAAAGACACACAGACAGACACACACACATACACACACACACACATGCAGACACAGACAGAGAGACGAGAGGCTCTGAGAGTGCATCCCTGACAGAGATCAAGGGAGAAATGTTATTTTTCTTCCCCACTCACAGCCTCAGAGGTGGGGTGATCGATTCCTGCCCTCCCCCGCCGTGGGGCCTAAGAGCCCCTCCTCGCTTCTAGTCACAGCCACACCACACCACAATCAATAACAACTAAACTATGTGTGTGTGTGTGTGTGTGTGTGTGTGTGTGTGTGTGTGTGTGAGAGTGTCTGCCTTTGTGTGTCTTTGTCTGTGTGTGTGTGTGTGTGTGTGTGTGTGTGTGTGTGTGTGTGTGTGTGTGTGTGTGTGTGTGTGTGTGTGTGTGTGCGTGAGTGTGTGTGTGTGTGTGTGAGTGTCTGCCTGTGTGTGTCTTTATCCGTGTGTGTGTGTGTGTGTATGTGTGTGTGTGTGTGTGTGTGTGTGTGTGTGTGTGTGCGTGAGTGTGTGTGTGTGTGTGTGTGCGTGAGTGTCTGCCTGTGTGTGTCTTTATCCGTGTGTGTGTGTGTGTGTATGTGTGTGTGTGTGTGTGTGTGTGTGTCTGTGTCTGTGTGGGTGTACCAGTGAGTTCCTCCAGCATGCTGTCCACAGTCTCTCCGCAGTAGCCCCGCCATGAGAGGGCTGGTCTGGGGCACAGCTGGTCCCCCCTCCCCCTCCCATGGAGCCCCTCCTCCCTCTACCTCCCAGCACAGCAGTCAGGTGCTTTATTATGTAATTGAGTTAAATAAAGTTAATTAAGTTAATTCAATCTAATTAAGGACTGGCTTCTGGAGCTCAGAACCACTCTGCTCTGTGCGGGGGGGGGGGGGGGGGTGCAGCTCAGCTTCACTCTGCTGTGAGGGCATGACAAGCAGATTGAGTGGCAGCTCACTGTTTAGGCTGAAGTCTGAAGCAGGAAGTGTATGTCTATATGAATGTGTGTGTGTGTGTGTGTGTCTGTGTTAGTGATAGGGGGTCATGGACCATAGGCGTTATGCTAACTGCACCGGTACAGAGGACAGTGTGTGTGTGTGTGTGTGTGTGTGTGTGTGTGTGTGTGTGTGTGTGTCTGTGTGTGTGTGTGTGTGTGCCGACCTGTAGACAGTAGTGGGAGGGTACTTGGCGATGTCGTAGATGAGTCGGATGTGTCCCTGATAGAGCTCCAGCACCAGTGGATCATGATCCTCCTTATAGAGCAGGATCCCATTGTCCCTGTCAGTGGCCATCTGAAAAGAGACGGAGGGAGAGAGAGAGGGAGAGAGAGAGAGGGAGGGAGAGAGAGAGGGAGAGAGAGAGAGATAGAGAGAGAAAAAAGGAGGGAGGGACAGAGACGGCAGAGACATGAAGCCTTCTATCACAACCAAGTACTCAAACTTCAACACACATAACCGGTCACACACACACACACACACACACACACACACACACACACGTGCACACACAAACAGACACACACACACACACAGACACACAGACACACACACACACACACAGGCAGAAAGATGTAAAAGTATTTTAAGATTTAGTGGTCTTCCCTTCAGGCCAGTTGGACACCTGCTAACAGGCTGTGACCACAGAACTGAACAGTTTCCCCCCTTCACACA
The DNA here is from genome assembly GCF_900700415.2 of Clupea harengus. Lineage (NCBI taxonomy): Eukaryota > Metazoa > Chordata > Actinopteri > Clupeiformes > Clupeidae > Clupea > Clupea harengus. Next base: position 10,069,640 of record NC_045157.1, on the reverse strand, counting down.
CACACACATACACAAAATACACAAACACACACACACACCCTTATACATGAGAAAGAAAGAAGATAAATCAGGGGAGATTTATGTAAAACATGTATTCCTCCCAGCATATGTGCAACAGCTCAAATATCAACAGGAGGGATTTACCAAGGACATTTTATCGCATTTCTCCCCTCCTCTCCTCTCCTCTTCTATCCTCTCCCCTCCCCTCCCCTCTCCCCTCCCTCCCCTCTCCTCTCCTCTCTCTCTCCTCTCTCCTCCCCTCTCCTATCCTCTCCCCTCCTCTCTCCTCCCCTCTCCTCTCCTCTCCTCCCCTCTCCTCCTCCAGTGTCTCCTCTGCTCAGAGATAAAGAGCAACTGTAGGGCTATTTTTGCTTCTCTTTTTTAATTAACATTAGGCTGCCCTCCTGATGATCAGGAGGCAGACTCATTTGTAGCCGTGGCGATAGTTACCGTGACGCACGGCTTCTGATTCTGCCGATAAAGGTCCATTTGCATAAACCGAGTCCTCCAGAGACACATTAGTCTCGTGGTGGACGAAAGGTGACATTCTGATAATGCCAGGCTCTTTACTCAAGACACACACACACACACACACACACACACACACACACACACACACACACACACACACACACACACACACACACACACACACACACACACACACACCACAATCACGCACACATAACACACACTTACAACACATCCCACCCACACACAGAAGGAGAGGTGAAGAGATGGAGGGAAATATTTTTTGCTTTGGGTCATAGAAGAAACTGTGTGTGTGTGTGTGTGTGTGTGTGTGTCCTTACCTGCAGTGATATGTGAACAGACGACCTGGCCTTGGAGGTGGGGAGAGCCACATAGACCTCTTTCCCCAGGAAGTGAGCGGTGGACATCTTGTGGCACTTGTTGCCAAAGAAACCGGGCAGGCAACGGCACACGGGCTCGCCCTCTGTGACAATACACGCCGCCCCATTCTGGCAGTCTGATTGGTCACAGGGGCTGGTCTGCAGGAGGATCATGGGTGGAGGGTTCTCGCAGAAGAGCCCGCTGGGAAACAGGAAGAAGAAGAGGACAGAGCTGGTGAATATACCATAGATATCTAAACAGCAACATGGACAGGGCCGGTGAATATACCATAGATATCTAAACAGCAACATGGACAGGGCTGGTGAATATACCATAGATACTTTAAACAGCAACAGCTTTGTATTATCATAGATGAATGGGTGCATGTACTGTGAATATAGTTTGTCTGTTAATATATTTCTCTAATGCATAAGGCATGAAAGTCTCTCTCTGTGCGTTTGTGTGTGTGTGTATGTCTGTGTGTGTGAGTGTGAGGCTTCTCTATCAAATAGCTATAAGCAGATGAGACTGAAGCCCAGATGTCAGAAACAGACTCATTCTCTCAATCCTTGTCCCCCCCCCCTCTCTCACACACACACACACACACACACACACACTCATATTCCTATAATTAGCAACCCTGAAACTCATCAGGAGAGCGCATCCTAACTCTGTGTAATAAAGCACCATCTGGACCTCCAGCAAGCCGGTGTGTGTATGTGTGTTTGT
>NC_045157.1:10050559-10055559 GCF_900700415.2 Clupea harengus | reverse complement strand
AGTTTTCAGTCTTTCTCCTTCCTCTCTCTCCCTTTCTCTCCCTCGCTATCTCTCCCTCTCTTTCCGTCTCTCTTTCCTTACTGATGCCCTCTCTCTATCTTTGTCTCCATCTCTACCTCCTGTCTCTTTCTCTCTTTATCTCCCTCTGTCTCTTTTTCTGATGCTCTCTCTCTCTCTCTCCCTCCCTTTTCCTCTCTCTCTCTCTCTCTCTCTCTCTCTCTCTCTCTCTCCCTTTTCCTCTCTCTGTCTCTGCCTTTTCTCTCTCTCCCTCCTCTTTCCCTCCTTTCATCTGTCCTCTGTGAGATGGTATCTCCAGAGCAGCACTCCAGATCAGAGCCAGGGGCAGAATTAAGGCATAATGTAATATAATAAAGTAATGGAGTTAAAGCCTTTCTCCAACAATAATACACCCATCCACAGACAGACACTTATACACCCACCCACAGACTGACAATAATACACACATCCACAGACAAACAATAATACACACATCCACAGACATACAATAATACACCCATCCACAGAGAGACACTAATACACACATGCACAGACTGACAATAATACACCAATCCACAGACAGACAATAATACACCCATCCACAGAGAGACACTAATACACCAATCCACAGACAGACATTTATACACCCAGAGAGACAGAGAGGGAGGGGGATTCATTTTACCAGTCTGATTGCATCTCATTCTCATCTCATTTTACCAGTCTAGATTGATCTCTAACCAGACAGAAAGATAACTAGTCTAAACAGTTGGCCTTTTTAGACTAAAAATAGAGTTGGACTGATAAACTCTTGTCTTCTTTCTTTACATCACTTGTAGCTCTCTCTCTCACACACACACACACACACATACACACACAGAGGGATTCCAGTATTTTGACCTTGTTGCTACACTGCCTTCGGCTTATAGAGAAAGCATGAAACTGATGTCTTTGAAAAGCCTTTTTGAGAAAAAGCTTGACCATGCCATCAATGCAAAGCTGGCCCTTAACAGCTCCCTCTGTCACATGTTCACACACACACACACACACACACACACACACACACACACACACACACACACACACACACACACATTTCATCCCAATGGAAACTGATTTGGCTGTCCTTGAAGCTAGAAATGCTGGTCTGCCACTATCCATCCCCTGAACCGCCCAGTCCTCACCACCCAAGTCAGAGCCAAACCATCAAACATACACACACACACACACACACACACACACACACACACACACACACACACACACACACACACACACAGAAATACAGGCAGATATGCAAGAATAAAACTATGAGTACTATTCAGCACTCAGCACTATAATAAAAGTTACTGTGAGGACAACCTCTCTTAGTGTTGGGACTGATGTTCAGTTTCCACACATAAACTGCATTGCTGAACTTTACTATGGTGGGTGGAGGCCTGAATAAACAGGAAGACAGACAGACAGACAGACAGACAGACAGACAGACAGACAGGCAGACAGTGAGACAAACAGATGGAAATAGACAGACAGACAGACAGACAGGCAGACAGACATACAGACAGGCAGACAGTGAGAGAAACAGATGAAATAGACAGACAGACAGTCAGAGAGACAGACAGGCACACAAACAGACAGGCAGACAGAGACAGGTGAGACGGGGGAGGCTGTACCATCGCAGGTGAAGTCCGGGGTGGCCACGTCCTGAATGGGGATCTCCTTGAGGAACGCAGGCTTCTGGCAGCGCGGGTTCCCACTCACCACACGAGTCTTCTTCAGCCACTGGCCCAGCCAAGACAGGTGGCAGTCACACACAAACGGGTTGGACAGCAGGTTACTGAGGACAGGGAGGAGAGAGAGAGTCAGGGAGAGAGAGAGAGCAAGAGAGAGAGTCAGGGAGAGAGAGAGCAAGAGAGAGTGTGTGTGTGAGAGAGAAAGTGTGTATGTGTGTGTGAGAGAGAGAGAGAGAACAAGAGAGAGAGAGAGAGAGAGATAACAAGAGAAAGAGAGAGCAAGAGAGAGGGACCCATTACAGCAGCCAGTCTAGCATGTAGAGAGGAGTTTTTTAGGTGCCATTAAAGTCGGCTCCTTGGCTGCGTATATGACACCAACTCAGAGCTCACTGCGTTCCTGCTGCTTCAGCAGAAACACACTCAGAAATGTCAAACATTTCCTCAAGGATGACTTTCAAACACCTCCACTGGGCTGCTTCCTCTGGCTTAACCCCCAGAGACCCAGCTTCTCAGCGAGGGCTTTTACTTCCTTTATTAAAGGCTTATTACAAGGTAATTACAAGAGTGAATTGTACCATGGACAAAGAGGTAATGTAGCATCTTAAATACCACCGCATTCGGATCGTTTTTGGCCAGTCATCTCTATCATAATTTCTTATGAGATAGACGATTGTGTATTTCGACCTTTTTCTGAATATTGGGATAACAACCCCTCATAAACCAGCTTACCTGCACTAGCATCTTTTGAAATGTGTGTGTGTGTATCTCTCGGTGTGTGTGTGTGTGTGTGTGTATCTGTGTGTGTGTGTGTGTATCTCTGAGTTTGTGTGTGTATGCGTGTGTGTGAGTGTGTGTGTGTGTGTGTGTGTGTGTGTGTGTGTGTGTGTGTGTGTGTGTGTGTGTGTGTGTGTGTGTGTGTGTGTGTGTGTGTGTGTGTGTGCATGTATATGTGCATGTGCATGTGTCTGTGTGTGCATCTGGTTCATGGCGCACACTGTTAAGTGTGTGTGTGTTCGTGTGTGTGTGTGTGTGTGTGTGTGTGTGTGTGTGCGCGCGCGCACGCTGCTGTTCCAGTGTGGCTCAGATCGCAGATTAATTAGACACATTGACCTTGAGTTGCACTGGCAGCTTAATCCCACTGTCTGCTTCAAACCCCCCGACTGTTTCTCTTTAATTAGTCTCATTGCCCACACACTGGACACTACACCAGCAGTTAAGCACTTAACAAACACACAATCACACAAACACACACACACACACACAGAGAGAGAGAGAGAGAGAGAGAGAGAGAGAGGTTGATTAAGAGAGCAACGGACAGACCAAGTTAGATGGGTTGTTTTACCTTCCCCCGGGCACGCGTTGGAAAAGCATATCAAAATGACTTTTTGGAAACATTTCCAGAACCTCCTGTGGCATGCATTAATAATGAATACCAAATGCTGGGAAAGTAAATCTGTCTCACTGTGTGAGATAACCGTGAGCCCTGAGACGCGGTACTGCGCTCCCTCTGTCTCCCTTCACAGGGTCCCGCTAGTCTAGTTTAGATTGGGACTCGGAGATGGAGAGAAGGATAGAGGGGAGAATGGAGAGATAGAGAGAAGGAGGAAGGGAGAGATGGAAAGAGGGGAAATAAATAAGGGAAGAGCACTGGCTCAATCTGACCGCTGTATTTGTACAACATCACCACAGCTGGGACTCTCTCTCTCTCTCTCTCTCTCTCTCTCTCTCTCTCTATCTATCTTATCTCTCTCTCTATCTCTCTCTTGCGCTCTCTCTTTCTGTTTCTGTCTTTCTCTCTGTCTCTGTATTTTTAGCTCCAGACTGGTGCAGGTCCAGTTGGGTCAGCCATGGGGGTAATGAGGGAGCGGGCAAACAAGTGTGTGCGTGTGTGTGTGTGTGTGTGTGTGTGTGTGTGTGTGAGAGAGAGAGTGTGTGTGTGTGTGTGTGTGTGTGAGAGAGAGTGTGTGTGTGTGTGTGTGTGTGTGTGTGTGTGTGTGTGAGAGAGTGTGTGTGTGTGTGAATGTGTGTGTGAGTGTGGGTGTCTGTGTGCGTGTGTGTGCGTGTGTGTGTGTGTGTGTGTGTGTGTGTGAAAGAGAGAGAGAGAGAAATAGAGAGAGAGAGAGAGAGAGAGAGAGAGATGCTACAGTCCAAAACTATCTGCTGAGATCTATTCTGTATCCACAAAAGTTCTTACATGTTACTGTAACTGATGCAGTCCCATATTAGAAACATGTTACTTTACCACAAGTAAAGGTCAAACATGTTACTCTATCACACGTAAAGGTCAGACATGTTACTCTATCACACGTAAAGGTCAGACATGGTACTCTATCACACGTAAAGGTCAGACATGTTACTCTATCACACGTCAAGGTCAGACATGGTACTCTATCACACGTAAAGGTCAAACATGTTACACTATCACACGTAAAGGTCAAACATGCTACACTATCACACGTAAAGGTCAAACATGTTACTCTATCACACGTAAAGGTCAGACATGTTACTCTATCACACGTCAAGGTCAGACATGGTACTCTATCACACGTAAAGGTCAGACATGTTACTCTATCACACGTCAAGGTCAGACATGTTACACTATCACACGTAAAGGTCAAACATGTTACTCTATCACACGTAAAGGTCAGACATGTTACTCTATCACACGTCAAGGTCAAACATGGTACTCTATCACACGTAAAGGTCAGACATGTTACTCTATCACACGTAAAGGTCAAACATGTTACACTATCACACGAAAAGGTCAGACATGGTACTCTATCACACGTAAAGATCAGACATGTTGTTTTGACTACGTCAGCTACAGAAGGCTGAATTAGCATGCAATAATCTGGACCCTCTTCCACTTTCTCCCATTTCACCTCACAGGACGGACCAGGCAACCACAAACATCTCAAGCACAAAAAAGCCCTCCTGTTGTGGTTACGCCTGTTGTGGTTACGCCGCACCTTTGTTTTGTCTGCTCCCAAACATCATGTGTTTGTGTGCAGCGGGGATGTAAAAGAAACGCTAAGGGACTTAATCACCAACATGGAGACAGTCAAACAGAACATGAAGCACATCTGTGAACAATATCCCAAAGCTAAACATGGACGCCGCCTCCCACTCCGCTCTTTCCTATTCACCCCTCAATAGGTTCACAGAGAGAGAGAGAGAGAGAGAGAGAGAGGGAGAGAGAAAGAGAGAGAAACTGAGAAGAGAAGAGAAGAGAGAGAGACAGAGAGAGAGAGAGAGAGAGAGAGAGAGAGAGAG
>NC_045157.1:10019732-10024732 GCF_900700415.2 Clupea harengus | reverse complement strand
TGCCCATCACTGAGAGAGGGCGATATCTCTGCCCATCACTGAGAGAGGGCGATATCCCTGCCCATCACTGAGAGAGGAAGATATCCCTGCCCATCACTGAGAGAGGGCGATATCCCTGCCCATCACTGAGAGAGGGCGATATTTCTGCCCATCACTTAGAGAGGGCGATATCCCTGCCCATCACTGAGAGAGGGCGATATCTCTGCCCATCTGTCCAGTCTGGTTTGGTCGGGTGCGGTCCAGTTTGTCCGGTTTCCCCAGACGAGGGGTCCGATTGCACAGAGAACCGAAGCGGAGAGCGGGGAAAGCAGCCAAAGCTCTGGAGGAGAGCCCCAGCCAGCAGAACTGACCCTTTCTGCCGCGCTCCGACACATTTCAGCACCGATTCGTTCAGGGCTCCATCACACACCCACACGTCTCCTACCAAACACCACACCGTCGGCTGACGCCACCCTCACCGCAGGAACGTGATCTCGGCCGCGAGCGCAGAGCGGAACCGGACTTGGCAACGGCTCTCGACTCGTCTGTTTAATCAGCGCAGGGCTTCAGAAACTCCACTTCAGGAGATGTGGAGCTGATGTGCCTGAACAAACACACACACACACACACACACACCACACCACATACCACCACGCCACACACACACACATATACATATACAAACACACATATACAGACACACACACACACACCAAACATCACTCACTCTTATCCCCCACGTCGGAGCGGTCTGGAATGACAACATGTTCATGTGAAAGAGGTACTTTCCTCCGCCTGGAGCGAAACATCAGATTACATCCAATCACATCAGACTGATGCGAACGCAAACTCACAGAGACACACGGACGCCTTTGGTGAGACGCAAAGAAATGCCGACAAAACGAGGACAAGACTCAGACAAGCAGAGTCACTGCAAAGCTGTCGCAGAAAGGGTACGGCCAACAAAATGGGCACGGAAACCTGGCAGCCCCTGGCAAAGGGTGAGGAAAAGTGAACATTTTGTGTTTGAAAGTCACCTTGAGTGTCAGCGCAGAGGCGTTGTGCTGCTTTTTTTGCGTCTCATGAAAAATGACAGAGGCAGGTGAGAGAAACTCACGTGAGTTGACGTTTGATTCAGAGCCAGAAATTCTCTGTACAAAAGTGGTTATAAAATATGCAGAGGCCCCGGCGCTCCACAGTCGCTGTGTGTGTGAGAGAGGGAGTGAATGAGTGTGTGTGTCTGTGAAATAGAGTGAGAGGGAGTGTGTGTGTGTGTGTGTGTGTGTGTGTGTGTGTGTGTGTCTGTGTCTCTATGGGTGTGTGTGTACATTTTTGTGTGTGTCTGTGTGCGCGTGTAAATGTGTGTGTGTGTGTGTGTGTGTGTCCTTGCAAGCATGTGTGTGTGTGTGTGTGTGCGTGCAAGCATGTGTGTGTGTCCGTGCGAGTATGTGTGTGTGTGTGTGCCTGCGAGCATGTGTGTGTGTGTGTGTGTGTGTGTGTGTGTGTGTGCGTGCGAGCATGTGTGTGTGTGTCCGTGCGAGCATGTGTGTGTGTGTGTGTAAATGCAGTGAGATGGGACTCCTCTGAAAAGCACTCTGCTGAGGCAAAGCCTTAGATGCCCTCATATGGTCTCTGGTTTATGAGTGCGCTGTTTTGAACATGCCCTCCAAAAATTCCTCAAAAGATCCCATAAATATTAACAAATTGGGAAGACTGATGGTATTTATGTTCCTGCTGATGTTTTTCCACCACAGCTGATAATGAGCCGCAGGCATTCCTGTCGGCTACGCAGATTTATTTTCGCCTGTAGCTGAACGGATCCCGTGCACCTTCGTAATCACCATCACGGAGCTGGAAACCTCAAACCGTTTGGCCACACTAACGAATCTTAAAGCCCAGACACACACACACACTCACACACACACACACGCAGTGGCCCTCTTTCAAACACGGCCGCACGTCGGAGGAAACTACGCCCGTATCATGACAAACTATAAATATTTTGAATCCCAGTCTAAGATTTCACGGTGAAACGGCTGTTATTGTTTGGAGTAGGAAACCCCGGGGAAGTATTTAGTTGCCGTCATGCTACACTCTGACCTCGTCCATTTCACATTACAAAACATTTTTACTGCCCTTTCAGACGGAGGAAAAAAAGACCCTCACATCTCCCATTACTAATTTAATTCAGACCCCTATCTGACAACCGCTTTATAACACAGACCTGCCAAGTGTATTAAGGGCTCAAAACGTCTGCCAGAGAAACAGAGAGATGTGTTTTGTTTGTATAAATCCCTATTTTTTGACATCTGTAGTATTATGTTACTGCCATCGTTTGTGTTATTATGTGTTGTGCTGTGACAGACAAGGAGACAAACCGTTTTCGATGATTATGATATTCTGTCAGACTTCTCTTTTGGCAATCAAACTAAAGTAAGATAAGCATTTTAAACAACCTGTACGTCTATGTTATAATTGTTAAAAAAATATCTTTCAATATGCATTGAGAATGCCATAAATAGTACAGGCATATGTAAAGGGCATTATCTCTCCTCAAAGTCATACTGTAAAATCTTAAACATGTTTTATTTTTCTGAAAATTCTCTCAACTCGGTAGATTGTGCACAGGCACACACACACACACACACACACACACATGTGTGCACACAATAACAGACATACACACAAGACACACCCACACACATGTAATCCTGCCTTGTGTTTAGTGAATAGTTGTAAAAGACACTGCTGCGGAATTATACAGCAATGACCCCTCTCTATACTTACACACACACACACACACACACACACACACACACACACACACACACACACACACAGACAAGAATGTGCACACATATACGTACACACACCAACAAACACACACATACACACACACACCTATGTGCACATATAAACACACATACACACACACACACACACACACACACACACACACGTAAACGCACACAGCACATGGAGCAATGTGCACACCCCAGCACTTCTCCAGCGCTGCATTAACATGCGAGGCATGGAGCGATCGGGGAAACTGACTGTGATGGCTTTGAAGTCATTAGTTCGGTCATTAGCCCAGTTATGTTAAATCTAAATTACAATTCATCAGCGCCATGCGACCAATCATTTATTATATACAGCTTGGCAACAATTAAATCAGCTTCATTTTATTGGAATCATGGAGGTAACCTCTTTCCACACTCAAAAAAGACACACAATCAGCCGCACATACCACACACAAAGCAGTGACGGATGATTAACATGTGGCTTTATATAGAGTAAATAGAAATAACAAGCACTGATCAGGGGCCAATTCTGTCTGGATCTCCCAGAATGTTTGAATGTGCGTGCTGAAGGTCCGTGGGGAGATATGCTGGGGTGTGTGTGTGTGTGTATGTGAGTGTGTGTGTGTGTGTGCGTGTGTGCATGTGTGTGTGTGCGTGTGTGCGTGTGTGCGTGTGTGCATGTGTGCGTGTGTGTGTGTGTGTGTGTGTGTGTGTGTGTGTGTGTGTGTGTGTGTGTGTGTGTGTGTGTGTGTGTGTTGGAAGATCAGAGGGTTTGCCTGCTCACTCACGCGTCCGACTGAATGGGTCTCTGGGAAGGCATGTTTTAGCTGCGGGATGCCTTCCTCTCTGATCGACCTTTAACGATCATGGTGATTACTAGCAACAGCCGTCTCATTGGCTTTTACTCATCAAAGCGGCACAGCTCATTTGAAACACGCTCTGTAGGCTTTCGCAAACACTCTGCTGCCTCGCTTTCTCTTCACTAAGCATTTCAGCCTGAGTTTGCTCTTAGCTTAGACAGCAAAAATGACACTCGCTAAGTGTCCGTCATCGTCCGCCATCGAATCCCTAAGACAAGGCAAGGCTTGAGAAGATACTCTGCCTCGATGCCCACTTAGTGTTGGGGGCACATCTGAAAATGAGTCCTTCCACCCAGCCACCTGTTACAGACTTGAAACACAGCAGGCAGTAACCCGGGGCACAGGATAATGACAGTCGCTTTCAGAGACAGGAGCTTCCACTGAAGAATATGAAAAGTAAAGACCACAAGGGTGACAACGCACAGGCAGAGCAAAGACTAGTATGAAGCAGAGAGAAATAGATATATGTATATATGTAGAGAGAGAGAGAGAGAGAATGAGAATGACAGAGAGAGAGAGAAAGAAACAAAGGAAGGATGAAGGAAGAGAATGAAATGATGAAAGGGGAAGAGAGAGAAAGGACAGAAAGAGAAGACAGACATAACCGAGACAGTGATGGAGAGTGATAGAGCAGGAAAAGAGAGAGGAAGAGAGAGGGAGAGAGAGGGAGATAGAGTGTGTGTGTGAGAGAGAGAGAGAGGCGAGTGAGTTAGCGTGAGTAGAGGTGTGCCTAAAGTGCCATTCTATTGCCGCGGTGTGTGTGAGAGAGAGAGATTGTGCCATTCTGGAGCTGCGGTGTGTATGTGTGTGTGTGTGTGTGTGTGTGTGTGTGTGTGTGTGTGTGTGTGTGTGTGTGTGTGTGTGTGTGTGTGTGTGTGTGTGTGTGTGAGAGAGATTGTGCATTGTAGCTGTGGTCAGCACTGGTATCTGTGGCCCTGCCACGCCCAAGCACGTCTCTAATGGGCTGTAGCAGAAAACTAGAATATTCTTTATTATTCATGAAAATGGATTCCTCTCCTTCTCCAATGCCCTTTCTGTCGCTCTGTGTGTCTCTCTCTCTCTCCATCCGCCTCTCACTCTCTCACTCACTCTCTCACTCACTCACTCACTCTCTCTCACTCTCTCACTCACTCTCTCACTCAATCACTCTCTCTCACTCTCTCCATCCGCCTCTCACTCTCTCACTCGCTCTGTGCTGGGTGGCCACTGGGTATGGCTTTTTCTGCCGTCTTTCACTAACCCAGAAACCAATGGATCCTCCTCCATGAAAGACCCAGAGATCGAGCGTGTGTACACGCATCACTATCTGTTTTTTTATTTGTCCTTTTCCAAGTGTGTCCTGTCTGTTGTGTCCCTTGCA
>NC_045157.1:10004732-10009732 GCF_900700415.2 Clupea harengus | reverse complement strand
AGGAACACACACACACACACACACACAGGGCATTAAATCTTAGGCTATCTGCCATCTTTTATGGCACTGAGTCAACATGTCACAACACACACACACACACACTCTGAGAAGTTCCAGCTGCCCTGTGATGACAAGGTGCCATGGCCAGACGACCACAAACGAGAGAAAAACAAGAACAGAGGAAGAGAAGAAAAGGAGAAAGAGAGGAAAAGGAGGAAGAAAGGAAAAGGAGGAAGAGAGGAAAAGGAGGAGAGACGTTCAGGCCAGCAAACGGGTACGTTCAGCGTATAAGTCACCTCTCCTATAGATTCAGTTCTTTCTAAGGCTGAATGTATGGACTAATGCTGTAAAAACACTAACACTGGGACATAACACTGGACATGGGGCACACAATCAAAACACAACAGTAGAGCTTCAAGTACAGCTGTTACGTTTCCTTATGCAGAATCTAACATGCACACACCCACACACAGTGTCGACTCACACCTCCACACACACAGACAATATGTGTAGACATACACATCCTAACCACAAACAGAAATACCCCCCCCCCCCCCGGACACACACACACACGCAGTTCCACATACATGCATGCTGTATGAGTCTCTGTGCCCTGGCGATCTGCTGGCAAATGTCATTAATTTGATTTTGTCCTTGTCCTCCTCTGTGTCTCAGAGGATGGATGTCATCAATCTCCTATTGATCCCATTACGCTCCAGCACTGTCAGACAACCAGGCTTCTCCAAAACATATTACTGATAAAAGCATAGCACACACCCACACACACACAGGAATACACACACACACACACACACACACACACACACACACACATAGAGATATTCTCGCTCTCTCATATTTACCTCAGTACTATACATGCATTCAAGGACAAACACACACACACACACACACACAAACACACACACAAACACACATTTATATATACAAAACTATGTTTTAATGAATATTAATACATATACTACATGTGCTCTGAGACTGCCAACAGAGGCCGATCATTCACCGTTTTATCATAAAGGAGGATGAGCCCGTGCAGTGGACTGTCTTCCCAGCAGGCCTCTCTGCAGTGGGTCTGTGGGAGCTCTCCTCTCTGAAGTTACCAGGGTGTAAGATCACAGAGAAACACTCACGCTCACACAGGGATGGGCCTGTTTAAACACTGATACGGAGAACATCAGGGGCTTCATCTGAACTCAACTGCTGCATTCACTGTCAATTTCCATCCTCCTCTCTCTCTCTCTCTCTCTCTCTCTCTCTCTATCTCTCTCTCTCTTTCCCTCTCTTCCACCCCTTTCTAAGAGCTCCTGTTCTGTGTGCAGTAGTGGAAGTGGAAACAGACGTCTGCCTCTCAGAGTCTGTCTTATCAGAAGCAGGCGGTGGTGAAGTCTGCTGTCACTGTCGCTGATACCGACCGTATCTCCATCTCTCTCTCTCCTTCTCTCTGTCACTCTCTCCATCTCTCTTCCCCTCCACCCTCTCTCTTTCTCCCTCTCTCCCCCTCTCCTCTCTCTCTCTCTCTCCACCCATCTCTTTGTCAGTCTGTCAGTAGTCTCTATGTTGAGGCCAGGCTCTGCTCTTGGCAGCAGCGCTATCTACATGCCAAATTGAATCTGGAGACTGAGATCCTGCGAGACACAAGGAGGCTTGTCTTTGTGACCGGGCCTCGCTATGCAGACATGGAAGTGATCACAGACACACACACACACTCACATGCGCACACACGCATACACACACTCACACATACATACACACACTCACACATACACACTCACACTTGGCTGCCTATTTACACAAACGGAACATAGCCCGAGAAGACAGGATATGGAACTGAGGAGACAGGATGACCCAGTCACCCACCTTAGGCTTCTTGAAGCTTGCAATATTGCTTGACATTTTGGATCCCCCCCTCACACTCACACACACACACACACACACACACACACATACACACACACATATATACTGTATGTGCAAAGACACATATAAAAGAAGCTCTAACAACCTTGCGGCTGTAGTCCATTGAAATACACAACTGTTACTCGGATAAACTCTACATCTGTGAAGGATTTAAAAGCAACATCAATGTTCAATAGCTCCACTTGCAAACCTCTTATTCGCTGTCTCTGTGTGGCTTAGTGAAAGTCTGCCTCAACCATTTCCTATCTTCATCTCTCTCTGCTTCCCTCTCTCCCCCCTTTCTCTCTCTCTCTCTCTCTCTCTCTGTCTCTCTGTCTTTCTGTAATGTATGTGTGTATGTGTGTATGTGTGTATGTGTGGTGTGTGTGTGTGTATGTGTGTGGGGACAGATAACTGCCGGAATACTGATACACATAGCCTGAGGTTAGATATCCGAGAGGGGTGGACATATTTGTTTTTCATAAGCGCATCACCAGGAATCAGGCCTCTGGCAAAGGATGCTGGGATATGACAGGGTTAAGACAGCAGGCAGGCGCCATTCCCTCTGATGTCCTCACAATACACACACTCTCTCTTTCTCACACACTCACGGACACACACACACACACACACACACACACACACACACACACCACTCACACACACACACACACACACCTCTGAATCTTTTTATTAAAGACAGACAAAAGCACACTTGGGGAGATACAATTTGGTGGGGTTGTTCTCCTCCACACACACACACACACACACACACACACACACACACACACACACACACACACACACACACACACACACACACTCACTGATGATCAGTGATGGTCAGTGTAGTGTCTCGCTCCATCTCTTGCAGCAACATTTAATTTAGCCCTGTGACTGTCTGGATAACTGTGGAGGAGGGATATGATATTGACCCGCAGGCCTCTCATATTTCACATCTTTAGGGCCACTATATGATAACAGCCTGGAGGATAGGACATGAGAGGAGAGGAGAGAGAAAAGAGGAGAGGAGGAGTGAGGAGGAGAAAAGAGAGGAGAGGAGAGGAGAGAAGAAGAGAGAAGAAGAGAGGAGAGAAGGAGAAGAGAGAAGAGAGGAAAGGAGTGATGGAGAAGAGAGGAGAGTAGAGGAGGAGAGGAGAAAAGAGAGGAGGGCAGAGGAGAGCAGAAGAGAGAAGGAGAGGAGAGAAGAGGAGGAGACGAGAGGAAAAAAGGAGACAGGAGATGGAAAAGGGGATAATAGGATGTGCGAGTGGAGTGGAGAGAGGAAGAGAGGAATGCACAGAGGCTGTCAAAGACTATTAATTAAGGATACACAGACCACACACACACACACACACACACACACACACACACACTCACTATGTTTACCTCTGTGCCTATCTCTGTGTGTGTGTGTGTGTGTGTGTGTGTGTGTGTGTGTGTGTGTGTGTGTGTGTGTGTGTGTGTGTGTGTGTCTGTGTATCCTTAATTCATAGTCTTTGTGTGTTTGTGCAGCAGGTTGAGGACCAAATCTATAACACTACAATTGGCTTTGACTCTTAAAAGGGCTGTGGGTTGTGGGTGTGTCTTCTCTCTCTACAAGTCACTAAAGGGACAAGGGCACACTGAAGACACGTAAAAGAAAATATTTTTCTCAGTTCCAACCTCTTCTTCTCTTTCTTCCCCTCCCTTTTGTCTTATTGCCTTTAAAGCCCTAGAGTGTAAATCTAACCCTTTCGTCGCTCAAAAGGGCCATTCTCTTTCATAACTCCAGTTACAGCTGCATGCAGCTATGGAGTACATACACATGTATAGTACCTGAAGTATATTTGAGGTATATTTGGAGTATATTTGGGATATATTTGGGGTATATTTGGAGTATATTTGGGATATATTTGGGGTATATTTGGGGTATATTTGGGGTATATTTGGGATATATTTGGGGTATAGTTGGAATGTGTTTGGAGTATAGTTGGAGTATATTTGGAGTATAGTTGGAGTATATTTGGAGTATATGTGGGATATATTTGGGGTATATTTGGAGTTAAGTTGGAGTATACCTGGTGAGGAGCAGGAGGAGAGTATAGAGTGACACTAGTCTCCATCTCCACACAAACAGCCCACCTGCCTTTGGATACACATATCTAGTTCTCCAGCAGCGGGGCTGAGTGTAAACAATAACAACAAACAGCAAACAGCATAATGTTTGTCCTCCACCACCACCAGGGCCTCCCGCAGCTCATTTCTCTGCAGGAGAGGGAGAACGAGGGCCCTGAGAGTTAGTGTGTGGGAGATAAATGGCCCACACTTATCCGTCAGTCGACTGAGAGTGTGTGTGGATGGAGCAGGACATCTCTGCGGACACACAAGGGGATTATCCGCCATTTTTCTCTCATATGCCACTCTCTCATAGAAACTTCCCTTGACAACCATGACAGCAAGGCATGCTGGGAGACTGGCGGAACAGCAGGGGAACAGTGGAGCAGGGGTGGATAAGGAGAGAGAAGAAAGGAGAGAGGAGGAGAGGAGAGAGGAGTGAGGAGAGAGGAGAGAGGAGTGGGGAGAGAGGAGAGAGGAGAGAGGAGAGAGGAGTGGGGAGAGAGGAGTGGGGAGAGAGGAGAGAGGAGAGGGGAGAGGAGAGAGGAGAGAGGAGTGGGGAGAGAGGAGAGAGCGGAGAGGAGAGAGGAGAGAGGAGTGGGGAGAAGAGGAGAGGAGAGAGAGAGGAGAGAGGAGAGAGGAGAGAGGAGAGAGGAGAGAGGAGAGAGGAGAGAGGAGTGGGGAGAGAGGAGCAGAGGGGAGTAGAGAGAAGGAGAAGTAGGGAGAGATGAGAGAGAGATGTGGAGAAAGGAGTGGGGTGGGGTGTGTGTGTGTGGGGGGGGGAGTTACAATCAAAGTGCAGCTTTGTATTCTGCTCCAGCCACTTAACTCTCTGCCCTTGTCTGGTGTCCCCCCTCTTCCCCCTCCCCAAGGACTCCTTGATTTCATTAACTCCCTTCTTTATGAATCCAAATATTCCACTATTGATCAGACTCAAAGCTGACGCAAGCTATACCAGGACAAGCAGCCTCTTCATTAGCCTGGCCTAC
>NC_045157.1:9979732-9982232 GCF_900700415.2 Clupea harengus | reverse complement strand
TTGCATCCTCTCACCCCTCCAGAACACTTACAGTCTACCCTCATCACTCCAGCCATCCCTGTGGTCACACACACACACACACACACACACACACACACACACACACACACACACACACACACACACACACACACACACACACACACACACACACACACTGACACAAACATCCACAGAGGTCATACATGGCCTCCCTCACAATTCGAGACAGTCAGACATAGACACACACACACACACAGGCATTAAGTGATGCTCCAACACAAACTGCTGTACATGTAAACACATTCATTTTCCGAGTGGGAATATTCTTTTTCCAAATGGGAATCTTTCTATAAATGCCTCAGCTGCCTCTGACTCATAGTGTTCTGGGCTGTGAGAGGTTCTGCACGGCTTCGCACTAGTCTGACTGGCTGTGTGCTGGTTCACACCAGCTGTCTATTTCTGTGTGGTGGAGCAGTCAGGTGTGTTTGTGTGTGTGTGTGTGTGTGTGTGTGTGGGGGGGGGGGGTTGGAGAAAATTGGCCTCCTTAACGACAAATACAGCAAATAGAGAAAGTGACATTTATGGACATTTGCGCTCTGAAATAAAAGAGTTTATTAGCTATTGGTGCTGGTGACAAACAGGTCGAATGCCAATGCACGCTATATTTATGGGGGGTATTACGCAGTGACCATTTTGAGATAACAGGAGAAATGCAGATGAAAACGTTTCCCAACCCCTTAAAGCACCGGCTCCCTTTTAAGAAGACCAAGGTACCAAGGTACTTCGAGTTTGAGACCCCTGCCTTAGGCTATTCACGGCACGCAGCTCGATATGCCGAAACGATCCAACCTCGAAACATTTTTCCTCAAAGACAGCGGGAAGCCGGTCGATACTCCTGACTCCGAGGGTCCAGCGGCAAAGAAGGGGAGAACCCAAATCAAACCCGACATTTTTTTTGGGGGGAGCAGTGGCGTACTGAGACACATCTCCTTGGGCCGCCGCATCGGTAGGCCAGTGCGCCGCCAAAACAATCCATAACGTTTCTATCAGTCCTGTCTGTCTCTTCACCATCCCTCTCTGTCTGTCTGTCTCTTTACCATCCCTCTCTGTCTGTCTGTCTCTTCACCATCCCTCTCTGTCTGTCTGTCTCTTCACCATCCCTCTCTGTCTGTCTGTCTCTTCACCATCCCTCTCTGTCTGTCTGTCTCTTCACCATCCCTCTCTGTCTGTCTCTTCACCATCCCTCTCTCTCTCTCTGTCTGTCTGTCTCTTCACCATCCCTCTCTGTCTGTCTGTCTCTTCACCATCCCTCTCTCTCTCTCTGTCTGTCTGTCTCTTCACCATCCCTCTCTCTCTCTCTGTCTCTTCACCATCCCTCTCTGTCTGTCTGTCTCTTCACCATCCCTCTCTGTCTGTCTGTCTCTTCACCATCCCTCTCTCTCTCTCTGTCTGTCTGTCTCTTTCCCATCCCTCTCTCTCTCTCTGTCTCTTCACCATCCCTCTCTGTCTGTCTGTCTCTTCACCATCCCTCTCTCTCTCTCTGTCTGTCTGTCTCTTTCCCATCCCTCTCTCTCTCTCTGTCTCTTCACCATCCCTCTCTCTCTGTCCTGTCTGTCTGTCTCTTCACCATCCCTCTCTGTCTGCCTCTGTCTCTGGGTGCGCATGACAGCGGGCTGTTTGTGTGTTCCTGCACTGACCAATCACAACCAAGCTAGTTATTGTGCGTTAACATTTTAGACTAACGCAAAAGTAGCGTGCAGCGGTGTGCTGGCCAATGAAACTCATACACAAGCAGACAGTGAGGGGCCCAATTGGACCAATTTGGAGCCAGATGCTTTCTAATGTAAAATAAATGAATACATAATCATTCTTTAAAAGCCATGCTGTTTGGCCATGTCCAGGCACTATCCACACAAGCCCAGTACCTCAGATGACTGGGTCAGCAGGGAGCAGCGCTATTGTGGAGGAGCGGACTGAAGCGGTTAGATGGACGTCATCTTTTAGGCTAGGCCGCACGTTCAGTTAAAAGTTCTGTAACTAGTTACTATTTAAGCCATGTTAATTACATGTTACAATATAAGTGTGGGCCCTCTGGAAGATGGCCTGGTCCTGGAACAGACACAGGAAATATGCTCTCCATTGCAGGAGCCCTTGAATAAGTTCAAAATCACATGTCAGCAATATTTCCTTCCTCTTTCTCTATCACTCTGTCTCTTTATCTCTCTCTCTCTCTCCTTCCCCTCTCCCTCCCTCTCTCTGTCTATCTGTCTCTCCTTCTATCTATCTCTTTCTCCCTCCTTATACCCACTCTCTCACTCTATCTCTCTCTCCCTCTCTCTCTCCCTCCTTCCCTCTCTGTTTCTTCCTGTCTCCTGCTGGTACTCTCTATCTTTTTTGTCTCATCATAAAGCATATTTATCCCCCCTTCCCTCTGTCTCTCTCTCCTTCTCTCCCCCTCCCTCTCTCTCTCCTTCCCTCTCTCTCTCTCTCTCTCCCCCTCTCCCTCTCTCTGTTTGTC
>NC_045157.1:9959732-9964732 GCF_900700415.2 Clupea harengus | reverse complement strand
TTTACACATTTGCATGTGTGTGTGTTTGAGTGTGTGTGAATTACTGTGGGAGAACATGTGCATATGTGTGAATTGTGTGAGGTACACCAAGGTCATAAACTACCATGTTGCAATCATGTGAATGCCCCCGCCGCCCCCACCGCCCAACTCTCTCTCTCTCTCTCCATCTCTCTCTGGCGTTCAGAAGTACTTTTCTAAAAATGGCGTTTTTGTCTCTAAATCACAGAGCCCAGTCCTCATTAGTCTCTCCTGTGTGACTCGATGACTCTGTGTGTCGCTCCGAAGGGCTCCAGCTGCTAAAGTAATCAGTGCTGAGGTGACTACAAGGGTGAGCCAGGAAAGCAAGTGTGTAAAACGCCCCAAGAAAAAAGGCCTGACGCACACACACACACACACACACACACACACACACACACACACACACGCACACAGATATCCAGAAAGGCACACACAAATAATTGGGAACACACAAACACACACAAGGACATAAACACACACACACACACACACACACACACACACACACTAACATACACACTAACACACACACTAACACACACACACACACACACACACACACACATACACACACACTCATACACACAAAAGGATTTGCAGACACTCACTCCCCCTGACACTACACAAGCATACAATCAGAGAGTCAAACGCTCTCCATCACACTCACTCACACAGACACACAGACACACACACACACACACACACACACACACTCACACACCCTCTCCCTGCCCCCTTGTTTAGCAAGTCGAGTGGCGGGCTTTATCAAACTCCTCACATCAAAGGGCCCCCCCTCCCTCCCGGCCCCATGGTCGTCGCATAGCCCAGAATTAATGACCTGTAAATTATGCAAACATGGTGGCAAGCAAATGCAGGGCCTCATTTGCAGGGCTAATTGTCTCAGATGGAAACCTCCTCAGCTCTGCTTGTGTGTGTGTGTGTGTGTGTGTGTGTGTGTGTGTGTGTGTGTGTGTGTGTGTGTGTGTGTGTTTGCTCCTAACTGGCTTTATTTGCCTTGGAGGGGAGGGGGGGGAACAAGGGAACGAGTGAAAGAAAGAGAGAGAGGAAAAAAGGAGTTAGCAGCAGGCCCTTGATTTCCATGATTTCTGTCAAAAGCATTCCTTTGGTGAGGAAAGGCCCCCCTCCTCTCTTTCCTCTCTTTCCTCTCTTTCCACAGATAGAGAGAATGATAGCGCCTTTCCCGTGAAGAGATCTCCACCGGGTCATTCCTCTCCTCCAGTGTTTCTGCTCTCTCACACACACACACACACACACACACACACACACACACACACACACACACACGCTGAACACGATCAGATATGTTTAATCTCACAGCTTGGCCTGTGTGTTGTAAACCACTGCCCAACCCTATCCCTCTCTCCTATCTTTTATCTTTGCCTCTCTTTCTTTCTTTCTTTATCAGTTTTCTTTCTTTCAGCCTCTAAATTTCTCACTCATTCTCTCTCTCTCTCCATCTCTTGCTAATTCCTTCTCTCTCCTTCTCTCTGTTTCTGTCGCACCCTCTCTCCATCCCCCCACCCCCCTACTTCTCTCCCTCCCTCTCTCTCTCTCTCTCTCCATCTCTCTCTCTCTAAGCTCAGGTGTCTCCAGTGCCTGGTCTGTTCAGCTGTGTGTTAAATGCAAACTCACTGGCGTGAAGGTGAAAGCCTGTCATCAGGGAGCAAGAACATTTCAAACGTCAACCATCAGTTCAAATTCCAGTCTAAAATAACTCATGCAAACACACACACCCACGCACTCCCATTCCCACACACACAGACACAGACACACACACACACACACACACACACACACACACACACACACACACACACACACACACACACAAACAAACACACACACACTCTCTCTCTCGCACAGACAACAAACACACACACACTCCCACTCCCACACACACAGACACACACACACACACACACACACACACACACACACACACCCACATACACACACATACACACACACTCTCTCACACACACACACAAACACATTCTCTCTCTCTCACACACACACACACACACTCCCAGACGCTATTGCTCGTAGTCTAAACTCCAACCAGTCGAAAGCAAAATAAAGCTTTAGACTAGAGTCTGCTTCCCAGAGCTTTTGAAGAGCGGAAGACAGACAGAGAGAGGGATAGAGAAGGAGTTAGAAGGAGAGGAAGACAGACAAAGAGAGGGATAGAGAAGGAGTTAGAAGGAGAGGGAGACAGACAGAGAGAGGGATAGAGAAGGGGTTAGAAGGAGAGGGAAAGTAGAAGAGGGATGGAGAACAATCAAGATGAGTGAAAGAGAAATGCTGAGGAGCAGAATGAGAGATAGACTTGCGTATGTGATCCATGAGTGTGTGTGTGTGTGTGTGTGTGTGTGTGTGTGTGTGTGTGTGTACGTATTACAGTAATGCATGTGTACAAGCCTGCACCGTGGCTGTTATGCATGCACATGAACAATAAACAAGTCACCGTGGCGACGATAGGCACACTTGGGTTTCTGATAGGAGGGTTACAGCGGGGAACGTTCTAATTCTTCCCCAGGCTCTGCCTCTCCACCCGAGAACCCAGTACCACGGCAACAGCTGGCACTTGGGAGCGGGATCTGGCATCTCGGATGCGTCTCCATGGAGACCCTCTGTAATGCGGGGTGACAAACACACTTTCATTTCCCCTCAAATACTTCCCCTCAGTGTGAGCACTAGTCGGGAAATCTCAGGAGTTCTAAAGCCCTGTCCTACCCCAGCAGGGCAATCTCAGGAGTTCTAAAGCCCTGTCCTACACAGGTGGGGCAATCAAGAGTTCTAAAGCCCTGTACTACACAGGTAGGGCAATCGCAGGAGTTCTACAGCCTCGTCTTTCACCAGTGGGGCAATCTCAAGAATTCCAAAGCCCTGTCCTACCCCAGTGGGGCAATCAAGAGTTCTAAAGCCCTGTACTACACAGCAGGTAGGGCAATCGCAGGAGTTCTAATACCCCGTCCAACAGTTGGGCAGTCTCAGCAGCACTAAAACCCTGTTCCCGTCCCACCCGAGGCCTTGTTCCCAGAGAGAGACTGATGAATGCTGGAGTCAGAGACAAGAGGCCTGAAGAGGCTCATTACTCCAGTAGGAACTTGGTTTAGTTCTGAGGAGAAACGTGTGTGAGAACCAAAACAAAGACGATGAAGTGTGTGAGCCACTAGGACTAATCAGCCTCGCCCTGACAGCACTGCTAAGAGACACGCAACACCAAGGCATGATGGGAAACACAAGTCAAGCTGGGACAGCTTAACTAGAAAAGACCCCTTCCCCCTCACATACACACACACACACACACACACACACACACACACACACACACACACACACACACACACACACACAGGCACAAGATCAGACACACAGACAACATGCACACAAATGCAGCACACCGACACACATCCAAGTTCACAGGCACACACACACATGCTAAAGACACAAGGACACAAAAGACATTACAAACAGTAAGCTGAATACACATATAGGTCCTGGCAGGTCTCTGGGGGGGTGGGGAGGGGGGATCAGGATCCAGTTTCAGGCAACTGGGAAAGAGTTTTGTGTGTGTGTGTGTGTTTGTATTATGGTTGTGTGTCTGTGTGTGTGTGTGTGTGTGTGTGCGCGCATGTGTATGTGTGTATGTGTGTGTTTGTATTGTGTCTCTGTGTGTGTAACATTCTGGCACTTTCAGTGGCGGCGGAGGGGAGGGCAGTTTAATGGTGGCGTGTTTGATTGAATGCAGCCCTTTCATTGGCTTAAAGATGTTTACACTGAGCGTCTCTTTGTTTGCACGGGGTCCATGTGGCAATTAATCAACAAGCGCAAAATAAAATAGCATGCCGTAGGGAGGGGGCCAAAGCTGGGGGGGTATTTGTTTTATTTTGTTTAGAGGAGGTAAAGCAATAAGCCCCACCTAATCAAGCCCAGTCATAATTGGCTCCTGGAAGACCGACAGAACACTCTAATCCTTTTTCTTCTTCTTTTCCCATTTCTTTTTCTCGCTCATGGAAAATGATCCAACAGCGTTTGTTCTGTAAAAGCACTCCTAGTTTTCGTTGTGGGGTATGAGTTTATGAAGCCCAGTCATGTGCTTGTGATATGCAGATGATTCAAGGCTGTTTCAGGGCCAAATAAATACGGCTGTCATAGATGATCTCACCAAAGCAAATAGCTCAATATAAAGTTCAGCATCAATATTTGTCGATATTTGTCATTGTTTATCAATAGCTCAGTGCCACAGTCGATGTGCGTTGAGCATAAACATTTTTTTTTTACTGCATAAATCTGCATGTCTTTAATTATGAATGACCTTAAGATTCTGGCAGTTTGCTGTGATTACAGCATAAACACACACACATACACGTACACACACACACACAGAAACACAAAAATGCCAAATACTCCATCCAGCACACAAAATCCCCTCTTCTAACCCCAAACCAAACCCAAAGAAAATTCCCCTTTCACTCCTCATCCCGTGAGCAGAGAGCCAACAGTAGAACTGGAGCAGAATACCGGATCCTGTGTGTGCGCGTGCGCGTGTGTGTGTGTGTGTGTGTGTGTTAATGTGTATGTGTGTGTGTGTGTGTGTGTGTGTGTGTGTGTGTGTGTGTGTGTGTGTGTGTGTGTGTGTGTACATGTGTATGTGTGTGTGTGTGTGTCTGTGTATATGTGTGTGTGTGTGTGTGTGTGTGTGTGTGTGTGTGTGTGTGTGTCAGCTAATAGCCCGTATAATACCAATACCAAGGTGGTAGAGTGAGGCAGCACATCTAGAGAAAGTAAGTGAAGTCTTCCAGTGCAGTCTGGCAGAGGAGGTGTTGTGTTGTGTTGTGTTGTGTTGGTTG
The DNA here is from genome assembly GCF_900700415.2 of Clupea harengus. Lineage (NCBI taxonomy): Eukaryota > Metazoa > Chordata > Actinopteri > Clupeiformes > Clupeidae > Clupea > Clupea harengus. The sequence goes on along the minus strand of NC_045157.1, from coordinate 9,959,840 downwards.
TGTTGTGTTGTGTTGTGTGGGTTGTGTTGTGTTGTATTGTGTTGTGTTGTGTTGTGTTGTGTTGGTTGTGTTGCGTTGCGTTGTGTTGTGTTGTTTTGGTTGTGTTGT
>NC_045157.1:9952232-9957232 GCF_900700415.2 Clupea harengus | reverse complement strand
TGAACTAATTGGGCCTGATTGAATCTTTAAGTAACGACAGAGTTCAGAGTTCAGAGTTCAGAGTTCAGGGACTTCAGAGGATTGCCATGCTTCAGCCGCGTGTGTGGTGAGATAAAGAGATGTGCAGAGAGAGGTGCAGACAGAGAGAACGAAAGAAAGAACGAGTGATGAAGAGAGAGTGATGACAGACCCAGGGAAAGAGAGAGAATAAGAGAGAGAGGGGGAGAGAGAGAGGGAATTTGAGTTTACAAAAGTGCTTTTTTACAGCCCTAAAAAACACACAAAACACTACAAGATCCATTTGTCACAATTTACAAAATTAAAAAACAAATAAAAACAAATAAAAAGTGCAAAATGCAAACATCTTGCTTCAGCCAAGGGCTTCCGTTCAAACTGAAATGTATCATCTCCAACCACACACGACACACTATTGTGACACCAGATTTGCTCATTGCTTCATAAAAATAAAAATCTATTAATGTCCGAGACCTCACACGAACATAACCATTACAATGTCATCACTAGAAGCTTGCTCAATTGTATTTTTGCAACTAACATAGATTGCCATCTTTGTCAAGTGCATCAACTGACACTTGAAATCTTCTGCATATATTTAAAAAAAAAAAATGAAAGGTTTTCATTTCCTTAGCCTCACACACTGCATAAAAGCACGGAACACAGTCTTCCAAACACATGGGCACTCTTGACCCACTTCAGGATTCAACAAAAGCATTAACTGCAATTGCACCATGCAGAATCCTCCACTGTAAACCACCAACGTTTTTGGTTGAAGGTGATTAAAGGCTCGCCACTGTGGTTTGACTCTTTCCCTCATCTGTAAAACAGCGTGCCAGAGCGTATCTACCCTCTTGTCCAGAAACGTTTTGTTTTAAAGACTTACAAAGAGGTTATATAAAGCTTTGCCAGTTACTACTTTCGGACCCAAGAAAATCAGTTTATCCCGAAAGCAAACAGAAACCTGTTCATCCTGTTAGATTTGCAGACGGGGCAAGATTAGGGAAAGGATCTTTGCAAGACAGGGCTACACAACCCTCTGAAGTAGTCTCCCAACATTTGTGATTCTTCTCTTGTTAAAAAAGCCCGTCCTCTCGCATAAGTAGTTGAGGTACTATCGTATGGATCTCATCCCCAAGTGATTGGCTAGTGTCTCACTGTTACCAAGATGGACTCTGCCCCGTTGAGTAACTCTCCCAGGGTTGTAACTCCAGACCTTACAAGACTAGATGCATGTGCATAAGGGGACTCCATGAGTTACATCCAGAGCTGAACCATAGATCAGGGGCTTCTTCAATAACCAGAACAAAGACCTTACACTCCTGGTTCGTTGCACTGTAAAAACAGACCAGACTTTGAAAAGATTACGATAAAACACGGGGAATTTGCTGAGATTTATCCTCTCTGGATCCAACCAAAATAAAGGTCTATCCAACCCCAGTCCATCAAAACATCTGTCAAATGGCACAAACTGCACATGGAGAGCAGCTGTTCTAGTGTGTAACTGAACAAGTCCGTGCCCACCGTCCTGTTCAGGTAGATATGAAACAGAAAACGTTTACGAGGCATGACTGGATTTTTGACAGCAGGTGTGTTGGAGGATCCACGCAAGCTAGCCGATGCCAGAGGGAGGATAATATTGATAATGAGATAAATAAAAAATACCATTTGTCAAGACGGCCCCTTTATACAACCCCTTCAAAGGTTTTCATTTCATTCCTTGAAAAAAACTCCAAGATATGTAAAGCCACTCCTGTGTGTGTGTGTGTGTGTGTGTGTGTGTGTGTGTGTGTGTGTGTGTGTGTGTGTGTGTGTGTGTGTGTGTGTGTGTGTGAGACTTGGCTCTCCATCTGACCACCTCCTGAGCAGCATAGCTTCACTCTTAGACCAGTTTACTTTTTCAGAGGAACAACAAATCATCAAATATTTCCAACGTTATATTTATGTCCCTCTGACCACTAACAACCATGATCACCATCACCAGCATATGCTGACAACTTAAAAACATCATCACAAGTAGTTCCTTCCTCAGCTTTACCAAAAGGGACTCGATGTCTCTGTGTGTGTGTGTGTGTGTGTGTGTGTGTGTGTGTGTGAGTGTGTGTGTGTGTGTGTGTGTGTGTGTGTGTGTGTGTGTGTGTGTGTGTGTGTGTGTGTGTGTGTGTGTGTGTGTGTGTGTGTGTATACTATAGTGTACAGCATGCCAGACAACACACATCCTTGTCTGACGCCTCTTTAAAAGGAGCACACAAATCACCATTAACCTTTAGTATACTTTCTATGTCACAGTACAGAACTCTAATTTTGCTAATAGAATCAGGACCAAAACCAATAGCTGCCAGAGCACGCTACAAATTGTTGTGTTCTACTCTGCACAGAGAAGAGAAGAGAGGGAGAGAAAGAGAGAGAAAAGAGGGAGAGAGTTGGTGAGTCAGAAAGAGAAAGGGAGAGCTGGGTCAGTGTGTTGGATGGCCAGAGAAGCGTCCTCCATCATACAGCACAACACACACGCAACACACACACACACACACACACACACACACACACACACACACACACACACACACACATACATGACTCCTGCGCTGATGGAAGTCATCAGTCTGGGAGATGAGGAGGCATCTGGTCTACAGCTGTTGGTTCGGTTGCAGCACGTATCTGCAGCCCATTCACACACACACACACACACACACACACACACACACACACACACACACACACACACACACACACACACACACACACACACACACACACACACGCACACACACACACACACACACACACACACACACACACACACACATACACACACTCACACCTCCCACCCACCCTTGCTCACACAGAGAGAGAGGGAGAGAGAGAGAGAGAGGGTGAGAGAGAGAGGGAAAGAGAGAGAGAGATAGAGGGAGAAAGAGGGTGAGAGAGAGAGAGAGAGGGAAAGAGAGAGAGAGGGAGAGAGGGAGAGAGAGAGAGAGTGGGGGAAGAGAGAAAGAGGTAAAGGTCTGTGGGTGTAGGGTTTATCTCTATCCTGAGACTAGTCAAATCTCTCTCCTGAGATCCTCCATCATGCGTGTGGCTGTGTGTGTGGATGAGGGGGTAAGTGCTGAGGGACTGTGCTGCATGTGCACATGGGGGGGGGGGGGGCGGGGCAGTGACTGTGATGCATGTGTCATATGGTGGGGGGGTGCAGGGGGGTAATTTCTCAGAGGCTGGGGGGGCAGTGACTGAAGTTGGGCCTTGATGTACCCTCACTGGACCCTCTCGGGGGGGGGGGTAAGTCCTGAGTTTGGTAAGGTGCTGTTCTTGGCAGCGATCCCAAACACATGTTCCTCACTACAGCCCAGTGTGGTGTGAAGGTTTCTGTGTGTGTGAGGGGGGACTAGTGGTGGTAGAGCTCCCTGGCTATCTCCACTCCTCACTCTGATCTCTCACTTCATCCTTCTCATTTTTTTCCCTCTTCCTTTATGTTCACTTTATGTTCACGCCATCACAGGCCCATTATGCAGAGATAAGTGGGCCGTTCTGGCCCCCAGGAGACCGATTCCCCCTCAGTAGCTGAAAGTCTTCCCCCCGTCCTCTCAGTCATTTCCCAGCAGCCTTTCTGGGCAGTTATTAGGCGCCTTTTCAACACCTTTCCATGGCGTTCCGCTCCTCACTGAGGTCATGACTGGAGCACTCTCCCCTCTCATTGGATGCTGAGATCATGACTGGAGCACTCTCCCCTCTCATTGGATGCTGAGATCATGACTGGAGCACTCTCCTCGCTCATTGGATGCTGAGATCATGACTGGAGCACTCTCCCCTCTCATTGGATGCTGAGATCATGACTGGAGCACTCTCCCCTCTCATTGGATGCTGAGATCATGACTGGAGCACTCTCCCCTCTCATTGGATGCTGAGATCATGACTGGAGCACTCTCTCCTCTCATTGGATGAACAGCACTGTGTATGCTGCTTTTGGTTCCATCAGTTGCTCCATCTTAAACCTCTACAATACAGGCTGGTCTCATACTGCTCACACACACACACACACACACACACACACACACACACACATACACACAGATACTCAGACAAACACAAGCACACACACATACACACACATTGCTCAGGTTGTGGCTGAGATTAAGCAGCAGATGAGGCTTGGTCCTCGTCCTGCCCTGTGATGGGGTATTCAGAGCCTCGTCCTGCCCTATGATGGGGTATTCTGAGTGAGTACCCCCAGTCAAAAGCTCTGCTGCCCTGTCTGGCTTCATGTCTGTATTAGCGCGCGCTGCGTCGCCGTCGTAAAGACACGGAGAGAGCCGGAGCCCTGCGCTCCTTTGAAGTGCTCCTTCCCAGGCGCGCCCAGTAAACAGCACCATCTGCATCACGGCGCAAATATCACCATAAACATGACTCATATTTCGCCCATATTATCACAGACGGCTTTAGAAGGGCCTGGCGCCAACAAGCATCGTGGTAGTGTGTGTGTGCGTGTGTGCGTGTGCGTGTGTGTGTGTGTGTGTGTGCGTGTGCAAATGGCACCCATAAAAAAACACAAATGAAGAAGAGAATGAGCAAGGCTGGCAGTTGTGGGGGGGGGAGGTTGGTCTAAGAGAGAAAGCTCGACAGGGTTCCTGGGGGGGGTGAGAGAACAAACTCAACAGAGTTCCTGGGGGGCGGGGGCGGGGCGGATAGGTGGCGGGCAGGCGGATGAGAGTAACCTCGACAGGGCTCCTGACATGGCCCACACACCTGACCCATGACACCCTTGTCTGGAGATCAAAGCAGGGAGGAGAGGCAGCTGTGGCGCTGTGCACGGCCCCAGGAGGTGAGACTTGAGTGGGGCGCGGGGAGCAGGAGCCCGGCCTCTCCCCCCGGGGTCTGGAGCCCAGTCTGGTGGGCACGCCACACACTCTCACCTGAGGGTCAGGAGGTCAACGGCTGCCGCGAGGCGAGATGGAAGCAATCACCAGCAGAGACAAGTCTGAACGGCCTAT
>NC_045157.1:9929732-9932232 GCF_900700415.2 Clupea harengus | reverse complement strand
GAAGCCCTCAATGGTCGCCATCTTGGCTCCGTAGTGGAGATTAAGGGACTTCTAACCTCTTTTCCAAAGGCAGTCGTGTAATGTTGCGCTGCCATTGTGATCATCATTGCCTTGAAGTGCACAATGATTATATTCGATTTGAGACAACGCTACCCTATCGACATTCACACACTACGGACACAAAACAACACCCCCTTATCGACATTCACACACTACGGACACAAAACAACACCCCCTTATCGACACTCTCTCACTTTCTCTCAATATATGTGTGTGTGTGTGTGTGTGTGTGTGTGTGTGTGTGTGTGTGTGTGTACACTACAGAGACAGCAGAACCCTACTACTACATAGTGTATGCAGCACAGTACATCGCAGTATCAAAGTATCGAAGCATCCAGAATGAGACCAAGTGTTATCGTTCAGACTGAATGTGGGCTTTTGAAAGTAGGTACACCAGACATAAGTGCTTTAAATTTACCCATCAGCCACTGGGAGAGGGGGCTGTTTTCTTTCTGCGGAAATTGCTCTCTTATCAATTCCCGTGGCCAGGGGAGATTGATCCCGGCTGACAGTTGCGCTCTGGTAGGGTGTGTGTGTGTGTGTGTGTGTGTGTGTGTGTGTGTGTGTGTGTGTGTGTGTGGTGTGTGTGTGTGTGGGTGTGTGTGTGTGTGTCTGGGAGGCGATTAATTGAGGGAGTCAAGTTTCATCTGCTGGGATTTACTACTGTAGCCATGAATGCCTCTGACCACACAAGCCACCACACACACACACACACACACACACACACACACACACACACACACAGGAAAACACTCACACACACACATAAACAGGAGAACATACACACACACAGACACACACACACACACACACACACACACACATAGACAAGAGAACATACACACACAGGCACACACACAAATACACAGGAAAACGTACACACACACACACACACACACACACATACTCGGAACACATACTCACATTTCAGAATACACACACACTCCGGAACACATACACTCACTCCGGAACACATACACAGGTGTGTGTGTGGTGTGTGTGTTCCATCAGTGGAAAGTGTGTTTTGCGGAAAATGAATTCACTCTTTGCCAAAGCCCCGAATGCCTCTATTTGCCTAATTGGTATAAAATACCTCCCCGCTTCAAAGAAAAAACTCTTTAAAAAGTTCCCGGAACTCGGAAATCACTGGTGCTGGAGTAGAGGAGGGAAAAAAGGCCATCTCGTCCCCGTAAGACTCTCCTCTCCTCTCCTCCCTCCTAATCCAGCTGTCTTAACAATGGAGCATCGGAGATGGAAGGGAAGCATTCGCTCTCCCAGTCTAAGGTCCTGCACCCCTGCGCCCAGACACAAAGTAGCGGAAGGGAGACCCCGCGCCGGCCCCTCAGGGCTAGAACCCGGGGCTGAGGTGGGGGGTAAAAAGAGGTAACCGGAGACGGCCGCCTGCGATCTCGGCTCCTGCCATGGCGGGGTGGGGGGACCGATAGGAGAGGTTAAGGCTATTACCGCAGGTTCCTGAAGTGGAAAGGGCTGGGATTGGAGTTTTGATTGAAAACAAATGTCAGGAGATATGGACCTCAACACACAGGGACCAAGGCCCAGCACAGGTAAACCCTAAGAGGATCAAGTGTGTGTGTGTGTGTGTGTGTGTGTGTGTGTGTGTGTGTGTGTGTGTGTGTGTGTGTGTGTGTGTGTGTGTGTGTGTGTGAGGGGGGGGTTAATAAAGCTATATGCACACAGACACACACACACACACACACAGAGAGGAGGCACCTAAAACAGCACTCAAGGGTTTCCGCATGGCTGACCTCCTCTCAGTCTCCGAGGACATTTCCGTAGCTCACCATCCTCTCTATCTCTCTCTTCCTCTCTCCCTTTCTCCCTCTCTCTATCTTCCTCTCTCCTTCTCTCATTCTCTTCCTACAACTCTCTCCCTCTCCGCTCTCTCTCTCTCTCTTCCTACCCCTCTCTTCCTCTCCTTCTCCTTCTCTCTCCATCTCTTCATTTTCTTTCTCTGTCTTTCACTCCTTCCTTCCTCCTCTCTTTCACTCCCTCTTCCTCTCTCACTTTCCCTTCTCCTCCTCTCTCAACTCCCTCTCTCCTTCTCTTCCTCCTCTCTCAACTCCCTCTCTCCTTCTCTTCCTCCTCTCTCAACTCCCTCTCTCCTTCTCTTTCCTCCTCTCTCATCTCCCTCTCGGCCTCACCTGGTGCTCTGTTTGCTGGGGCCCCTCACCTTTCAACACTGCCTGCTGCTCAGGCCTGGAGTGGCGGAACGGTCACGCTTGGGAGGAGGGGGGGGGGGGGGGGCAGGGGTTACGAGAGCACCTCACAACTCTTAAACCTCTACACACAGCTCAGGTAAATCATGAAGGTGAACGAGAGAGAGAGAGAAAGAAAGAAAGAAAGAAGGACAGAATCTTACCCTGTATGGTGGTCTCATTTACTAAAAACACCCAACCACACAAACACACACACAAACACA
>NC_045157.1:9898345-9910845 GCF_900700415.2 Clupea harengus | reverse complement strand
TGTGTGTGTGTGTGTGTGTGTGTGTGTGTGGTGTGTGTGTGTGTGTGTGTGTGTGTGTGAGTGAGTGGGCATGTGTGTATGTGTGTGTGTTTACGTAGGTGTATGTGTGTGAGTGTGAGTGTGGGTGTGGGTGTGAGAGTATGTGTGTGCGTGGGTGTGTGTATGTGTGTGTGTGTTTAGAGGCCTGGAGGGACTCTAAGAGAGGGACAATTTGCCCTCAAATGTCCCCACGCCATCCGCTGGTGGGACGTCCCAGCCGTCTGTTTCTGTACCGTCTGTGTGTGTGTGTGTGTGTGTGTGTGTGTGTGTGTGTGTGTGTGTGTGTGTGTGTGTGTGTGGTGTGTGTGGCGGTCCCAGCCGTCTGTTTCTGTGCCGTCTCTGTGTGTTTATCGGGGTTGCTAACTGCAACATAACTGGGCACCCCTCCACGCTTACATCACTCTGGCACACACACCAAACACACACACACACACACCACACACACACACACACACATCAAACACACACTCATTTGACCAGATCTGTTTGATGAAGGATAAACACTGTGTCAATTCCCACGCAACATAGAACAGAGATGCTCTGACAACATGAAGGCCTGCAAACACACATACACACAGACAACACACACACATGCAGACAACACACACACACACAGACACACACATACAAACAAAAACAATCTCAATGCATGAACACACAAGCTCACACATATAGACTTGAACAATCACATACACACACACACACACACACCACACACAAAAACACATTCACATACACACACACACGTACACACCACACACACACACACACACACACACACACGTACACTCATATGCATCTCTGAAAAATGCAGACAGGTTTCACACACCCTGGTGTTCACACACACCCATAGTTCTAGACTCAACGTTCCTTGTTAACCTGAAATCGCCTGAATCGACTTCTTGCAATCAATCAAAACCAGTCTTGCATTAAGCCATGACACACACACACACACACACACACACACACACATATACAAAAACAAGCACACACACACACACACACACACATGCAAACACACACACACAAAACACATACTGGATTTTGGGAGGGCTTGTTGGCTTCCGTCTCCCCTCATGGCTGTCTGGACAAAAGCCTCAAATTCCTTCATGACTTGGATTATTGTCTTATTCTACACAAAAGCACACCATCACACACACTCACTCAGACATCTGCACAGACACAACAGACAAACAACATACTCAAACACTCAAAAAAGCAAACCCCCCCACCCCCTTCATCCACACACACACACACACGCACATGCCCAGCCCCCGTGGTTGGCAGCAACCGGCAGGTTCTTTTGAAGTCCTGGTTGAGGGCAGCACCTCAGCATTTTTTCCGAGCGTGTAAAAAGCTGTTTCTTCTGGGCGGCTGGATGTATGTATGTGTGTGTGTGTGTGTGTGTGTGTGTGTGTGTGTGTGTGTGTGTCTGTACATGTGTGTGTGTGTGTATGTGTGTGTGTGTGTGTGTGTGTGTGTGTGTGTGTGTGTGTGTGTGTGTGTGTGTGTGTGTGTACGTGTGTGTGTGTGTGTGTACATGAGTCTGTAAAAAACAGTTTCTTCTAGGCGTCTGGCAGACTGGCACACCACACCGCACATACACACACACACACTATCTCTACAACCCTCTCTACCTCACCTACACACACACACACACACACACAGACACACACACACACACACACACAACACACACACCATGGTGCAGCTTCTCATCAGGAGGGCATATCTGAGTAGGTTGTGAAAAACCTCCAGATACTCCATCTTTTCTGCTAGCGTGTGATGCTAACTGTGGCAAAGGTCAAAAGGTCAGGCCCCTGAGGGTCTCTAACTCACACGTCAAATACGGAACCCCCAACAGCTACATGAACTAAGGATGTGGACAAAGCCTAGACAGCAGTGCAAGGCCTTTCTTATGGGAGTATAAGCTAGAGATGACCATCTGTGCTGATTCCACACAAAAAAGGTCAATTACAAGTTTACCATGTCACCTATTGGATCAGTCTGTGTGGAACAGACACACACACACACACACACACACACACACACACACACACACACACACACACACACACACACACACACACACACACGAACACACTGGAGAACAGTACAGACCAATGAGGCCCTCAGTGGTTTGGCAGAGTGGTCTCCTCTGGTCTCCTGTTACGGTTATCTGAATGACACTGCGATATTAAAAAGACCCTGCTTGTTAGGAGCAATTCAGCTCAACATCACGGGACCTGTCATATCTATGGAGCAGGAGCTGCAGGCATTAGGCTGTGTCCAGAGCCTAATTGTTTTTTTGATTGAAACAGAGTACGTAGCACAGTATCCTCACATCTGGAATCTCCATTGCCATGGCGAAGAATTTGAATGACAGCTGGAGGAGCGGGGACAGTGGCCTCGTAGAGAGAGAGAGAGCACATCAGCGGCTGTCCATAGTGGTGCATGTGTATGGTGTGTGTGTGTGTGTGTGTGTGTGTGTGTGTGTGTGTGTGTGTGTGTGTTGTAGGGTGAACACTCATCTCTAGTGTGTATGTGTCTACAGCTGAGCAGTCCTATCTGGTCTCCTGGCTGGGTCTGGTGTGTGTGTGTGTGTGTGTGTGTGTGTGTGTGTGTGTGTGTGTGTGTGTGTGTGTGTGTTTCTCTCTCTCTCTCTTTCTCTACGTTTCTTGCTCTTTCTCTCTCCGTCTCTCTCTCTCTCTCGCTGTTTTGCAATAAGACCAAGAGGAAGTATCCAGTACTGGTGCAGTACTGTAGAGAGGACTCAAATGCCCTGTGGCTGGACGAGTTGGATATGGGCTGCTGCGTTAACAAACACCAGAAAAAAAGATGTTTCTGTTCAACTGCACAGTAATGGACAAGAGGTGGAGGGATTCTCTGAGCAGTTGCGGTTTTCCCGCAGCGCACACAGATGAAGAGAGATGAGGAAAGACATGAGAGAGGAAGGGAGGAGTGGGGAGGTGAGAGAAACACTGAGGCTACACTAGGGAGTGAGGAGAATACGGACACTAGCACACACACACAGACGCACAATCACTTAAACTACACCAGGGAGAGGAGAGCAGTGGCTATTATTGCTTTCAGGAAAACCTCCTAATAAGCCAGAGAACTGAACCGTTGAGTTACCGAGTAAATAAACATTTATTATAGGAAATGTTTTCCGTCCCTGAGTTGCGAGTCATATGGGCCAGCGCGGCCGAGGAGAGCGCTGCGCCATTTCTGCCCGATCAGCGCTGCGGGTTAATATGGAAATAGTGGCAGTGTGAAAATTGCTCCCGAGAGACGCGGTGCCAGCTCCACCTGGTTCTCTATAGCCCCCTAAGTAATGCCTTACTAAAGTGACTGCGCGTAAGCCTTCTGTTAAATTTAGTGCTCCCCACGGAAGGCTCGAATGCCTGAGCGGGTCACTAACCCCTGCGAGCTCGCGCAGTCACCAGCCTCTCTCGCGAACAACCGTGACAAATTTCATTAAAAGCAAGCAAGCACCTCTTGGCCGCTTCTCTAAATGGGGCGCGAATTTGACTAAACAAATTTAAAAACATAAACACTCTTTTATTCCAGGCGACCGCAGCGGCTCTTGAACGGTATTTATTTTCCTAAGAATGAAAATTCCTCTAGCAAGCCCTCTCCAGTTCCTGGGGTCACGCGGGTCAAACGACCCCCCAGGCCAGCGCCGGAGCTTGGCATTCGAATGTTTCCAAAGAAAAGGGTCGTATTTATTGTTGCAGGGCTTCAGTCGTTCTCTAACCCCTGAAGCAGTCCTTGACCCCGTTAGTTATAGTAAGTAATGGCTTCCATTGCTTGCCCAAATCGGGCGCTCGCTCTGCCACAGGTGAACACACTGCTCCGCTCCGGTGCGGTCGTCGTAAAAAAACGAAAACCCACAACTCACTCCACCAAATCACCAGTTGGCAGGAATACGCTAACCCGGACAGAACGGGATTCAGGCACCGCCACAGAGAGCGTCTTAATAGGGTTGCGGTTCCTCAGCTGAACTGTGCCAAGGTACACACACACACTTCTTGCGATGATTAATCGTGGCAATCCTGTTTATATACACAACAATTTAGGCCGGTCGACATAGTCGCTCAAGTAGATACACTGAAAGGTCTAATGAATGCCCTGTTTCGCCCTTACCTCGGGGCTACTTCCAGCGAAAACTTTTCGAATTTTAATTAAGTTCAAAAGTCAAAACTAAGCCCACCCCGAGGCTCAACAAGTGGAACTGCTGCTGCACTTGGGTGTAATCAGCCATCTTGGTAGATTAAATATTGCAGTGGCAATTACCAAGGCACTGGCTCGCGGTCAAGGTCGGCGATGACAGGGAGAGAACATCAGATTTCAAGGAACACTTCGTCAGAATGTCAGGAGTTTAGCGGGCTAAAGGCTTGACTGTTGAGCTTTCCCTGGTAGATGCTAAATTAATCAGTTTCACCCTGTATAAACAAAGCTATTTTTAGACCAACATATCTGATCGAAGTGTAACGATGTTCTTGTCCACCAACAAAATATTCTACTTGATGGAGGAACATTTTTATAATATTTTGACAGCACATTATTTCAATCAGAATATACGCAGACATGCAGAGTTTCTCTCGTTGTCATTTTAAGCCTCCAGTTATGCACTACCACTACGGTACAGGGAGATTAAGTTGTCTTCATAAGTTGACATAGCCCATTGAGCCGCGAGGAAGTAAAGTTACAGGTGGCTTGAATGACACATCCCAAAACAACACAGAGGGCAAGAGCGCTGTCCGCGGATGGGGAGCACTATTTACCAACCGCAGTCCCAGGTCCATCCGCAGCCAATAAAGCCACAGATCGATAGCAAAGCTGTTTACAAACGTGATACTTACACGCGCTCGGCGTTTCTGGGGATTCCCCGCGGCACGTTCTTGAAGCCTTGACCTTGGCAATCCACATGAGATCCAGAACAACTGCACTTATGGGGGCACCCGTCCACCACCGCCACACAGCACAGCAATCCACAGAGCAGCACGAGGCTTCCCCAGCACCTCGGCGCGGTCCACCTCCCGTGCGCAGACGCCAACATATCCACAGCGACCGAGAGCAGGCTTGGGAAGAAACGAACAGACAGAAAAAAAAATCACAATATCTACCGAATGTGAAAAAAACAACTGATAAATCCGCAGGTAGTTCAGATGACCAAGTTCCGTGCGTATATCGCAAACGCTAAAAGGGAACGTGAGGGTAGCCCAGGACAGGAACAGATTAAATGTATCTGTCCAACTTCTCAAACTTCTTCCCCTGGCTCCTCTGTAAAAACTTCTCATTCAGAACCCTGTCCGTGTTCTGCCGTCCTTGCACCACTTAACGACAGCAGAAAACGAAGTGTGGAAAGTTTCGAGTTTACAGATGCGTGGATTTCTCCAACATATCCATCATCCAATGAGTGCTTTAACTAATCCTATCACTCCCGTCTTTTCTTTAAAAGTTACTCTCCTTCAAAGAGAAGCGAAAAAGTTTGCGTGATTCAAAAGGTTTCCTCGGGTTAAAGCGGTGTTTGGCAGAAGGTTTTCGGAGAGGGTGAGATTTGGCATTCCTCCGCTCCATCAGCAAGAGCTTCCGAGAACACAAGAACACAAGCAGAAGTTTCGGGGAGCGCGTGCATGCAGGATAATCTGGCAGTCTGTCCCCGGCCCCCGAAATCGCGATCCAGACTCCTACTGGTCCGCTGGTGTGTGATGTCACTAAAGTTTGGGCTATTCAAACTTCACTTCCAAGCTGAAGAGAAGATTTGAACGAGGCTGAGATTCACGAAGATTTGCAAAGCCATGGCTAACTGCGATAGAGTTAATGAAGTTGTACAAAGAAGCCAACTCTGTATTCGTGGGCATTTGGCTTAGCCTATTTAATTTGTTTGCTTTTATTCGCAATTAAACAAATTTACCAAATTAAACATTCAGATAAATAAATGAACGGAAAACTAATTAATAGTAGTACAAATCTGACACTTTGAAAATAACTATTGGTCATCAAATTAATATAAATACATTCACAATTCAAAATTATTTATTGGTTTAGTTTGTCCTTGTAAAAGAAAACGTTTTCCCTTTTCCAAAACCAAAGAAGTAGTGATCAATTAAGTTGGCTACAATGAGATCAAGTTTCACAGTTGACTCTAGCTTGTTGGTTATTGTGGTGTAACCTCGTATCATTATGTAATCTATATAAATATATATCCATATAAAAAGTTCGTAATTAAGTTTAGCCTTTTTTCTTCACGTTTACGGTAACTTGTAGCCTTTGCTGAAGTGAGGCTGGCATGACTCTATAATTTCCCCCAACAATACCTTGACCTTATTTTATTTGTATGTATATAATTTAACTTAATTTAGAGTCAGGCCAATACCCGAAGGAGAAGGGAAAAAATAAACATTCTCCATTACCAAGAGCCTCAATCGGGATAAGATTCTTTGACAGCGCTCAGATTTCGCTTGCGGTTGGGCTCCCAGATTGCGCTGTGTGGCAGTCGTATTGTGACTACACTGCCCCCGTCTGGTGAGTAGACGAAAAACAAGCCAGTTGTTTCCATCGGGATAAAAATAGTATTTCGGGGTGTGCTATTTGTTTGCAGCGAATTTAATTGCCCTTGTTTATTTGAATGTAATAAAGGTTTTAGGAAAACGTGGTCAGAGGGAAATGTATGCGGAATGTCGCCATGAAGCCATTTCTCAGCCTAAACAATGAAACAGAGGGCAGGCCATCAACCATTCCTCCACCAACACAGCTTACAATGGGTTTGCATAACGCTCTTATAAACAGTAATTACAGGTCATTACCGAAAGGTCGTCTGCATGGGGCAGTTTCCAGTGATGTCATAAACAAGCACAGAAGCGCAGCCTGCAAGTGTCTAGTAAAGTTTGTGAATGGGGTGAAATTAAAGGCCATTTTAGGAAGAGGAGGAACTCCACAGTGAAGTAGGCTGAGAGAGAGAGAGAGAGAGAGAGAGAGAGTGGGCCAAAGGAACTATGGAGGGAGAATACTGGCATACACTGGCTACAAGAGCACTACCTCTTCAGTAAACACAGCAGATAGAGCCAAGCGCATTTTCCCATGAACATATCTTAACACATTGAGGCTCTGTGTCCCTCAGACAGACAGACAGACAGATACACACACACACACACACACACACACACACACACACACACAGACACACACACACACACACATACAGACACACACAGACACACACACACACACACACACACACACACATACACACACACACACATACACACACATACAGACACACACAGACACACACACACACAAACATCACTCCTCTCTTCTTCTTTAGTGAGTGTGCGGAGGTGTGAGATGAAGAGGAAGTGACCCCTTAAAGATGATGTGTGTGCAGTGGCGGTTCTAGACTATTTTTACTAGGGGGGCCAAGGAGGGGCACATAAAAACTATAAGATTTTTGTAACCAATAGTAGCTAGGTAGTAATATATAATAATATATAGTAATAATATAATAATTATAATAATAATATTATAATAGTATTTTTTTCTGTTTATAGTTTCTTCAAATTTAGACTTTTTAAATGTAGTATTTTCTAATTCTAGTGGTTGTCATCATACAAAATTGCCCCACCAGAAATGTCGGGCTAAAATCGCCACTGCTATTCATACTAAAATCTAAGCATGTGCTTTTTTATGTGATGTCTCCTTTAGGATTTGTTTTTGGCGTTGATACAATCGTGAATAATTACTGTGTCTTATCAAACCTAAACTATCCTGCGCAAGATAGGGAGCTGTAGCTGATTGCATATCTAAATGAGACAGAAGGACAGCGATATTTGGAAAAGGCATTGAGGCATTATTAACTTCAACTTTATTTTGTCCCTTAAAGTCTGCAAAGTGTCTGCCCCAACTTTCTTTTCCCGACATTTACATTTATCTTTCAAGAGTACAAATGCCTATCAATATGCAGTTGCAGGATGGGTGAACGACACCAAAATATGGCATCTGGAGACAAAAAATATTTATGTGATCACAGGTCATGTAAGTAATTATTCACGATTGTATCAATGTGCTGCATTTCACTTAAGAGGTCAGTCATTCCCTAAACCTTTTGGAATAGAACGAAATTGTATATTTGGGTTTCTTTGGCGACAGTTCCCGGGCATTTGAACTTTCTGTGGGTTGTGACCGACGCACAGCTAGACTACTGTCTCCCTGTTGGATACAAATATATATAATATTAGACACACGTCACAATCACATGGTATCCATGAATAGTAGTTGCTGAGCTCTCATTCACCGACGAGCACCACACCTGGCAGACTACAGTGTTTGGGTACGCCGCTTTAATTTACCGGTGTAGAACGTTGCGTCACAATATTTCCGCTTTTGGCGCTCGGGTGTAAAATCATAATACATTTTTATTTTTTGTATTTGGTCGGCACGGGGTGGCCACAGGGGTGGCCAGGGATATGTTTACGGGGGCACGGGCCACCCCAGGCCTCCGTGTAGAACCGCCACTGTGTGTGTGCCAGCCCTTAATGGACCTCTGAGCCCCCGAATACAACTGAGTATTAATACACGCACACACACACACACACACACACACTACTGCACATCACAAAGCTAAGTAAATGTGGGTCAGATGTGTTTACTCACACACTACTCACTCATAGGAATGCTGTGTGTGTGTGTGTGGGGGGGGGGGGGGGGTAAACACAGAGAGGTTAAACACAGCTGGTGTGTTAGTGGTGTGTTAGTGGTGTGTTAGTGTGTTCTCTTTCCCTCCAGTAAAGCCATCCCATCCTGTCTCGCTTGCTCTGGGGTCTGACAAACTGTCATGGCTGCAAGATGCATGGCCTACATGTGTTGGAGCTGACCAGTATGTGTGTGTGTGTGTGTGTGTGTGTGTGTGTGTGTGTGTGTGTGTGTGTGTGTGTGTGTGTGCGTCCATTTGCATGGAGGTTATGCCCAGCTGGCTAGGATCAACCCAGGAGCCCTTGTCTGACTTCTCAACATGCGTGCCCAGGCCAAAGTCACATTCTTGACACGTGTGTGTGTGTGTGTGTGTGTGTGTGTGTGTGTGTGTGTGTGTGTGTGTGTGTGTGTGCGACTAGATGCATCTCTGTTAGACCCGCATACATCTTCATTTAAAACGACAGAAAAACCTGTCAGTTTCCTCATGAACAGACATGAGCGCCCGGGAAATATAGGAATCTTTCTCTTTCAAACTAAAACTAAAAATAACATCTATTAACGCCGGTTTCCCATCCTCTTGATAACTGCAAGGGACAGCAGATGATTAGTGATAACAAGCGTGCACCTACACATTTCGAACACCACACTTGGTCCTGGTCGGGTAAGTAAATTGGACACGATGCATTTCAGGGGAGCTGATTATCTGCTGATGTTTTACTGTCTGATTCACTCTGCTTCACTGACCTAACCTGCACAACATGTGTGCGTTGCTTGGCAACAGAGAGCGCTTTTGCTGGGCTCGGAACAACATAACAAAACAAAAAAACTGTTTTTTCCTCAAACTCAATTTTTCTAGTTTTCTGTGAGTTTTATAAAGGAAACATTCGGTACATTTCTTTCATTTTTTTTGAGAAATGTTGCCTTGTATGAAGTTGTTCAAATACACTATCACTGGTTGTGTATTTGTTTGCTCAGTAGTAGTGGCTACTCATGACTGATTAGCTGCCTTACTGATACTTAGTATCGCTCCACTATTCCTCAAGTGAGAATGTATTAGTTAATGTCTAGCCGCGTCTGAGAGCTAACGGCTAACAGCTGGACACAGTCACCGTGCAGGAGAGCAGTCAGTGGAGATCCAGACGCTGTAACTTATCTCCTACCAGCGCCATAGCATGGAAACACTCACAGCCTAACTAGCCGCATGATGTGGAAATCATTTTTTATCATTGTTCGAGCGCTGCCCAAAGTGTTCGTTATTACTGAGGCTGGTTGTGTCTCCCGGGCTTAACCAGAGGCATGGGGCTATTGTTTTTCCTCTCAGTGGGCCTTTCCTGTCCTCTGACGATAAAACAACTCCTCTGGTTTTTGTATCATTCCGCCTGAGCAGAGGGGATAGCTTGGGTGGGGGTGGGGGTGGGGGTGGGGGTGGGGGGCGCTGGCATGGTTGGTGTCCGTTGGAGCGTCAAGCGGAGTTTGGGGAATGGAGGCGAGGCTCCGCCAGAGACCTGTCTGGAGAGAAGGGCCATTAGTCCACCATTAGCCGCCAGAACAGCATTTAATGGAGAGGCCCCCGACGTAAAGAGAAATCCAAACTTTCCACCAATTATGTCAATCTCATCCCCTATCTCTGTGCCATGGGAGAGAGGGAGAGAGAGGGAGGGAATGGGAGGGGCAGGGAGGGGGGAAGAGAGGAAAAGGAATGAGAGACAGAAAGTGCAAGAAAGGGAGGTCAAGAGGAAAGGTGTGGGGAGAGAAAGAGTGAGAGCGAGAGAGAGAGAGAGAGAGTCAGAAACACAGTGATGGAGGTAGTGAGAGAGAGTGAGAGAGAGAGAGATTGAGAGAGAGAGAGAGAGAGAGTCAAAAACACAGTGCACACACACACACAGACACACAGTGCACAAGAGAAGCAAAGTGAGAGGAGGAGGAGGAGAGAAAGGGAAAGGTGGTTCACATATATGTTTGGTCTAACTGTGTGTGTGTGTGTGTGTGTGTGTGGTGTGTGTGTGTGTGTTGTGTGTGTGTGTGTGTGTGTGTGTGTAGTGTGTTGTGTGTGTGTGTGTGTGTAGCCTACCCCGTGTCGGTCAGGAGGCCTTTCTGCCTTGTCATTCTGGATCGTGGTTTTCTCTCCGCACGGCGGCAGGAAAGGGAAAGAGCCCTGAATCGCAAATCAGACCCCCCCCCCCTTCTCTTTTCTTAGGGGGGGATGTGGAAAATGTCCGTGCCAAGCTGTACACACAACGCAAATATCCTCTCCCTGTCCATGAGTCCACAGTGAGGCCAAGAGACCCCTGTCTGATGCTGTGTGTGTGTGTGTGTGTGTGTGTGTGTGTGTGTGTGTGTGTGTGTGTGTGTGTGTGTGTGTGTGTGAGAGAGAGCCCTGTCTGATGCCTGCTGACGTCCTGCTCCAACATGGACCACAGGCCGCTGGCTGCCCTAAGGGCTTTCACGCCCAACGCAAGACCAACACCGGCAAGAAACCAGACGCAGGTGCTAGCTAAGGCACAGCAGAAATGACCAATGATCAAATAACCTGAAACCTGTTTGGTTTCCAAGGTATATACTAGTTTTTTAACATTCCGTTTCGACCATAAGGTTTTCATAAGATGTTCTTTCTGTTAAAAAAAAAAAAAAACATGCAACATTTTGATTGATCTTTGGAGTATCAGGTCTCAGTTTGTGTCTTTTCAGGCCAGTTTTAAGTGTAATGTTTTAACTGTAAGCTCCCCATCAGGTGGTTTCCCATGAGGTTCATCTTTGAGTTCAGTTTATGCTTTCTTTCAAGTGACTAAAGATGGTGCTGGTTGTTGCTGTTGCTGCTGCTGCTGCTGCTGCTGCGCATACACAGAATCAAACAGAATGAAAAAGCTCATGGTAACACTGTTGGAAATGCGAGATCTGTAAAGTGCTGTGGACAGTTCCATCATGTATATTGACATTTATATCAATCCTTTACTTATATATTCATATCTCCATTCATCATTTGGCAGACACTCTTATTCTAACGACTCAGATCAAGGAGAATAAATGGCAACCAAAGTGCCATGAGAAATATGTTTCAGTTTTGTAGAAGTTGAGGAGTTGAGGAGTGTGTGGCTCTGAGAGGGTGATTCCTCTGAGGAGTTGAGGAGTGTGTGGCTCTGAGAGGTTCGTTCCTCTGAGGAGTTGAGGAGTTGAGGAGTGTGTGGCTCTGAGAGGGACGTTCCTCTGAGGAGTTGAGGAGTGTGTGGCTCTGAGAGGGTGATTCCTGAGGAGTTGAGGAGTGTGTGGCTCTGAGAGGGTGATTCCTCTGAGGAGTTGAGGAGTGTGTGGCTCTGAGAGGGTGATTCCTCTGAGGAGTTGAGGAGTGTGTGGCTCTGAGAGGGTGATTCCTCTGAGGAGTTGAGGAGTGTGTGGCTCTGAGAGGTTCGTTCCTCTGAGGAGTTGAGGAGTTGAGGAGTGTGTGGCTCTGAGAGGGTGATTCCTCTGAGGAGTTGAGGAGTGTGTGGCTCTGAGAGGTTCGTTCTCCTGAGGAGTTGAGGAGTGTGTGGCTCTGAGAGGGTGATTCTCTGAGGAGTTGAGGAGTGTGTGGCTCTGAGAGGTTCGTTCTCTGAGGAGTTGAGGAGTGTGTGGCTCTGAGAGGTGATTCCTCTGAGGAGTTGAGGAGTGTGTGGCTCTGAGAGGTTCGTTCTCTTGAGGAGTTGAGGAGTGTGCGGGTCTGAGAGGTTCGTTCTCCTGACTTTCCCAGGGGATGGAGGATGGAGATGGAGGATGAGGGTCTGAGCTCC
>NC_045157.1:9818345-9883345 GCF_900700415.2 Clupea harengus | reverse complement strand
ATAGAAACACACCAGACAGAGAAGACAGAAGGGGGTGAGGAGCAGGATGATGACATGATGGTGCAGAATGATGACATGATGATGATGACTAAAGCACACTAATGCATAAAGGCTTAACTAAGATGAATCTGCTTTGACTAAAACTCTGCTGGGAATTCCTTCAAAAAGGCCAACAGTTTTAATTGCCAACTCTGAGTTTCCCAACTCTTACCTCCCTCTGTCTGACGGTGAGGGGGTCTCTCAGGAATCTAGCAATTTCCACCAACACACACACACACACACACACACACACACACACACACACGCACACACACACACAAACACACACACCCACACACTCACAAACGCATGTACACACATACACACACACACAACACATGTAAACAGGCACACACACACTCAATCTCTCACGCACAAAGCGCTTAGGAATTGCTATCAGATGTGCTCATTTGGGAGGCCCATACCAGCTTACCTTCACACAGCTGAGGCCGCCCCTGAGAAAACCCCTGAGCACTGGGCTCTTTTATCAATGGGGCAGAAGAATCACTGCATTAGTCACTGGGGGAAAAGGGGCATTCCTGGGTTTTGAACCCCCCGTGCCCCAGCGCGGCTCGGCTCGGATCAAAGACGGCGCACAGCGGAGCGGCTCCTGATAAGATGTGGGGTTCTGATTTCAGCCGGGCCCTAACACTGCTCTTTATCGGGACTCCAACTGCCATCAGCTCTGACCGCCCCCCCCCCCCTCTGCACCAGCCTCATCTGGGGCTGCTTACAGATCAGAGCGCTTTAGGGGCCACTGTTCCACGCTTTACTGTTTGGGGGGGTTAGGGTTAGGGTGGGGGGGGGGTCGTTAACGGATCGACACGGGGGTAACATCTTGTCTGTTGACGTGCTGATGGACCCAATCGTGCAGAGAGGGTTGAGTTTGACCAATCACCAGCCCTGACATTCATCTCCCTGTCTCCTCTCCCCCAATCACCAGCCCCGACATTCATCTCCCTGTCTCCTCTCCCCCAGGTCATGTGCCTCTCCAGACCTCCTCTCTTCACACTCCCCACTCCCTATTCTCCCACACCGAGACCTTCTCTCCTTATTCCACCTCTTCATGCTCCACTCTCTCCTCCAGGACTCCCCTCTATTCCAGGGCTCCCCTGTGCTCTCCAGTGCTCTCCTCTCCTTTGCAGGCCACCCTACTCCTACAGCCCCCCGCCTCCACTCCCAGCCCCCCCCCCCCCCCCCCCCCCCCCCCCCCCCCCCCCCACTACTCCCAGCCCCTTCTGTGGCAGGCTACAGACCCAGAGAGACTCAAAGGTCCCGGGAGTGCTGATTAAAGACAACTGCATACTACTCCATACTACTGCACTGGAGCAGCCTGATCTTATCAGAAAAAGAAAGAGAGAGAGAGACAGAGAGAGAGATGAAGGGAGATGGAGAAAGGGAGAAAGAGAGGGAGGCAGAGATAGAGAGAGGGGGAGGGAGAAGGAGGGAGAGAAAGAAAGAGCGGGGTAGGGAGAAGAAGAAAGAGAAAAATGGAGGGAGAGATACCAGCTCTGATAAAACACTTCTTTCATCCCTCCATTCCCTACACCCAGCTGCCCCACGGTTACACTCCCCTCCGTGGCAACCGAGAGCAGGTACCCCCACGGTTACACCCCCCTCCGTGGCAACCGAGAGCAGGTACCCCCACGGTTACACCCCCCTCTGTGGCATCCGAGAGCAGGTATCCCCACGGTTACACCCCCCTCCGTGGCAACCGAGAGCAGGTACCCCCACGGTTACACCCTAGGTACCCCCAAATCTCACAGCATTCCATCCCCGGCTTTCCCACCACACAAAACATCTGGAATGTTCTGCAATGGAAAACAATAACTACTATATAAATGTACTACAAACTACAATCATCCAGAGAGAGTATGGTACGGAGTATGGAGTATGTACTAGATGATATCATGATGGATAATGGAGTTTCCCATCCCTAAAGTTAAATGGAAACTTCATCTAAATGTCCCACAGGTGTGACACAGAGAAAGGGAAATAAAGATGTATTTGTCCTGATGTGTTTCTATGGTTTTGGAATCTTGGGTGAAACTGGACACACTGAGATATAGCAGGACAGACACACGCATTTCCCTTCAAGGTCTGTAGAAACAGAGAGAGAGAGAGAGAAAAGAGAGAAAATAGAGAAGAGAGAGAGAGAGAGCATTTAAGTGCAGCTTCAACCCCAGTCCACCCTCCTCCCCCCTCAACCTCTCAATCTCCTGGTGAGAAATTGCCCTAGTTGGGAAACAATACCAAGCTGTTCTTCCCATATTTTTAACAACCAAATGGTGTCAAGAGCGTGTAGATTGCCAAAACCCATTCCAACAAGCCAGGGGTGGTGGTGCTGGTTGGGGGGGGTGGGGGTTAAACACGCCCTCTGAAATGACAATAAAAATATTTTAAAACACTCAGGAGGACCCTCTGCGCTCCCTCTCTCTCGCTCTCTCTCCCTCTCTCTTCCTGTCGGGCGCGTTGCGCTCGCTGCCGCCGCGGGACGTTTACGGGCACCCTAACTAGCGGCCGCCTCCCACTCTGGCAGCCGCGGCAGGATGGTTTGAGTTAGCGGAGCGGAGGAGAGGAGAAGAGAAGAGAAGAGAAGAGAAGAGAAGAGTAGAGAAGAGAAGAAGAGAAGAGAAGAGTAGAGAAGAGAAGAGAGGAGAAGAGAAGAGAAGAAGAGAAGAAGAGAAGAGAAGAAGAGAAGAGAAGGGTAGAGAACAGAAGTGGCGTGAAAACAAATGCTCCCCCCCTCCATCTCCAACAACAGTGAAGGCTCCGGCCCTCTCCCCCTGTTTTCAGAGCGGCGTTTGGAGCCTCTCTCTTTCTCCCTCCTGGGCATATTCTCTCGTTTTCTCCTCTCCTCTTTCTTTTCTCTCCCTCGCTCCCTCGCTGTACTTGTTCCTGCTGAAGAGATATTCAATATAGTCTGTGTGTTTTCAGTTGGGATCTCCCGCTGGTAAATTGTAAACAGGCTGTCCCCTCACAGGGTGCTTTGTGAGCCGTGCTGATGATGAAAAGGAGAAAAATCAAGATTAATCTCCCCTTCCTCTCAGCTAAACCCACAGGATCCTGCAGCTCTCTACACTCTCCTACAGGCTCCAGTGTTTGATTATTGTGATTTTATCTCAGAGAGTCCTTCTTCAGAAGTTGTTGGTGGAATTTGTCAGCACGTCACTTTTATTGACTTGATTAAAGTCTGCATTGATTCTAGAACGTTCCAGTGTTCTGCGCCTCTGAAGCACAGTGACTTTTCAGATGAAAAGACATACAGCAAAGACTTTACACAGCCTTCATCACATGCAGTCCTCATTACAGTGTTTCACGATTGGTAACACATTAAAATAAAAAAATAACTCACAGTTAGTGAAACCTGACGCTCGGGGAAGCAAAACCTCAGCCCAGATCCACACAGCTATAAATAGATTCTCAGCCTCACACTAAAACACTAAACACTAAACACACGTCTCCAAACTGGACACAGATATCCACCATGATGATGTCACTTCTCTGCCATTTCAAGGCACTGCCTTTAATACCACCCCTAAGAACCAACCGATCAAACGAGGCCGTCAGGTGCACAGACACATAGGTGCTTTATTGGAAACTCACCAACCAGGTGTGAGCGCTATAAAAAGGCAACAGGTGAGTTTACCTGTCTCCAACCAAAATGGAAGGCTGTGCTGCAGTAAGAGGACGAGGGGTAGGGAGAGTGACACCTGGAGGAGGATGTGGATAAAGAAGACGACATTGGGTGGCCATGTTGTAATCCATGGGTTGACACTGAGAGAGGCTGGACGGAGAGTTCATCCCTACCTCAGAGGGTCGAGAACGTCAACGAGGAAGGGGCCCCATATTCTCAGAGGAACGAGAGAGAGCCGTCATAAACACGGTTTTGGCCAATACTGCAGAAATTCAAAAAGCATCCTCAATGACCACAATAATGTCCATCAAGTCTCTTTATCAACACTGGGACAAATCCTTGAAAAACATCACATACAGATGTAAAAACTCTACTGCGTGCATGTGAGAGACTTTCTGAGAGAGTTAAAGACCTGCGGCATGAATAGGTTGAGGTACATAATGCAATACTTCAGTACTGGGCACAGCACACTGAACCTTTTAACATATACATTTATAGTAGACCGATACTGAACTACACAGAGAGGTTTGCAAATGGGTGCTAATGCAATCCTGCATGTGTTTGTCTTCATAGATGAGGCTGGGTTTTTTTGTACCTTCTAGTGACCCGTAGGGTTCAGGGGTTATGTTTTTGCCCACGAGGTCATGTTTTGATATTGACAGTGTGCGTGATCAACGAGATAGCTGCCGTGCTGGAAAATAAATCTCACCACCATTTCGAAACCTTCTCATCTCCCGTCCCGTGTCAATTCCTTGGTGCGCCCAACCACCCGCCAAGGTAAGCCACAGGAACACCGTGCAGAGTAACAGTGGGTCATTGGACAGCGAGACAGAGGGTTACATCTTCTGGTGAGAAGAAGAGGGAGAATGGGGTCCTCCATCGCCATGCCAAATCAGGTCCTTACAACACGGCCCACATGCTGACATTTTCTGACAGACTTCACACCATCGTCACAGCAGGAGACCAAATGGATGCAGATCAGATGAGATACTTTGGCATCTGGGACGATCTGATCGGCTCTGGTCCAAAGCTGGTTTCATCAGCATCCACAATAGGGATTATATTGGCATGGCGATGGAACGATGATGACCTCAGTGTGCAGTGATGGTCTTGGGTATTGTGTTTAGTCAACACATTCATTTACCTCACTCTAACAATATCTCTGAAACAAAAACATGAAACCCAGGCTATGTCTTTGGAAAAGCAGAAATGTTAAAAATGAAAAGCAGAAATGTTTTAGATTGCGCACAGCAGTGTGTAACTGGTTCAAGCGGAATCAGATTTTATGATCCATGTCTGTGCTATATGGTGACAAAATTAAGTTTGTATGAATCATTGTATAGTTTTGAATGGCATGTTTCATTTAGCAAAACAGTCAGCAAACAAAAGCACAAGAATGAAGCTTCAGTCTCCATCCAAACATCCAAAGCAAGACAGTTATTTTAAGTGGGGTCCACAAGAGTAGATGACTGCCTCGGCCAGCCAGTGTGTGTCTCTCACGCTTCACCCAGGGATTTGGGAGCCCCGTGGCCCCTGAGTTGGGTTATCAGTCTTTAAACAGGGTCTCAAAACACTGATAGCGTAGGTTATGGCAGAGTAGATATATTCAGAAGCCACACAGCCAGGCCGTGACTGACCCAGGGACAGGTGCTGCCCTGATCTTAGGCAGAGCCCTGTGAAGCATGGGCTGGTCTGGTGATTAATATGGTGAAGCTGAACAGGCAGCGTGTGTGTGTGTGTGTGTGTTTTGTCGGTGTGAGTGTGTGTGGGCAGTGGTTAATATAGATGTCTACCATAGCAGTACTATGAGTCACTCAGGTCAGGCAGCTCAGTCAGCTGTAGCTCTTAATTCTTCAGCCTGATAACGATGAAGAGCGATTGTTTCACAGGTCACGACCCCCTGACCTCTGACCTTTTGAGGAAGGAATGGAGTCTGTGAGGGGCGAGCAGAACGGAGCGGGTGTATGGGCAGTGAAGGGAGACACACAGGAGAGCAGTTTCTCACCAACATCCTGGAGGCCGAGTTCTCACAACCTTTACAGGAGGGAGTTTACGACACCGGTATGTGTGTGTGTGTGCGTGTGTGCGTGTGTGTGCGTGTGTGTGTGTCTCCAGGATTTCACGTCACATAGAGATACATTTCATCAAACAACAATTTGAAACAATTGTGGAAAGTTCTTCCATCAGCAAGAAATCTGGCCGACTGCGCTGTATACAGAACTTTGGTCTGGAGAGGAAAGAGAGAGAGAGAGGGAGAAGGGGGGGCGGGGGGGCAGAGAGAAGGGGGGGTCCAGGCTTGTCAGTTTGCCACCTTCAGAGCAACAGACAACATCTGGAGCTTGTCAAAGATGAGAGTTCAGGGTCAGAGAGAGAGAGAGGGGGAGAGAGAGAGAGAGAGGGAGAGAGGGAGAGAGGGAGAGAGAGGGGGAGGGAGGGAGAGAGAAACAATAAGTAAGGAAAGAGAGGGAAGGAGAGAAAAAGAGAACAACAGAAAAAGAAAAAGAGAGTTGGAGAGGAAACTGAGAGACACGGTGAGAGTGCAAACGTCGGCAGTACTGGTTTCCCCCCGTAATTAGGACATATTAATGTCATTACAAGACAAATGTGCGCTGCACTGGGAGCACAGCAAACCAGTTCCATGCCTGGCACATGTGTGACTCTTGGGCAAGAGCACAGGCGCTCATACATCATTCTGGAGAACCTCCTTAGGACAGTACAAACACTCCATCACAATTCTGTGTGTGTGTGTGTGTGTGTGTGTGTGTGTGTGTGTGTGTGTGTGTGTGTGTGTGTGTGTGTGTGAGGGGCTCTGGAGAAAGAACACACAGGCCTTTCCTGGGACCCCAGACATGGTCCTGACAACAACATACTTTATCAGAGAAAATCTCTCAGCTACTGGCCTCTATCTATGTGTGTGTGTGTGTGTGTGTGTGTTGTGTGTGTGTGTGTGTGTGTGTGTGTGTGTGTGTGTGTGTGTGTGTCTGTCTTTCTGTCTGTCTGTCAGATAGCAGTTAAGTCTGAAATGGATTGGGTCAGCGCCAGAGCCCAACTCCAGGTAAATGGACAAAGATTTGTATTGCCTGCAGGCACAGTTGGCAGTTCAAGCCAGTCCCACCCAGGTGTATCAACACTGTGCTATTCTAATACTGCACTGAATTCTAGGTCAGTTCAAGGACGGAGGACTCTTTCTTCCTTTCTTTCTCTCCCTCTCCCTCTCCCTCTCTCTCTCTCTCTCTCTTCTTTCTCTGAGAAGCAGAATGGGGGCTGTTTGAACTGGAGGACATGAACGTTAACCGCCGACCACATAATGACACAGTATGAGTCTCAATGAGAGGCATCGCTATAAATTCACGTAAAGACTAGCTGACATGATTTTGTCATTTTTGGAACCCCCCCTGAAACATCCCTCTGGATAAAAATGCTATTTTGTAAACAGTGTTTATTTGTCTCAGTGTGTGATGATGCGAGTACGGAGATCGTTTTGGTTGCCTCGATCGCGCCCTATCCTCCGTGTCGGGTTTCGCAAGCGAGCGCTTCCAACACAAACTGTGTCACTCCGCTGGATTCCGCAAGGCCTTGGCAGCGGCCGTCGTCAGGGAGGGAGCGGATCGGGGCTGGCTGCGTAAATACACACACTAAGTTGGACTACATCAGACAGTTAAGGACTAAACATGTTAAACCCGGGATCAGACTCTGTGTAAACCTGTGGAGATTTCTGCCGACGATGCCGGGATTAGGTGAACCCTCACAGCGGGGTGCCGGGGGGCTGGAGACTCGGAGGAAGCGCTGCATACGTTCAAACAAAAATATTCAAAAAACGCTCGACTGACGTGATGTTGACACAAGAAATACTTTCGCTACAAGAGGGTTTACAGAGGAATCAGGAAGTGCGGCAACTGTGGGCTTGTAACTCAGCCTTTTTAAACATGGCAGGCAACAGCAGGCTGTCAACCAGGCCTTTTTTAACATGGCTGGTAACTGCAGGGTGGTAACTCAGCCTTTTCAAACAGGCCTGGTAACTGGGGGATGGTTACTCAGCCTTGGGCCGCCTTATAAAGCTTCAGATTGCTGAAACAAGGCTGTTACTCTCACAGCAGAGGCCTACAGCACTACAGCCCCAGAGGCAGCAGCAGGGGAGGAGAGAACGAGAGAGGAGACATGAGAGGAGCTGAGAGAAGGCTTCCGTCAGATGCTTAGTTACCCCCTTAAACCTTTCTCCTTTACCTGTGACGGAATCGATAAGCACGCTTAAGTTTGAAGAAGGGACCGGAGAGTTGAAGTCAGGTTTCTGTAGTTTATTTTCGGCGTGGAGACCCCCTCTCAGCTTGGTGCTCAGAGCAAGGCCTACCTGATAGCAGAATGGGTAGGCATTTATACATTTCAGTCAGGTAGAATACAATAGGAGAGGGGATGACCACACCCTTTAGGTGAGAGGAAGGGGGAGACAGTGGGGTGAGGGGTTCACCTATGGGGGGAGGGGGTGATACCGTGGCACAAAGGGTCTTAGCAGGAAGGAGCCTATCTGGGGGGGGAAGGGTTCACAAGCCACTTGTTCAGGTCTCAGTGAAACAGACAGAGTACACATCCAAAATGAGTTGCAGATACAACATGAGGAGTTAATGTCTTACAACAACAGAATAGCAATATTTCCAGTTCCATCAGTCCCCTATATGAGCATTTATATGCTCACACAATAACCACCATGCAACAGCCAATCAGAGCAGGAAACATCAATATATGTTAAAGATACAAATGATACAGAACAACAGTAGAATAGCTATTTTGCAGTTCCATCAGTCATTTATATGCTCACACAAGAACCACCATGCAACAACAAATCAGGCCAGGAAAACATCAATATGCGGTTCCATCACCTGACTCTGGGTAAAGGAGAAAAGTACAGACAGGAGATGAGAGAGTTTCTGTCAGATGCTGCAGTATTAGCTTAATGCTAAAGTAGCCTTCTGGTTTAATGACACGTCGTTCCAGGGAAACCTCTTTAACTTGAAATGCCTGGGTTGGACCAGAGGGAAGCCACAGGTTAGGGGTGGGAGGAATTACGCAGTGGAAACCATCATTTACAATACACTGAGGCCAATCAGCTGAGAAATGGCTTCCTAATATGACTAAATTGCGGGGGCGTTTCTCCCTGTAGGTCCATTGCCGATTAGATCTGTTCTCTTGTTTGCCAGTGTAATGGAAATCACAGGATGTGAGTTTCAATTTTTTTTCCCCAATGTGTTAGCGAGCTCTGCCATTATGCAACTACTCACTGCAAAACTGAGCAGAGGGGTTAGAGGACAGCATCAGGCCAGTCAGTCCCATCTGTGAGTCCCAGTCCCAGTCCCAGTCCCAGTCCCAGTCCCACCCGTGAGTCCCAGTCCCAGTACCAGTCCCAGTCCCCCCCTCAAACACACACACACACACTCTGTATGTGTCAGGGCCAACCAGATGGGTGTACAAACCTAAACTGCCTGAACCACATGTGATCATCTAATCAGAACGGCTGATACATCAATCCCAGACAGCAGCTAGTTAGCTAGCTCACTGTTATTTGTTGTTGGCTATAGGTCATCTAGGATCTCAAGATGGAGAGAGGCCTTCATGGACCAGGGCCAAAGACATCTGCAGTGCAGAATGACCGTAACAGGGGTCTCAAAGTACCGGCCCATGGGCCAAATCCAGCCTGCAAGGCAGTTTTGTGAGGCTACTTGATGTACTGCACTGCACTGTAGTTGTGAGCAAGTGTCGTTGTCGTTGGTGGTATTTATCTTAGTTAGCGGAGCCGAGGGTTATGAGTCGTGCCGTTGATGGTATTTATCTTAGTTAGCGGAGTCGAGGGTTATGAGTCGTGCCGTTGATGGTATTTATCTTAGTTAGCGGAGTCGAGGGTTATGAGTCTTGCCTATACTTATGAATATAATAAACGGTGGCAGGGAAAGCCTGGCCTCCTCAGAATAAAATGACTTGAGATGTGAAAATCTCTATAACAATAACAGCACATCAATTATATTTTAATGAAACGTTTCATATGATTATAGTCCAATTCTACTTAAGATAATATTTTATGGTGATTATGGTGACAGGAAAGCTTTTTAATGTCATATTGTTGAAGGTTTCTCGCTTAATGGTAGCCTATTTCAGGCCGCCAAGGGACGCCAGACTTGATTCATGCCTACTTGCATCTCTCACTATTTTTTTTTGAGACATCCACCAATTACTGTTGAGTGTCATACTGCGCTGACTGGACTGTGAATGAGGAAAAAATGTCCAGTGGGTCTATAGAGGATCAAAAATAGTGACTGTCTAACATTAGCAGCTAACAAACTGAATTTCAACCAGAGACTGAGTAGTTGGACAGAGATCACCTACTCAGTAAGCAATCAGAATTTATGGTGCAAAATTATTTTGTCAGGTTGACATTTGACCAACAGCGAAATATTAAAGAGAAAGAGAGGCCAACGCCAGATATTCTTTTAGTGCAAAAAAATAACAAAACAGCAATAAGATCACTATGCATGCTTAACTGCTGTTAGTAATCCATGGGTTACCATGGGGTTTTCACATTTATCTAATTTTGTTAGAGCAATGGACAGACACGAGCAATCAAAGTCCCACATTGCATCTAGTCTTAAATTAAAGCTATTCGGCAAAGTATGGATTGACCAATCAAGCAGTTGCCATAAGCGTCCAAAAACACAATTGCCAGGTAACTAAAAAACGTGAGATAATGAAGAGGCTAATCAGTTTGGCGTTGTACATGGGAGAGCAAGAAGTGGCATTTCGTCAGCATGATGAATCTGCTCTTAGTCTGAACAGGGGTCATTTCATTGAGTTTGTAAATGCCAGATAGTCATAGATCATTTCGCCTTGTTGAAAGAGAGGTGAATGCCACTGTTGTACAAGTAATTAGTGCTGGAGCTATATATATGTATATATTTTTAATACCAAATATTCAATGTTTGTGAAAGATTGTTACTTCGACCACTGTGTTATGAGGAGCCTAGTTCCTGATGTTCAGTTTGTGTTGTACATAGGCCTACTTACGGTGTCTGACAAGGCAGCCCATTTGTCCAATCATTTATCATTTTGATAGCCTCAATCCTACACAGCATGCATTGCAAGACATTTGTTACCTGGATTATATCATTCTTAGTTTTATCTTTGAAACACATTTTCTTTGTCTTAAAGTAAGTGACGATTCGATTTGGACCTAATAATCCTAATTATTACTGTGAAATGTCACTCACCGTATTGCTAAACATTGTGTAGCTGCTATTGCTAAACCATTGTGTTCCTGCTATTGCTAAACATTGTGTAGCTGCTATTGCTAAACCATTGTGTTCCTGCTATGGCTAAACATTGTGTAGCTGCTATTGCTAAACCATTGTGTTCCTGCTATGGCTAAACATTGTGTAGCTGCTATTGCTAAACCATTGTGTTCCTGCTATTGCTAAACATTGTGTAGCTGCTATTGCTAAACCATTGTGTTGGGCCTTCTCCATTACATTTGTCACGCTTCGCTACTGATAATAAAATAATAATATGGAGGCTCCATCGTGTGAACAAGACAGCAAGGTCTTATTACTTCCCACTGTGTCCACTGCAGCGCATACAGACCCACTCCTGCTGTTCTCTGCCGTTCACTATAAAAGCCCTAGATGCATACGCTCCATAACTGCTCTCAGGGGGGAACTTAAATTAACTCAGACCATTCCCCTAAAAGGCAACTCAGTAAAATCGCTTACAGTGGTCTATATTGGCTTGGAATGGGACATTACACAAATGTGGGGATCATGTATTATATTTGTGTTTTTGTAGTTATGGGAATGAGACGTGAATGAAACATGAGCTAGTTGGATTTGGTTAGCGATGACAACGCTGCGCGGTGCTCCTCTCCCCAACGTGCTCTGCTCTCTCTCCTTGGGTCGTCCTCCAGCAGCAGCCAGGCAGTGCATGTTCATGTGTGTGTTTGTTTGTGTGTGTGTGTGTGTGTAGCAGTAGCCAGGCAGTGCATGTTCATGTGTTTTGGAAGAGTGGCTTTGAAAGGAGGCCTGAAGGGAGACAGCCAGGGATTTCTTTCAGTTGTATACTATATCAAAATCAATCTAAGACTTGCTGGTTTCTCCAAAGGAGCCTATAGCTTTAACACCAGAGGTAAGATGGTACAAGAAGAGCCATGGGCTGTTGCATAATGGCTAAGGAGGAGTTTTCCTGCACACCAGCCATGTGTGTTTTGTTTGTGTGTGTGTGGGTGCTGAGCATGTCTCTCCCCCTCCCCCAAACCCTCTGATGTGATCCGGTTAACAGGGCTGCTGCATGGGTATGGGCTGGCTATGGCCCGTATGATGACTATAAGCAGTAGCATGACTCTGTCTTACAGTATAACTATGTCCTGCTGCAGGATAACTATAAGCAGTGGCATTACTCTGGTGGGCTGCAGCAGTGTGTTGTGAGCAGTAGCATGACTCTGGTGGGCTGCAGTAGCATGACTCTGGTGGGCTGCAGCAGTGTGTTGTGAGCAGTAGCATGATGTTGCACGTGTTGTGAAGGCCGTGCAGAGATGGATCGTTGTAAATTAGAGCCGACAGATGTGGGGAGGCAGAGACGGAGCAGCGAAACAGAGGCCCACTCTCCTGCAGAGATGAATACGGGTCAGAATGCCAACACTCCTAACCTCTCTCTCTCCCCCTCTCTCTCTCTCTCTCTCTCTCTCTCTCCCCCCCTCTCTACTCTACTCTCTCTCTCTCTCTCTCCCTCTGTACTCTTCTCTCTTTTAACTCTGCTTCCTCTCCTCATTTCTTTTTCTTTCTTTCTATCTCTCTCTGTGGAGAGCCATGCTCTGGTCAGTGTTTTTACAGGCCATGGACGTCTGGCGTTGCTGAACCGTCTGTTTCCCGGTCCCCTCCCAGCAGTCCAATAATCCGATCTCTCTCTTTCTCTCTCTCTCTCTTTCTCTCTCTCTCTCTCTCTCTTTCTCCCTCTCCTGGCCTATCTTCCAACAAGCTCATCAATCTCTTTCCGCTCTCAGGAGTTCAGCGTGGCTTCGCTGAGGAGCTGGAGTTGACAAAGTTATTCTGGTTAAGAGCGGAGTCGAGTCCAGCACTCCCGTGTAAAATATGGATTTGATTTATTCACTGTGTTATTACGCGTCCTATTAGCCAATGAATCAGTCACAGGCCTCTGAGGCTTTCACTCTCTCTATCAGAGCTGGCCTCCCTTGGAACCACAGTCTGTTTTCTTTCCATTGGGGGGGGGGGGGGGGCTTTAAAACCTGACAGAAATTCGGAAGATAGTTGAATTTTTCTTTGAATGGGTAAGCTGTGAGAGGGAACACTGCCTGGCAGATGTGTGGGGACAACTTCTTCATTAAGGATGGAAGGGCTTAAGTTTGCATGTTGGGGTCAGCTAGCATCAAACACAAACATGCTTCTTTGAGTGAAACACACACAAGCTTCCTTAGGTGAAACACACACATGATTCCTTGGCTGACACACAAATGCTTCCTCGGGTGCAACACACACATGCTTCTTTGGGTGAAACACACACAAGCTTCCTTGAGTGAAACACACACATGCTTCTTTGAGTGAAACACACACATGCTTCCTTGAGTGAAACACACACATGCTTCCTTGGCTGACACACACAAGCTTCCTTGAGTGAAACACACACAAGCTACCTTGAGTGAAACACACACATGCTTCTTGAGTGAAACACACACATGCTTCCTTGAGTGAAACACACACAAGCTTCCTTTAATGAAACACACACGATTCCTTGGGTGAAACACACATGCTTGCTTGAGTGAAACACACACAAGCTTCCTTGAATGAAACACATACAAGCTTCCTTGGGTGAGCTGGGCTGATGTGAGTTGGGCTAAGCTGTGAAAGTTTTCCTGTCCAACACACACTCCTTTGGCAACTGAAGGCAGCCATGTAGGACGATCACACACCCTTGCAGAGGTGAGAAGCCTCTCAGCTTTTTTGTACAGTGAGAGCAGAAGTTATCGTGTGTGTGTGTGTGTGTGTGTGTGTGTGTGTGTGTGTGTGTGTGTGTGTGTGTGTGTGTGTGTGTGTGTGTGTGTGTGTGTGTGTGTGTGTGTGTGTGCAGAGTTGGGCTCCATTATTCATGTGCGGGCCAATCCCGTTCTGGTTGTATAGACCTGGCAGTCAATCAAATATGCATCTCAGACAAACTGCTTATCATAACTCTGGCTGAATATTTAATATTCCTTAAGCATTAAAAGGGTGAAAAATTGCATGCTTGTCATAATATTTGCAAAATGTCTCAAATATATTAGCCAGACCCCGGGCCTGTGGAATGACACGGTTTACTGCAGGGAAATCCTGGGTGAAAAATGACTTTTCATATGAACTATTGATTAAAACTGCTGTGTTCTTGGCCCCGGCTTGGCGTCTTATCACAACCTGTTATCTCAGAGCCGTGCTGCGGCTGACACCGGAAAGGATCAGACTGGATGTGGCCCTGATCCGGCCCAGACGTGGCCCCGATCCGGCGTGGATGCACTGGATCAGAACCAGATGTGGGCTTGATCCGTTTTACTGTTAGCTGTCATCTCATCTCCACATTCATTAAACTGGATGGAAATGTTATCATGCAGCGCTTAATGAAAATCTAATGTTCATTTTATCAGGTCTGGGCTGTATGATGAGTCCTGATGGAAAAGTATTACTTGGGTCCCAACTGAAAACTCACTCTAGAACTTTCTGTCCACCCGGGGGAAGGTGGGGGATAATTGATGAATGTATTCTGAATTTTGAGGCTCAGGCTGTGTCTGTCCCAGTGCATTTATATCACGGCTGACACTTCCCTGTGAATCTGCCCCATAACGAGGGACGAAGATGAATTAGAAACAAAACAAATGACCGTAATAATAATGCTGTACATGTCAAAACACTGACATTTGTGTGTGTGTGTGTGTCTTTGTGTGTGTGTGCGTATGTGGACTGTTGTTTCCTCTTGTTTTGTTTTATTTTTTATGTAGTGGAAGTTTATGGAGTGTTTTGGGCCATTCGTGTGTGTGTGTGTGTGTGTGTGTGTGTGTGTGTGTGTATGTGTGTGTGGGTGTGTGTGTGTGTGTGTATGTGTATGTGTGTATGTGTGTGTGTGTGTGTGGGGTGTGTGTGTGGTTATGTTCTTGCCAGGGTGGAACAACCAAAACAAAAACCTCTCTGTAAAAAAATGAACTCAGCGTTTCCCTTGCTCTCTCTTTAACCCCGTGAGATATTGGGGGCGGGCAGATACCCCACCTCTCCTCCCTGGCCGGGGCTCCACCGGAGTGTTTAATCAAACCGAAGACAGATCACTGTGAGATAAAACAGAGCTGTTCTCGGCTGGACGCGCGCAGGACGTACACCTCTCCCGCCCTTCAGCAATAACTCACACGCACAATTTTATTATTTTGGAGAGCGTTGTCATCAGACGTAGCGTGTGGATTTACATGCCGGGGTGCTGTTGTTGGGTGTAAATCAAGAGGGCGTATCGCACCACGAATGAGATCCAAGTGCATGATGGGGGAGGCTTGGCTGGGGGCTAAGGCTGTCTGGAACACCCCTCAGGTGAAGATTGGAAATGTGTGTGTGTGTGATTGTGTATGTGTGTGTGTGCATGTCAGTGTGTGTGTGTGTGTGTGTGTGTGTGTGTGTGTGTGTGTGGGTGAGTGTGTGTGTTTGCATGTCAGTGTGTGTGGGTGAGTGTGTTTGTGTGTGTGTGTGTGTGTGTGTGTGTATGTGTGTCTGTGTGTGTGTCTTTGCATGTCAGTGTCTGTGGGTGAGTGTGTGTGTGGGTGAGTGTGTGTGTGTTTGCATGTCAGTGTGTGTGGATGAGTGTATGTTGAATCAGTGGTTGATTGTGTGGCTCCACAGACTGGGATGATAACAGTTCAGACACAATGGAGAGAGCGTGTGTAGGGTTGATAATGTGGATATCCTGTTCTGCATGCACACACACACACACACACACACACACAAACTTGCATACACTCACACCCTTCTATGCTAAACACATACATACACAAAAGCCTCAAGAAGTAATTAGAGTATAACCTGATTACCGGCGTCTCTGCTCACCTGAATACTAATATTGTGTAAAGGCAAGACACCTGCCAGTGGTCCTCTACAACAGACGTGCCAGACTAGCTGACAGAGTTCAGCTGGAATCCTGTGTGTGTGTGTGTGTGTGTGTGTGTGTGTGTGTGTGTGTGTGTGTGTAAGAGAGAGAGGGTGTGTTTGTGAGAGACAAAGAGAGTCTAAGTGTATTTTTGTGTGTGTGTGTGAGAGAGAGAGAGAGGGAGAGATTGCATAAACCCTAAATGAGTAGAGCAGAGGTCTTCAACCGGGGGTCCGCGACCCCCAGGGGGTCCGCGGAGGTACTGCAGGGGGTCCGCCAAATGATCTCATCTGAAGCATTTTTTCCCTCTTCCAAAAATGTAAAACATCCAAAAGACTACATAAACAGAACGTAAAAATTGCTTTCTATTCCTTAAAAATAATACATAGGCTACCCATGAGTCTTCACGCGATCATTTGATCATAATGGCAACATACCGGTATGCACTTTTAGCTACATTTAGCTATCTGGTGCCAAAAGACGTTACCTGCCATAACCATTTGAAATAATTAATCGTTTTGTAATTTCTCGGAACAAAAGCTCCTCGTCAGACACCACTGATGGCGGTTCAGATGATCTACCTTCAGAAGATGCCAACACCCCTTCCATGCACAGCCAAAAGCGTAAACGGGAGAAGACACGTAAATATTCAGAGAACTATATGAAGTTTGCCTTCACCTACAAAGAGACCGATGGTGAAGAATTAGCAGTGTGCGTGGTTTGCTCTTCCGTGCTATCAAACGAAACTATGAAACCATCAAAGCTGCAACGACACTCAAAGACAACCCATGCTCACTTGAAAGAAAAAAAACATTTATTATTTCCCTTTTAAAATATTTTGAGGGCCAGCAGACCTTGATGAGACAATCAGCCAAAGTGTGCGAGCTAGCTATAAAAGCCTCTTATCAAGTTGCATTACGTGTCGCTCAGACCAAACAGCCATACATAATTGCGGAAAGTTTAATATTGCCGACAGCTAGTGATGCAAAACAATGTTTGGGAAGGATGAGTACGTAAAAAAAAATGAAAAGCATCCCAATGCCCGCCCTATTGATGAATTGGCAGCTGATGTGAGGGCACTACTAGTCGAAAAATGTATCCACCGATGTATCAAACGACGCTCAGCTTTTAGCTTTTTGGTGATTTGTCGACCAAAATGAGATGCAGGAGGAATTTCTATTCTGTAAGCAGCTGCCTGGAGGTAAAAAAAGTTCAGAGATTTTCAAAGTGATCGACAATTTTTTCCGTGAACATGATATACCCTGGCCAAAATCTGTCGCGATGTGCACAGACGGCGCAAGAGCCATGTATGACGCACTGCATGCTTCGTAGGGAGAATGTTGTTGCCAAAGACATGAATGAAGAATTCTCAAACGTCAGATCTCTCACTAGGTATGAGATATTTCATCCATACTTAAGCTTCTCAAGCTACTCAATTCTTTGTCCCTCCCTAATTGAATACAGAGTGATGGCTAACTGTAAGGGAGAAAAAATGTCAATAATAAACCAAATAAATTGAAACGAGTTGTGTGTCACAGATGATTTGTAATTCTGTTCAAACATGTGTAGGGGAGTGTGTGTGTGTGACTGACACTTAGTTCCAAATAAATTATATGAATATCAGGCCCAAATTTGGGGCGGCGGGGGTGGGGGTCCCTGCTCAGTGTCTCTCTCAGCCAAGGGGTCCTTGGGCTGAAAAAGGTTGAAGACCCCTGGAGTAGAGAACTCAGAGACATGCCACGACAGGCAATCGGCAAAAAAATAATCAAATCTCTCTCTCTCTTCCTCTCTCGCCCCTCCCCTCCTCTGCCCTGTTCATTATAGAGCTCTTAAAATGCAGCGCCACAAAAACACAAACATAACAACAGCGGCCAATAGCAGCGCTGCAAACAGGCCTTCACCCAGGGCAGGAAGGAGATGAATGCATCTTCAAAAGAACAGAAATCAACCCAGAAGAAAAGAGGATCAAAGGGTTGCTGTGGCAACGGCCGTAAACACAGAACCCTAGCCCCTTATCAGCCAGCAGGAGGGGGGGCCTTGTTGGGTCTTTATCCGGCTGCTGTTGTGAAAGCCCCCTATCAGCGCCCGCAGGCGTCCTATCAGATCCCTCGTCTCAGATCATCTCACCAGGAGGATGTTTTTCCACCTGTCACTTGGCAACAATCACCCACGGAGGAGAGACATCTTTTGTCAGAGGTGTCACGGTAACAAACTACCCCATTCACTCCGAAGGATGCTATCAATCACCGGATCTGACCACGAATGCGCGCGCGCGTGTGTGCATGTGTGTGTGTGTGGGTGTGTGTGTGTGTGTGTGTGTGTGTGTGTGTGTGTGTGTGTGTGTGTGTGTCAGAAGCCATGGAGTGAATGCCTTGAAGAGTGGCTCTGTATGTAGATGTGTCTGAGCTTTCAAAGTAATCATTGGTGGACTATGTGTGCACTGCACGTGTGTGTTTCCTGCACTTTTTTTATTTCTAAAGTAGTATTTATTGTTACACTAGGTCTCTATAGCTAGTAGCTTGATTGTTCTCTTGACTGCTAAATGACTAAGATAAATGTGTAAATGTGTGTGTGTGTGCTTTGTGTGTGGGTGCAAGAACTGCAGAAGGAACTCTGCTTGTATTCCAAGACAGAGGGGAAGAGGAATGGCTAGAATGGAATGGCATGATCGCTCTTTCTCTCTCTCTCTCTCTCTCTCTCTCTCTCTCTCTTTCTCTCTATAACTGTCTCTCTTTCTCTCTCTCAAATTCAAATTTGCTTTATTAACATGAATGTTTGGATAAAGTGTTAGCTAGGGTAATATAGAACATAATATAATGAGAATATGAAAGGAAACAAAATGACAGCAATGTGAATATAAACAGTAATGTGAATATAAAATGAATTTAAATAGCATTAATTGATCGTCCCTTCACCAAGAAGTATGGCCTTTTTTTCATTGTTGTCAAAATGTGGCGTAGAAGAAAAAGCTCCTCTGTCTTGACCTTCTCTTCCTGACAGTGACCACATATTCTCTGTTCTCTTGGCAGCCAGGTTTCTCTCTCTCTCTCTCTCACTCAGTGTGTGGGTGTGGGTGTATGTGTGTGTGTGTGAGAGAGAGAGAGAGAGACAGAGAGAGAGAGAGAAAGAGAGAGATACTGTGACACTGCTGTCTCTTTTCCTGTGCTTCCAGGAAAACGTGTGACACTGTGAAGATATGGTCAGACACACACACACACACACACACACACACACACACACACACACACACACACACACACACACACACATCTAAACCCATTCACGTGTAGAGTAGGTGGCTTCTGGCTGATGCAGCAGTAGGTCTACAATTTTGAATTCCAGGTAAGTAGATACTGTATGTGTGTCTGTGTGAGTGTGTGTGTGTGTGTGTGTGCGTGTTTAAGGGGGTAGTTTAGGGAAAGAAAAAACACTGATCTGCTCCCCAAATTGCCCCATAAAAGACAATGTAACCCATGGAAAACGCTCTCACATACAGGGCCACTTATGCAGCCTGTATTTTAAATAGGTCAGGTTTAAAGCAGGCCCACTAAGCATATGTATTAATAAACAATGTCTAAAACACGTAATTGACCAGTAATTCAAAGACATCTGGCGGCATCTGTGCGGAATGCAGCGGGGTTGGCCTCATAAATAATACCAGCTGAATGCATGTGATGCCTATTGGTTGGGACATGATTTAAAGGTAGGCAAACAAACCCGAACCTGATAGGCAATGGAATCAAAGTAAAGGAGAGGAACAGCGGGTTCTTTTCCGGGAAAACTGTAAATCAGAAACCTCTTTCATGACGACCTCCGGTGAGATCAGGACAGAAAAAAATATCTTCTGACAAATGGTATTTTTAATGCAGATAATTTCCATCGGCCTTTGGTGAATGCGCAGGCTTGGAATGGCTTTCTTTATCTGCAGAGGTTTTCATGCCATAAAAAGAACAGCACACCAACACACCAATTTGTTTCGCTGTGTGGGTGCGAGTAGAAAAAAGGCACGGCAGTAAATCGTCAGTGCGAGACTCCAGAGCCTGCCGTTTTAAATTGCGTGTTTAAAACAGTAATGCAATAAGGATTGTGGATTGTTCCAAATTGATGACCTATACAATTCACTTAATTTGTGTTATTTTAAAGAAACGCACACTGATTAAGACATGGCCATTTTTAAACAAAGAATACAGTTCAAATGCCTTGGGGCTGTGTGCTAGTGCAGCGGTCATCGTCAGACTTGCCCTGACCGAGAGTGAGAAGGGTAGAGAGTGATGTCATCGCACTGAAGCTGGTGCAAGTTTGCGCTCGTAAAACAAGGCTGGCCCGTGTGAATGACCTCAGCAACCTAAGCGGAGAGCTTAGTTAATGTTTTTTCTGTACATGGTTAGAACATTGCCTCGCCAAAATCAAAGCAAACCTGAGGCGTGTCCAAACAGTTTTCCACTTTTTTTCTGTGCTGATATGCGTGGATTCCAACAGCATGATCTAATGGCGTTATGTATCTAGCTCTGTGGCCAGACGCCGTATTTCCGTATCGATCTCGATTACTATTCATGTTTAATCAATGCCACCTTACATCACTAAAACAGATGTGCTTTAGCAATAGATTATTCACATTCGGCCCTGACGCTGAAATCATTACGCATAAAACTGTGGCAATAAACCAAATGACAGCTCTTCAGATTCACCATCTTACGCTTATGCTCATGGCACACTAAATGGAGACCAATCTGAGCATTGATGCACGGCGAAGCGTGAGCCGTGGTGTCTGCTCAGGAGATAAGCATCGGCCGCATGCTCTCCGTGTGGGGCCTCAAGACCACCTCAAGTCCTCAGGGAGCCGTCCTCATACAAAAATGGAAATTCTACACACTTTTCACCTAGGGTCCAGTGGCACACACACACACACACACACACACACACACACACACACACACTCCCATATAAGATAAGTCACACACAACTGCAAACGTAAGGGAAAGGGCTGGGTTTATTTTGAAGTTCAGACAATGACAGCCTGTAATCTGGCAGCTTCAAAGCGGCGGCCGCCGCCGGAGCCGTGATGTGGTGAGTGAAGGGAGCCGTGGGTGGTTCAAACGCGGCTATCACTGCAGATAAGACCAGAGGGGAGCTGGAGAAAGTGAGAGCCACGCACTCACCGCTTCAGCCGGGGTAGGAGCTGATGAAGCCTGCAGAGTGAGAGCCTGCAGAGTGAACGGGCCCACAGACACCCGGTCCAGACCCCACAATCACCGTTTCGGACGAGATAGGAGCTGATGAATCTCCCAAATCAAGACCGCCTGGAGCCGACCAAGAGCCTGCAGAGTGAACGGGCCCACAGACACCCGGTCCAGACCCCACAGACACCTAACTGGCCCAGACCTGGCAGGTGCTAACCGGAAGCTAAATCTGGAATGATTCTGGCCCGCATTACGCCCAGAGGCGGCCCGTATCACGCTGCTAACTGGGAGCGCTGGCCGTAAGAGTTCTGGATGGAATTGGACAGGAGGTAGTGATTAATCCCTGCGTGAGTGCTCACTCTGACAGCTTACACATAGTCACGGCAGGGTCAGCCAGGGTGCCCCTCCGGCGAAGTTGTGTACCATTTAATGCCTTTACGACCTGCCCCATTATATTTTGATATGGGTTTATTTCCCCAGTCTGCGCTAAATGTCTCCTGCTATTTCTAACTGGTCCCCCGGGGAGAGGGCTGCCGGGCTTTACAGAACCGGGTACCTGGGCTCAAGACCTCCAGTCCAGATGTAGAAAATGTTGTAAGGGCCTCATCCACCTCAGCGCTGGACACAAGAGAACTTTCTAGAAGAAATGCTGTCAGCGAGTACAGTGTGTGTTTCAGAGACTGTATGTGTGTGTGTGACAGAGAGAGAGAGAGGAAGAGGGGGAGAGAATGTATGTGTGAGAATGAGTCTGTGTGTGTGTGTGTGTGTGTGTGTGTGTTAGAGAAAACATCTTAAAATGCTCGCAACCCATGCTTGAGGGGCCCAGCCGCTTTTGATTAGAAACCCGGTTTCAAAACCACGCAGCTGAAACCACACTCAGAAATGACCAAATTCCTTCATAACTGCCCGTGCTCTCGCTCTCGCTCGCACCCGCGCTCTCCCCTGCCGGAGGTGAGTCCCACGGAGAAACACTGGCAAGGCTCTGATCTTCGCTACGAGCTGGAGGCTTCTACGCGTATTAGCATGAAGCCAACGTAGCGCAACACAAGGAACAGGCCAGCTCAGGAAAGAAAACTACACTTCCTTCATCTGGGGATGGCACAGAACTGAAACAAGGAAAGTGTTGCTTTTTTTCTGTGTTGTGTGTGTTTGAGTATGTGTTTTTAAGGTTGCTATTTAAGTCTAGGTGGATCAGAGCGATATTCTGTTGAGCTACTTTCTATTTGTGCAAGTACATTTTGCTGAGTTTTCATGTATTTTTGTCTGGACTGGTCTGGCTAAGTAAGATTCATGTTTGTGGAGCTTACTGGCCGTGTGGTAGCTGGTCAGAGCATTTATATCTGCGCTAAAGCTGGAGCGAAACACTGAAGCAACTCTGAATCTCGATCAAACAATTAGCCAGTGCAATAAAAGTCAGGCTTACATAAGTCCAAACGGCTGGGTTTGGGTTGGCTGTTTTCCTCTCTTTCTTTCTCTTTTAGCCCTATTTGAGTTGGACTCCCCCCACACAGGCAGAACCAGCCGCAGATGCCTCGGGCCCCGCCAGAGCTTGGGCCGCCCGCGTTCTGCCATGATTGACACGGAGCCTTTAATTAGCAGGTCTCCGGGGTCCACTATGCAAATGTGGCCTAATGAGGCGCT
Organism: Clupea harengus; assembly: GCF_900700415.2. Classification (NCBI taxonomy): domain Eukaryota; kingdom Metazoa; phylum Chordata; class Actinopteri; order Clupeiformes; family Clupeidae; genus Clupea; species Clupea harengus. The sequence continues at coordinate 9,860,716 of NC_045157.1, read as the reverse complement.
GGGTCTGGGAGGAGGGTCCTGAAAGGCTCGTCCCAGTATCAATAACCTGCGGGTGTGTGCTGGTGTGTGTGTGTGTGTGTTTAGTGTGTGCTGGTGTGTGTGTGTGTGTGAGAGTGAGAGTGTGTTTGTGTTTGCTGGTGTGTGTGTGTGTGTGTGTGTGTGTCTGTGTGTGTGTGTGTGTGTGTGTGTGTGTGTGTATGTGTAAGGGTGTGTGTGACATGACTGGGCATGGTTCTGGTCACACCTCTCTGTTTTTCTTTCCTGTAGAAAAACTCTCCTTCCTAAAAATCATTCCTTTTTCATTGTTCCCTTTAATGTAATAATTCCAAACTCATTCACCAACTCTGTGCTCCACTCATTCTCTAACTCTGTGCTCGACTCATTCACTAACCCTGTGCTCGACTCATTCACTAACTCTGTGCTCGGCTCACTTTACTCATTCACTAACTCTGTGCTCAACTCATTCATTAACTCTGTGCTCCACTCATTCACTAACCCTGTGCTCCACTCATTCACTAACTCTGTGCTCAACTCATTCACTAACTCTGTGCTCGACTCATTTCACTCATTCACTAACTCTGTGCTCGACTCATTTCACTCATTCACTAACTCTGTGCTAGACTAATTTCATTCACACGCATAGAACGAGAGAATGAGGGTGGGGGAGAATGAGAATGTGTGTGTGTGTGTGTGTGTGTGTGTGTGTGTGTGTGTGTGTATGAGGGAGAGAGAGAGAGAGAGAGAAAGGGAAAAAAGTGAGAATGAACCGTCATGTGTAATGAAGATCAGCAGCCCTGGCTCCGCAGCAGGCCAGTGTTTGTGTGCGTTCCTGCCGTATCTCTCACGTCAAGCGCATCTCCATCTTGGCCACGCTGCTTTCCTGTGCAGGCTGCGGAGCATGGCAGCCGGCGGGCCACAGAACCGGTGCGCAGCTTTCCCACCGATGGCCCTGCGATACGGCCTTGCCAGGGTGTGTGTGTGTGTGTGTGTGTGTGTGGGGGGGGGGGGGGGGTGACCTCACTGTTTACGCATAAAGCATTTCCCAGCCGAGCTCCCAGGCCCAGGTTTGGAGCGCGAGACACACACACATGTGCTAGTATTTATGTGTGTGGGCGCGCATTACGACTGGGCTTCCACAGCAAGCGAGTGTGTGAAGGAAATATCCATATTAACACTGACAACTGACAGAACATGACTTTCTTGCTCTCCGATCGACTGTTTATATTGGGGAGGGGTGTGGCGCACAGAAAAGGGCCCCAGTTTTTATGTGCACTTCGGAGTGTGTGTATGAATGTGTGTGTGTGTGTGCCTGTGAGTGCATGTGTGTACCCACATGTATGTGTGTGTTTGTGTGTGTGACTATGGGTGTGTACTAGCATATGTGTGATGTGTGTGCCAGTGAGCGTATGTATATACACACATGTGATGTGTGTGTGTGTGTGTGTGTGTGTGTGTGTGTGTGTGTTTGTGCCTGTGAGTGCATGTATGTGACTGGGTGTGTACTAGCATATGTGTGTGTGTGTGTGTGTGTGCCAGTGAGTGCATGTATATACACACATATATGTGATGTATTTGTGTGACTCTGGGTGTGTACTAGCATATGTGTGTGTGTGTGTGTGTGTGTGTGTGTGTGTGTGTGTGTGTGTGTGTGTGTGTTTGTGCCTGTGAGTTCATGTATGTGTGTGTTTGAGTGACTCTGGGTGTGTACTAGCATATGTGTGATGTGTGTGCGTGTGCATGCACACTCATCTGTCTGGAAGTGTGTGTGTGTGCACCCACATATGTAAGTGTGTATGCGTGAAGTAATATGTACGCATGCGTGTGTGTGCCTGCATGTGTGTGTGTGTGTGTGTGTGTGTGTGTCCTGGCCAGCCCTGAAGCACATTAGCCCAGGTTCCTTTGCTTTTGAGGCCAACTTCAAGTGCAGCTGGGCCTGCGCTGGATCCCCACGCCTGGCACACTCTCACTCAGAAATGAAACAACCAGAGACAAGAATAAGTTCCAGTCTATTGCCTGTCACAGTGTATGAAAATCAATGGGCCGACCGTAACCATATTCCTTATAATCCTTCGTAAACGGCCACTGGCTGATGAAATGAGGAACGTCTAACCAGCTTTAGTTGCATTTCATTAAGGTGAAGTGACAGACTACAGGGTCAGCAGTGTTTTTTTTTCTGGCCTGTACTGCCCCCCTGTGGTACACACATGAACTGATTCCACGGAATTGATACTTTTCAGAGTTGTTGAGGCGATGATGGCATTGACTGAATTCCAAGTTGTCCAAGTACAGTCCCTCCTAAGCAGACATAGGGCTCCAGTTCAATTTTACAGACAAGCATTACGTACCCATTTGAGATTGATTTATATCAAAGCACAGCATGTATGTGTGTGTGTGTGTGTGTGATTCTGTGTTTGTTTGTGTGTGTTCCTATGTGTGTGTTTTAGATCGCCACGGTTTGCTGTAGGCTCGGACTCCGGACTTCCTGCATAATTCTGACAAGATGTGACACCGATCACCTCTCTGCCATCCATCACGTCTCTCTAACTCCAACACCCAGAGAGAGAACTGGGGACTGGGAGATCTCACTGACGTTGCTCTCCCCTACCTCAGAGAGAGAGAACTCTGAGACTGAGACATCTAACTGAGGTTGCTCTCCCCTACCTCAGAGAGAGAGAGAACTCTGAGACTGAGACATCTAACTGAGGTTGCTCTCCCCTACTTCAGAAAGAGAAGGCAGAGACGGCTCCCTCCTCTGCTCTATAAACAGTTGTTTTAGGTAGAGAGATCGCTGAGAGCGGGCGGAAAAAATGATCTGGAGAGAAATTGTAACCACATGTTTGTTTGAGAGGTCTCCGAGCATGGCTGCTGGCGTGTCTGCTTCGCATTATTATGATTATACACCACAGTCCTTTTGATTATTATTTTCTTTCCCCAGCAGAAAAACCCATGTTGATTTTACAATATGTCCAGCAGTTTCTCAAGGGGGGGTGGGGGGTGGGGGGTTGTACAGTTGGGCTATATAGGGTGCTTTACATTCTGTACATAGGAAGACAAACACCAGGGAGATATTTCTGTAAATGGTAGAGAGTTCTACAGGTAACTCGTACCACTTGTGTTGTTGAAGTCTGTGTGAAAAAGCAAAGAAAGTCAGTGATTTATACCGACAGGCAGGCAGGGACCGAGACAACTATGACAACCACACAAAGCTTTAATCCGATCCTGGAGCTAACGTCACAAATTTCATTTCATTTTTCTCCTTATTTTTAACGGTTATATTTGAGCTTTGAATAGGTAGTGTATTAGCTGACAGAAAATACCTCAGTGATATTCAAGTCCAAGCACTAACAGGCAACTTTATGGATGGATCCCACAACGGCCAGTTTTAAATTACCATGGCTCGTGTTTCTACAGTGTGTGCAAACACCAGATTTTAACTGATGTTTCAGTTGGCCATGAGTTGGTGGTTTGAGATAGTTTCATACAATTAATTTATTTTTATTTTTTATTATTACATGTAAATCAGACTCTCAAAACACCATCAAACAAAGCAATATTGTTACTAAGTTACTAAGAGGCAAGTAAGAAAAAAGTGAACTGCAACAACAAAAAGAGAGATGCACAAATGCCTGCATGTCTAAAGGGGATGTATCACATTTCATTTTAAACCACTGCCATGGATGCAAACATACGCTTCAATATTACATCATACAGCACACATTACAATCATCCGTTTAGGGGAATCAACAATGTCACATGAAACTATACAGTGTGTAGCAGCATGCAAATAAGCCCACGGGAGAGGCAGTGTGGACAGGCGTGTGTGTGTGTGTGTGTGTGTGTGTGTGTGTGTGTGTGTGTGTGTGTGTGTGTGTGTGTGTGTGACACGCAGGAGGGGGGGATGCAGTAATCCACACAAACAACACTCAGAGCATAAACCGCAGAGATCCCCGCGGAGATCCAGGATTGGCTCTGTCTGCTACTGGTGCGCAAGCTGAAGAGAGACAGCCAGGGCTGCCTGGGATCTGGGTTTGACTGAGAGGCCTGGCAGCGGTGCTTTAGAACTTTTGTGTTATATGAAAAAGTGTTTTGGGCAAGGCATTTTTATATCCTTCACATGTCCTTCAAGGCTATAAGAAAAAAATCCAAAACTTCTGATGACCTCAAACTTGCAATGAAATACTAGAGTATTACAATTCTAATATAATATGGTTTTAAATTATATGTCCTTCAGATATCCTTAAAGACTGTAAATAAAAATCCAATACCTCTGATGACCTCAAACTTCCAATAAAATAATACAGTATTAAAATAATATGGTTTTAAATTATATGTGGAACACCATAATAGATATGAATACTTGTGTGCTAACTCACAGCTTCGCTCTTCAGGAGGCCCTTCGGATCACATCATCTGGTAAAGTAAACTGCTGGAGTGAGCAATGTTCAGAAGATCTGTGCTTCTCAATGTGATTGGTGTTATTATTGCAGCAATGTTATTATACTTATATATTTGTTATAATTTCAGATTATCATGGGCGGTCCTGCTTCGGCTGGTGGAGCTGTTGTTTTGGACATGAATGCTTCAAAAATACAAGACTCTTGCATACAAGAATACAAGATTTGGATTGAGTTGAAATGAATTGGATCGAGGATCTAGTCTTCCTCTTGTGATTTATACTTCCAGCCACTAGATGGTTCTGTTTCTCCTTGTTTTTAGATTATCTGAGCAGCCAGGCAACGGGGAGGTTTTTTTGTTCCACTGGAGTCACTCCATGGTCTGCCAGTGAATGCTGCCTGGAGAGAACGCGGTAATTATGCAATCTTGAGTTTGCCGGTAGCTTAGCCTATTACCAATGACAGCTAAGTTTATCTGTTTCTGTCGTCATCGTATGGATCACAGCCTTGACTGTATAGGCTATTTATAGCCATCTAGATGGATCGCATTCCATTCTGTAAGACAATCATTATTGGGACTAGTTCGGCTCGGCTGGCCTGCTGCTTGCGGTTGCGTGTAAACAGTAAGAAAGGAAGGTGTGCCATTCCTTTGGCGCTATGCGTGGAATGTGTGATACAGGTGCCATACGATCAGCTGATGGAACAACCGGTTCTACAGGACCGCGTGTGACAGGTGCCAGGTATCGTAGTTAACGATAACGAAAGCTCCCGCTGTCATCACAGCAACCAATGAGCCATATGCAGTGATCAGACTGACTGCAATCTGAATGCACTGTGGCATGGACTGCTGACCTACTAGACAACTGATTCTGACAAGCTATTGTCTGTTGACTTACGTTGTTGGCTTGATGTGGGCAACAAGCAAGCAAAGGATGATAGTAAAATAGTGGTTTCCAATTCACGGTTGAGGAGATGTCCTTGTGAGATCACCGTTGTGTTTACAGGAGCAACAGTTGGCTGGACGCTGTATATGCAGAGCGACGCCTGAAGCTCTGCCCACGTGAGTTAGCCCCAGCTAATGTTGGTAGTGTAAATAATCACTTGCAGTGTTGTGCGCTCTGTGATCTACCGTTTGTATGACGTCGCTACCACCTTAATTATTACAACCACGGTGAAATGCAATTAACTGTTAGATTGTCCGTCTGGCCACCTGTCGCTAATGATATAGGACTGACAGACAGAAAGGGCTAAGTTAGCATGTAGCCTTAATATGTATGTGTATAACGGTACAGAAGTCCAACCGGCTATATGTTGTGGCGTTGTCATACTGGGCATTAATAGCCAAGAAACTTGCCGTAACAGTAGTGAAATGTTCCAAACATGTGTTTAGGTATTCACGTTCAGCACAACTGATGTTGATATTATACTTGGAGGCCTATCCATGTTCTGCCTAGCATCTGATCATCTTTGCATGGGAAATCTCAGATTTTCAGTATATTTTCCTGTTATTCCTTAAAGCCCTTAGGTAATAAACCGTTAACTGTAGGTGTTTTGGGGCAATAAGGGCTCGTAGGTTTGCGGGAAACATTGCAATTAAGTTGAATAAGTTCATTCGGCACTTTATAATATTTTAAGATAATCACTGAACCTCAAACATCTGTTGTATGAATTTGATTCTGAGCTTCTCTTGACAAATGTCCGCATTGGTCATTGTAATTTGCTTTCATCGCTTGCCTTCTTTCGTTTAGTACCGTTGTATCAAAAGCACTCCGCGTTCCTCTTCCCTTGTTCCTGAAGTTACACAACATCCTCCAGCCGGGACCGACACGGTGGTGGTGGGGGTCGGGTCGGGATCTTTCCTGTTCCAGAAAGATGGCGGGGGTGTGTGTGTTGGGGGTGGGGGGGGTGCTCTCTTTGTTTCAGGCCCTTTGACATAACACAACAGCTCTACCGCAGGACGGTTTTAACCTGCTGCCACTCACAGTTCTCTGGAGCACATCTGGCACGGGTATGGCCAGGGTCTGGTCTGGTCTGGTCTGGTTCTGTCAGTTCAGGAGCATATGTGCCCCAGTGAGTCAGCTGGCATGTGGCTTAGTGGAAGTACATTCAAGCTGTGTTCTCTGAAGTTATCTCAAAGCTGACCCAGACTTGACAACTGGTTGGCCAGGCAGACGGGTTTGTCTCTGACTGTGGGACCAGATGTTGTCATGGCTGTGTTTCTCTGCCTGTTAATCAGTCAGCTGCTATGACTGATTCAATCATCTGCTGCTGTTGCTCAGCATTCACTGATTTGATTTAAGGTGTGCTGATTTCCTAGAAACACATTGTTCACATATTTGTGTGTAAGCGCAGTGCTTCAGATGGCTTTGTCTGCCTCTGTTTACTGGGTCAACAACCCTCAGCACATCTCAGGTGGGCGGTGTGTGGCTGTGTCAGCCACTTGCACTCTCCATATGAAACTTCCTAACACCAGTGTGTGTGTGTGTGTGTGTGTGTGTGTGTGTGTGTGTGTGTGTGTGTGTGTGTGTGTGTGTGTGTGAGAGAGAGAGAGCTTTAAGTTTGTGTGTGTGTAATAGCGAGAGCTCTAAGTGTGTGTGAAGGTTAGGAGCGGAAGAGGGCTTTGGCACCTCGGTGGCCTTCAGATGAGCAATAAACATTCAGGGGAGAGTTAGGAAACAATTCCAGCTCTTTTGTTTTCCCTTCCTCTCCCTTCACACACACACACAAAAGCATGCGCGCGCACATTCTCAGATACACACACACAGTCTCTCTCTCTCTTTATCCTGCTCAATCGAGCCTAATTGTATTTTTTTTCACACATTCACCCCCCTGTTTTTCCCTGCACAATCATATTCTCAGGCTCTCCTTCCCTCTAAATCTAAGTGTGTGTGTGTGTGTGTGTGTGTGGCATGGGTGCTACCCACTCTCCCACCGTCTGCTCCTGATCTGCCACCAGCCAATCAGCTTGTTACCCAGTGGGCGTCACTTCCTCCCTCCTGCCTGCTGCAGTCAATCAGCCTATTCAGAGGAGAGGGCTTATCCCCTCCCCCCATGCCCCCCCCCCCCCACCACCACACACACACACACACACACGCACACACACACACACACACACACACACCCTCCCCTTCACGCAAACACACACACACGCGCACGCTCACACACCCATGCCACATGAGGAGATCCTCTGCCACATCCAGAGGAGAAAGTTAGAGTGTGTGTGTGTGTGTGTGTGTGTGTGTGTGTGTTCTGGCTCCGGCTGATTCTCAGCTTTTCCGTAAACACATGCAGAGCAGCACGGGACAACACAACAGGCTTCTCTCTCTCTCATTCTCTCTTTCTCCCTCTCAGACACTGTCTCTGTCTCCCTCTCTCTCACTGCATCATTCTCCCTCTCTCTCTCTCTGTCTTTCTCATTCTCTCTGTCTCTCCGTCTCTCCATCCCTTCAGAAGAGCTTTCAAAGGTAACGGTGCGTTTAAATTGATCTTTTCTACTATTGCTTTTGCTGCTAACTGGTGTCAGCGGTAAAGCTTGCCAAGACTCAGGATGTGGTTACCCTGCACTGCAGCAGTGTGTTTGTGTGTGTGTGTGTGTGTGTGTTTGTGTGCATGCATGCGTGTGAGAAACCTGCTGATGTAGAGCATTTTAGTTTGCAAGCTGTTTGTATGTGACGGACGATGAGTGAGACTGACAGTGAAATCACCTGATGGCGGCTCTTCCTCCTGCCAGATCACTGGATGTGGTAACTTTTCTCTCTTTGTTGATCACTGGATATGATGGCTTTTCTCTCAGTGCTGGAGCCTGATGCAGCTGGAGCGCCTCTGTGTCACTGCAGACATGGCAAGCCTATAATAGCGTCTCTGTGATGATGACCCGTGCTCTTATCTAATTATAACTCATCACATTTCTGACTCTTAGTCAGCACTAGGGTGTGTTTGTGTGTGTGTGTGTGTGTGTGTGTGTGTATCTGCCATGTGAGGTTGTTTTGCTCTTCTGCTAGATCATCAGTAGCAGATCAACAGGTTGTTGAGCGCTGGATGGTCTGAGCACATGAGGCTGTGTATGTGTGGGGTGAGGTGGGGTCATGTCGGGTCAGGAGCTCAGTGCTGGGCCTGTGTTGGTACTAGGGCCTGTGTTGGTACTAGGGCCTGTGATCAAGGCCCGCTCTGAGCTGAATTTATCTTCTCTTGTTTTTTTGCTTGTCCTATTTCTCCTCTCTGTCCTCTGCCCTTCTTGTTTGGGTGGGCATGTCTTCCTGTTTGTTTGTTTGTTTTTAAAGATCTATTTTTGGGCTTTTTGCCTTTAATGAGATAGGACAGTGAAGGTTTGGACAGGAAATGAGATGGAGAGGTGGGGAGTGGGATCAGGAAATGACCGCAGGTCGGATTCGTCCCTGTGGGCGTTCAAACCTGTATATGGTGGGGGCTGCTGCTTGCGCCACAGTGCCCCCTGTTTGTTTGTTTGTTTGTTTTTATTTGGCATTTAGTATGTTGTGAATTTATATTTATTGGATTTCCTTTTGACTTGAAAGTCAGGTCGGTCTCGTTGTCTCTCATACTCTCTCTACTCCTTTCTCTCTCTCTCACTCTCTCTCTACTCCATTCTCTCCTTCTCTCTCTCTCTCTCTCTCTCTCTTTGTCTCTCTCTTTGTTTTCTTTTGTCTCCCCCCAGCTCCTGTATGCAGACACCTCCCTCCTTCAGGAGCTGAAGCAGAGAGGAGCCGAGCCCTGAGAAAGAGGAAGAGGAAGAGGAGATGAAGGGGGCGGGAGGGGCAGAGGAGAGTCCTCCCCCTGAGGAGGTGGCAGGAGAGGAGGAGGATGAGTTCATCAAGGAGGAGGAGCAGGAGGTGCCTATATTTCTCCCTACTGATGTCCTCTCAGCATGTCACTTGGCATCATGTAGTCTGGCGCTAACATCCAAACGCAGGTTTAGAGTGGTAACGGGGCACTATTTTAAGTCAGGTATGGTAAAGAGTTACTGAGGAGAGGAGAAACTGTCGAATGCTTAAAGGTTTGAAGTTTTCAAAAAAAGGGGTCAGCTTTGCCTTGCTAAAGCAGCACAGTTGTCAGATAAACACTAGGTTGATTCACTTCATAATGAATAGGCCAGGAGGCTAGTGGGAACCACAGGTGTGTTTATCTCCCATGGTTCATAAGACCACAAAAACGGGGAGGACTTGCACACAGAAAATGAAAAGAAATTGTTTCTGTTTCTAACATTTACTGGGCATAACGCAGACAGTGACAAAGGTGTGAACCATTTGAAAACAGTAAAGGCATAATGTTGCTTTACAGTATATACTGTTAGGTGAAAATTCACCCTAGTTACCTCAGGACTCCGGAGCTGCATATAAGTATATTTATTAGACAAACAACTTTTGCAATCGGGCTCACTCCCAGCACAAGGCTAAAAGTGAAGCCATGATAAACACATCGCACAAGGTTTATATAGACAGAAGTTTAGCGTTCAGCAGGGAAAACCACGTGGAAAGGATGGAAGTTTTGCACAAGGTCGGAAGAAGCACAGTTCGACCCTTCTTATCACCTCTGGTCTAAACATGCTCTTGTACATATGCAGACTAAGTGGCACCTAATAATCTAAGTTACACACACACACAGAAACACAGAAAAACCATGTTCCTGCTATCATAAGCACATGATTCATACAAGGAATATATTAATACAAGGCACTTGATTCATACATTCTTAAGTCATTAACAGTGCTTGGAAATTATTTCCATCATATACTAATCAAGCATCTTATAATTTCACATCCAGTGTAGTAGATGTACTTATCTCATCGTGACTGCAAGACATTAGCCAAGACATAACCACTGGTCATTCTTGTGTGTGTCCGTGTTTGTGTGTATCCGCGTGCGTGTTTGCGTAGATGTCTGAGGAGAAGAAGGAGCGTTTAGCAGCGGAGCAGGATGAGGCGCGTTCGAGAGCAGCTCAGAGGCAGGGGATGGCCATTGAAGAGCTCATCCACACAGAGAGAACCTTCCTGAAGCACCTGCAGCTCTGCAGCCTGAACATCAGGGTCAACCTGGAGAAGTTACAGGTAAACGCCCCACACACACACCACCACCACCACCGAGGCGGTCACCCCACATTTTGGGATGTCGGCTGAATGGGAAGAACCATCACATCCTGTGTGTGTAGTCCTCATGATTCATTTTCTGGATGAATGAATGAATGAATGATTGTTATCTTGCCACAGCCTCCCCTGCCCAACCTGGATGGAATGTTCCAGCACATCGGCGAGGTGATGGACGTGTCGGCCCGTCTGCTCAGTCTGCTGGAACAAACCCAGATGCATCCCAGCGACCCGGAGTTCCTCCAGTTCCTCTGTGAGTAACGCCACACACAGCACACCAGAGGGTTCTCTCTTAGAACCACAGAACACAGCACACCAGAGGGATCTCTCTTAGAACCACAGAACACAGCACACCAGAGGGTTCTCTCTTAGAACCACAGAACACAGCACACCAGAGGCTTCTCTCTTAGAACCACAGAACACAGCACACCAGAGGGTTCTCTCTTAGAACCACAGAACACAGCACACCAGAGGGTTCTCTCTTAGAACCACAGAACACAGCAAACCTGAGGGATCTCTTAGAACCACAGAACACAGCAAACCTGAGGGATCTCCATTAGATAATAATGATAACATAACAATAATACGATAAGGAAACATAATCATATCTCTCCACCTACCTACAGTAAGTAGTGTTTAGTGTTATTACCCTCTGTGGGGAAGTTCTCCACCTACAGGATTGCTGTTATTACCCTCTGTGGGGTTTATTTTGTGCTGCTGTCCAGTGAGCGTGCACATATATACTTAAATTTGATTAAATAATTAGAAGAAATTATACTTTGCCAAAGAAGCTCTAACTCTGCTTTGAATTAATCACTTGTGCTTCTACTTGAGTATGGAGATGGTGTACTCCACAGCCTCCTCTGATCGCCAAGGAGTCGGTCAAGAGCGAGTGAGCATACTGGGGCACTTGTGTGGGGGCACTTGTCCACTTGTCCACAGCACTTCCTACTCAGCTTTGGAGTGGCTCGGGGGACTAGTACAATAGGTCCGCATAAATTAAGGGGACCACAAGGGTCATTTACTGGTGGGCGTGTCCAACCGATTGTGGCGGGCCGCGGGGCGGAACTTGCCTTTCCTGCGATGGGTGCAATGACAAGAGTGAGTGGAACTTTGGGTGTTCTTTTAATGTACACAGCATTCTGTTCCTGATGGTCTGTAGGTTACCAAGGAAACCGTGTTTGTACACTGATATAGGCTATTTGTAGACCACAGCTGTTCTAATTATCTAAAGTCATAGTTAAGGCTAGACTATTTGTAAATATACAATATAATATAATATTTTTTATTTATTTATTATAACCATCTGTTAGTGTGTGTGTTTTATTTTCTGCAAACATAATAAAGCCTTTGCTACACACACACACACACACACACACCCACGCAGGCTGTAGCCATAATCATGCGCAAAGAGCAACTGAACTGTGGACATGGAATAACGGTAAAGACACAAAACTGATTTTATGTTCAGAATATTATTGCATTAGCAAAGCGCATTAAAATGACAATACATTGTATTCATGTGTATGACACAAAATCAGGGGTGGAGCTTGCCTTCCCAGGCAATGGGTGTGAATTACAAGAATCAGTGAAATGAGTGTGTGTTCTTTCTACGTACAAAACAGATTTAATTTTCTGCATATTAAATAGAAATACATGTATTAACAAAATGCATTCAAATGACAATACATTCTACAATTAATTGTAGACGAAGACATACAATTTCTTGATGGATGTTTAGATATAGGCTAACATTCTTCACTTGTGTTCACATTTAAAGTGACCATGCTGTAGGACTATAACTCTAAGACAACGTTAACCCATCAAATTCACCTTGCGGCATTTCATTTCCGCAAACTTGTTGTTCACCTTGCATCGCAATCGATGTTTGCAGCTCACTCCTTCGATTCGAAAGTAGCGCACTTATCCCAATCGATGTTTGCAGCTCACTCCTTCGATTAGAAAGTAGCGCACGTCGTGAGGGGCGCTCCTCGCCCTTGGTGGCACGCTAGTAAGTAACAATAAATAATAATAATACATCTCCTTTATATAGCGCTTTTCGCAGTTCTCAAAGACACTTAAATCTTAACCGCTTAGCAGTTAAGTCTTTAAAAGTCGAAAGCAACTGAAGGAACTTTCTGCATGTGTGCTACTCACAGGACCTGTGAGCTATATTTTGTGAGAGTAACCGGATTCATGTCTTGGGCTGTTGAAAGAGCTAAAGCCTGGCCTGTGGAGAGCTCATCCATCCCCAGTGTTCTGCACTTCCTGTGGAAGGAGGATGTTGCGGAACTTGAGCTTTCACTGTTTACCGGTCCAACAGGTGTTTTTCTTGTTCTGCAGGCAGCCATTAGTGTGGTGTGTGTTTTTAGAAGGGACTATCGATTACAATCTGAGATTAAATACACCAGAAGCTGTGGTTAACATGTTTGTTGAACACATCTTTCAAAGTGATTAAACTAGCTAACACTACTGACTCCAGACTTGGCCATGGGTGCTGTGCTATTTTGAAAAATCATGTGGAAATTTACTTCAGAGATGCATAGTTTTCATAAAAATATAGTGGCCAAGTGATATTAATGCAATTAACACATTTTAGTAACTGATTGGTCAATGTTATAGTGTCAAACTGTGTAGAGATTAGATTACATGCGCCAGCCAGATGCAGGTTAAATTTCAAAACAGGAAGTGGCACAACACCGTCCTCAAAACAATTACCATGAAACGCCTACCTTTGTCAGTAGACACACTCTCACACACGCATTGGTCCGCCCTCTAAGGTGTTTAGGTCTGTGCGGATGTTATGAAATGTCCAAATGAATCTGCGCTAGTAATCAAAATACCTTTGTGCGATGCCCTTCTTTGTGGCGTGTAAATTCTGTTAAATTAGGGCCCTGCAAGATGAGAATTTTGTAAACTCGAATTCTGTGCACTCATACCCCAGAAATATGCAACTGTGTTCTTCTGGTATACTGGTGAGAGAATCCTGACACTGTCATTTCTGGACTGTAAGTCTGCATTGTCATCATGAGTGTTACTTAATCACTTTGACAAAGAGATACCTCAGCCATACTGACAGCTAAAAATACTTGTGTGTGTGTTTGTCAACCCGACTTTGCCCAGCCAGTTTGTCAGGTTCTGAGATGTGAGTGTTTAATTTTCTAGTAAGTCTTTCCGCTGTGGTTGAGATAATGAGAGGTAAGGACACACTTGTGTTGACTGAGGCCATTACTGGTCCTGGTTCACGTACAGTTCACACCCCTGTGGATGGTGTTATAAGACTTACGCACATTAAAGGAACCAATTTAAGTTATAACTGGTGTAACAAAGTAAAAGCTAGGTTAGTGTAGTAACCCTACACTAACCTAGCTTTTACTTTGTTACACCAGTTCTAACTTAAATTGGTACTGTACACAACAGGCCTTCCAACAATTACAACTGCTCTGGTGTGTCTGTGTCTGTGTGTGTGTGTGTGTGTGTGTGTGTGTGTGTGTTGCAGGTGACTCATTCCTCAGCATGTCGCGGGACATAGAGATGGCTTATAAGGAGTACCTGGCCAACTACAACAACATCACAACACTGGAGAACAGCTACAAGCAGAGGGAGGAGCAGTGGGCAGAGATGGTCAAAGTGGTCAAGTCCTCAGCGTATGTGTCTCTGCTCCTCAACACCGCCAAACAACACACTCACAGAACACTCCCCCTCTCAATGGTCTCACAACACTCCCCCTCACAACACTCCCTCTCATAACACTCCCTCTCACAACACTCCCTCTCACAACACTCCCCCTCTCAATGGTCTCAGCGTGTGTGTCTCTGCTCCTCAACACCGCCAAACAACACTCTCACAACACTCCCCCTCTCAACACTCTCACAACCCTCCCCCTCTTAATGGTCTCTCAGCGTATGTGTCTCTCCTCTTTAACACCGCCAAACAACACTCTCACAACACTCCCCATCTCAAAGTCCTCAGCGTATGTGTCTCTACTCCTCAACACTGCCACACTCTCCCTCTCAATGGTCTCTGAACACTCTCCCTCTAAGAACACTCTAACCCCGAGGCTACAGCAAGGGCGAAAATTCTGCCCTGCGGACGCGGTGCGGGCATTAGCAGAGTTCTTATCTGTTGTAAACAATGAGAATGGCTACACCAGATGTGGAAACGGAACGTCCGCGCCGCTCATGTCCGTGCCGAAAATTCCGAAATAGACCTGGCTTCTCAGGCAATATCAAGCAACCGTGTGTGTTTTTGATATGCCACGAGTTGTGTGTGTGCATGTTTTGGACACACACGCATACTACTATTGGACTATTGGGCTATTATTTTCCTCATGTGTTCAGGCTGTGTGGCTCACTACGTCTGTGTAGCAGTTATACTAGTCAACGACGCTTCAACAGTCAGTAAGTCAACACGTTCATCACAAACAACTTATTATCTCTATAGGGGCGAACACAGACCTGTTTGCGCAATACAGCGCAGATGTGACTACATCCTTGAACATGCCTTTTTTGTGTGTCTGTGTGTGGATGTGTGTGCTCAGTTGGGGTGGCTCGCAGATTTCAATCACACACACACCCTCCCTCAACATGAGAGGTATGTCTGGAGTGTACGTGCTGTAGAGAAGGAGGCGCAACCTCAGGGGAACCTCATCACTGACCCAGTTTCTCTCCTCTCTCATCACCACTGTATCCCTCTCTCCTCTAATCTCACCCTCATCTTCTGCACAGCAGGCTGTGTGGCTAACCAGGCAGGGGGAAACACAGCTAAGTGAAATGTCACATGAAAGCGTTTCTCAGGGTGAATCATGAAACACACACACACACACACACACACACACAACACACACACACACACACACACACACACACACACATTTAACCCCTGGCAGCAGAAACAGCCAGTCAGGCCTGTTTCCCTCAACTTAGTGGAAGCAAGAGGACAGAGAGAGAGAGGGGGGGGGGGGGGAGGCAGGACAGTACAGTACGGAGTAACACAGTCCTGGGTGTCAGAACTGACTTCACCACAGACCAGTGTGTCTCTCTGTGTTGTCTCACATCACCCCATCACTCAGTAATGCTGTGTGAGTTCAGATGACGGCCACACCTGAGCTCTCAACCCTCCCCTACCCTTCACTACTGTACTCTACTCTAATCTAATCTACCCTTCACTACTCTACTGTACTCTACACTACGCTAATCTGCTCGACTCTACACCACTCTAATCTGCTTGACTCTCCACTACCACTTTTAACCATGTTGTATATTGCCATCTGGTAACATTGCAATATGATTAACATGCGTGTCGAGAGTATTTTCAGTCTCCAAATGATAGGCTTTTTTTTTCATTTCTGACCTTTGCCCCTCACCCCTTATGCTTCCTTAGGCCGGAGATCAACGCATCCAACCTGACGTTCTTCCTGGTGATGCCAGTCCAGCGGATTGCCCGGTACCCGCTCCTGCTGCAGACCATCCAGAAGCACACGGACCCCACGCACCCGGCCTACGCCACCCTCACCCAGGCCGCACACACCGCTGTGCAGCTCAACCTGCCATCAATCAACGGTAAAGCGAATTCCGGGAAGTGTGTGAGTCTGCGGTAGTGTCTGAGGGGGCATTAAATAGAGAGATGGTACTGCTGTGGAGCATTAATGAGTACATGTTACTGCAGTGGGGCAGTAATGAGTAGATGGTATTGCAGTGGGGCAGTAATGAGTAGATGTTACTGCAGTGGGGCAGTAATGAGTAGATGGTACTGCTGACCTTTTTTCAAGGTGCACTAATTGAACAGCCTCACTAGGGAGGTTTGCACAGTGTGATGACTGTCTAATTTTAAGTAGCTTGTACTTCTCTCTAGATTTTATGATCTCCTTAATGCGTAGAATTGAATGTAATTGATTTGGAAAATAATGTAATAGATTTCACATGGTCAAATCACATGACACTAACTGTTATGATGCCTAACAAGGGTGTATGACATCGGCATGACATCAACATGTTAATGACATAGCATAGCTATGTCAGTTATCGGACAGTGTCAAACATCGGCCATTCTGTTAAACAATCAAAATGCTAAGTTTAATAATGGATTAACAATCGATATGCTCAGTTTAATAATGGGTTAACATGACAACGCGAACGTTTGCCGATAACACACGCCGTCCGATAATTAACACCGTTACGATAGTTATGTCAGTCTTGTAAAGCAAATTTCAAGTAAAATGTTACTGCAATCTTAAGGTAGATGAGTTTAAAATGTTACTGCAATCTTAAGGTAGATGAGTTTGCATGTGTGGCATGGTGACTTTCCTGTGGTGTTGTGTGTGTGTCCTGCTCCTGTGGTGCGTGTGTGTGCCTGCTCCTGTGGTGTGTGTGCCTGCCTGACTCTGCTCTGCTCTGCCTGCTCTGCTCTGACTGTTTTCCAGCTGATAAGTACAAGCGGACCGAGACCCTGACCATCCGGGACAAAATCAACCGCCTGAGTGGCCACAGCATCGCCAAGAAGACGGCACGCCTCAGCCAGTTCCTCAAGCACGAGACGGGCATGGTGCCACAGGTACCCGCCGCTTGCCCGCTGCCCCGTCCACCTGAGGCCTTGGCATTGACTCCTCAGAGGACTCTGCCACTCGTTAATTATTAAACTCTAGAATGGTTACCGTGGTGACGGAACACTCCCGCTTCGTTTATTAGGGCCAATATAGGTCTCTCAGCCAATCAGATCTCAGGAGCCACTGTCAGGTCTAAAGCAGGTCCACACCTTTTTAAGCTCTCAGAACACCGTCTCTCTCTCTCGCGCACACACACACACACACACACACACACACACACACACACACATACACACGCACACACACACTGGCCAATATTAGGACAATCAAGACTGTCCAGTTTGAGCTATAACTGCTTCTGAAAAATGAGGACATCTTTAGCTTGCAACCTAGTCTCTAACACATTGAACAGTGTCTGTAGTTTAAAACCGCTTTGCTGATTATTTAAGAATCTGCTTGGTACAAAGGAAACAATGAGGTGTGAAATCACTGAGGAGGCAAGGGTGAGAATCCTACTGAAGACAGACAGAGCTGTCAGATGGTAGCTCAGCCAGTGTGAGTGCGCCAGCTTTTACGACCTGTTTTAGCTGCATCCCAGCCAGCTAAATGACTGTTCAAATGCACCACAGGGAGTCATTACAGTGTGCACCACTTTAGAATGATACAGCTGATCCTATCTCAGTACCAATCATTGTTTGCTTAATGAAATGTACAGTCACAGAGTGATCGTGGTGTTGTTATTGTTCTCGTGTGTGTGTGTGTGTTTCAGGCCAAGGATGAGGAGTTTGACCAACTGGTAGCATTCTTCTTCGTTATTGAGAAAGGTGTTTGTGAGCTGCATGAGGACCTGGAGGCATACCTGAGCCACCTACAGGTGAGATTGGGTCACTGCGCCTTATGCGTGCGCGTAGAGAGAGCAGCCGTGTTCAGCCAACAGAACTACACTGTAAGACCAGTAGGACCGCATCTCTGGGCGAGCGTCCATGATTTTATTCTCACTGTTCAGATGGCTGCTTTGATTTCTATGTAGAGGTTGTCTTCGTGTTCTTCACAACTATACAATACAATGTCTGAGATGTTCCTCATTCTGTGCCTTTGTAACTTTTCTGAATGGAGTAGAATAGAATTGAGTGCATGTTTAAACCCATATACGGGGAGCATGGCTTGTCCTTTTAAGTCCTATGTAAGAGGATATAGCGGACTTACTTGCTTAATCCTCTTTTTTGCTTTTGAGAGTAGAAAGCAAAGTTTCAGACGAGGACTAGTAGATCAACTCTGTAATCCCCTGCTCCACACACAACAGGGGTCCTGGGTAGTCTATGCAAGATGCACTAGAGGAATGAATGTTGGGAAATGTGCAGAAATGGTCAATATTAAATATATTCTCCTGATGCATTTCATATTCAAATCCTTGTTAAGGCAGTTTTCCCTCATTCTCCAATGCATAAAATGGGCCCATTTCAAACAGTGTCTATACATTGTGTGTGCGTGTGCGTATGCACTGATGTATACTGCCGTTCCTCACTGGTTTGTTTGTGTGTGTGTGTGTGTGTGTGTGTGTGTGTGTGTGTGTGTGTGTGTGTGTGTGTGTGTGTGTGTGTGTGTGTGTGTGTGTTGTGTGTGTTGTGTGCGCACTGATGTATACTGCCGTTCCTCACTGGTGTTTTGTGTGTGTGTGTGTGTGTGTGTGTGTGTGTCCAGAGGTTGCAGAGCTGTCGTCCTGAGGACCATGACTTGGAGATGGAGGCGGACAAGGGGGCGCTGTTCTCCCGTGAGATCGCTGTGGCCCTACGCCAGTGGATCTACCCTGAGTTTGTGAGTCTGTGCGGATCTGCCTCGCACACCTTCACTCGACGAGAATACATCAAACACACCAGCAGTGGACCAGTGCTGTCCAAACCACACACACACATGTGCCGCATCACTCGGTCACATGAGCCCTCTGTCATCCACTAACATCACTGGACATGAACCGTCATAGAGTGCTCACCGTCATAGAGTGCTCACCGTCATAGAGTGCTCGTGCTCACCGTCATAGAGTGCTCATGCTCACCGTCATAGAGTGCTCACCGTCATAGAGTGCTCACCGTCATAGAGTGCTCACCGTCATAGAGTGCACACCGTCATAGAGTGCACACCGTCATAGAGTGCTCATGCTCACCGTCATAGAGTGCTCATGCTCACCGTCATAGAGTGCACACCGTCATAGAGTGCACTTCGTCATAGAGTGCACACCGTCATAGAGTGCTCATGCTCACCGTCATAGAGTGCACACCGTCATAGAGTGCACACCGTCATAGAGTGCTCACCGTCATAGAGTGCACACCGTCATAGAGTGCACTTCGTCATACTCACCGTCATAGAGTGCACTTCGTCATAGAGTGCTCACCGTCATAGAGTGCTCATGCTCACCGTCATAGAGTGCACATCGTCATAGAGTGCTCACCGTCATAGTGCTCATGCTCACCGTCATAGAGTGCTCACCGTCATAGAGTGCTCACCGTCATAGAGTGCTCACTGAGGGCTAACCGTCATGGAGTGCTCACCGTCATAGAGTGCTCACCGTCATAGAGTGCTACTGACAGCATATGGTACCTTTTGTTGACATGTTTATGTGTCAGTCAGTGTTCTTTAGTGCATCAGAGAGAACGATGTCGGTGTGCCACTGTCGCTCACGCTCTCTCTGTCGTTCAGGAGCGGCGCCTGGTGTCGCTGGTCTTCAAGCCTCTCTGCTCCTTACGTGAGCTGCTGGCCGGGCCACGGAACCTGATCCGCAAGCGCCGGGACAAGCTGCTGGACTACGAGCTGCTGGAGGAGAAGAGCTCGCTGAGCTACGAGGAGCAGGCGGTGGCCAACACCTACCGCACCATCCACGCCCTGCTGCTGGCCGAGCTGCCCCAGTTCAACGCTCGGTCCACGCAGCTGCTGCAGGCCGCGCTGGGCAACCTCTCCTGCCTGCTCGGGGACCTGGCCACGGACATGGAGCAGCTCGCCAACAGCTTCACACAGCAGGTACACGCGTACACACACACACACACACACACAACACACACCACACACACACACACACACACACACACACACACACACACACACACACACACACAGACACACATACACAGACATGGAGCAGCTCGCCAAAAGCTTCACACAGCAGGTAGACACAAACGCAAATGCACACACACACACACACACACACACACACACAGACAGCTGTTGCTGCTGGTCAACAGCTTCACACAGCAGGTACACGCACATGCACATGCACACACACACACGCATACACACACAAACATAGAGCAGCTCAACAGCTTCACACAGCAGGAACACACACATACACGCACACACACGCATACACACACACACACGGAGCAGCTCAACAGCTTCACACAGCAGGTCCAGGACTTGGAAATAAGGGAGGTGCTGGAGGAAGAACTGCAATGCCTTTTTTAGAATTGGTCATCAAAGTAGGACCTGTGCTCCAGCAGACGTGGAAATGGGGGGGCACTCTTTCCAGACATGATGCTGACGGTGACACATCATCCACTGACAGGAAATATACACGGACAGTGGAGTACTGGGGAGGGTTCTGAGGCATATCCTCTTATATATTGTATATCCTTTAAATATACAGTATGTGACTCTCTCTCTCTCTCTCTCTCTCTCTCTCTCTCTCTCTCTCTCTCTCTCTCTCTCTCTCTCTCTGTGTCTCTCTCTCTCTCTCTAGCTCCCTCACAGCTCGATGGACTCGCGAGAGTTCTGGAAGTGGGCTGAGAGCTCAGTTCTGGAGGCGGGGCAGAGTCTGGAGAATCTGTGTCAGAGCGTTCAGGACGAGCTCAATAGTCCCATTGTACAGGTCTGTCCACACACACATACACACACACACACACACACACACACACACACAACGCGCACACACACACATGCATTCACCCACACAAACACAGACACACACACACACATATACACATGCATTCACCCACATAAACACACACACAGACATACACACACATGCATTCACCCACACAAACATACACACACACACACACACACACACTCATTCATTCACCAACCCACACACACATAACCACTCACACTCACACACATAAAAGACTATTATCTGCTACTGGGTGGGGACTTGTTTTTTACTGGGAATATTTCCATGGGCCGAGAAAATACACACACACAGACATATTCATCAGACTTGTGTTGTCTTTGCTCCAAGGGATGTGGTGGCAGTGAATATTATAGCTTTCTTATGGGCCTTCACCTCGAGTTATCTGTCTCTGCCATCATGGGTTTTGGACCCATTCCCTCAGCCAGGCAAAACATATTATGTCTGAATGTGGGGCTGTTTGGAGAAATTGGTTTCAAACTGCTGATGGAGCGGCGCTCAAACAGCTTCGGCAGTCATTTTTAAAAGCGTGTGTGTGTGTGTGTGTGTGTGTGTGTGTGTGTTGTGAATAGGTACCACCACAACATAGCAACAAGAGGATAATCTGTGACCTCGCTCAAGGGTAGCCATTCATTTCCCAGATCATTGGTAGGGGAATGCTTCACGGTCCACTGCCTCTGACTACGGCTAACAAGCTAGCATCTCACTCGTCCACACATCTCTCGTTGTCTTCTCACTTACAAATCACTTTCTACGGAGATGGGCTGTTCTGGGTTCAGACGTTAAACTTGTTTGATGAAGTCACTTTCTGTCTGGTTTTGTTCTGTGCCCATTAGCAACTGGAAGAAAAAACCCAAACAGAAACAGACGGAGACTTTCCACACCAGACCACAGTGAACATGATGAAAGCTGTGGATTGGCATCGGTAGGAGAGGCTGGTGCGGTGCAGTGTTTGATGTGATCCGATTAGATTAGCTTGTCATCTGGATAGGCATACGCAGAAAACAGCTACTGGACTGTCGGGGCTAAATCCCAAACAAGTCAAGATGGCTGGACTGCCAGAAGGTGCCAACAAGAGAATGCTGCTTGGTGTCCAAGTCCATTTGATTCCATGGTTTGCTCTCTGTGTGAGCTGAGTGTGAGTTAAGACTAGTCATCTTCTTCTCAGATGAAGTAGATATGATTCGGAAGGCTGTGGTTACCCTTGCTAGTACAACGAGAAGGAATGAATCATCATCATCATCAAGTTATGAAGCACAGTCATCACACTGTGAAAGTTCCTACTTTGCAAGAATGCCTTTCAGGTGTGAGTTGTGCAAATATGGTCACCCTATGCTGATTGCATTTCTGTGTGTGTTTGGTTGCTTGTGTGTGTGTGTGTGCCTGTGTGTTTGCCTGTGTGTGCGCCTGTGTGTGTACGTGTGTGTACCTGTGTGTGTACCTGTGCGTGTGTGTGTGTGTACCTGTGTGTGTGTGCCTGTGTGTGTATGTGTGTGTGCCTGTGTGTGTGTACCTGTGTGTGTGTGTGTGTGTGTGTGTGTGTGCACTCAGCCTCTCAGCAGTCCAGCTCAGAAGCGGCTGAAGGGCCTGAGGGATCGGCACGGCCCAGATAAGATCTACCAGTTAAGCGGTCCGGTGGTGGGCACACGCGACCTTGACCTGACCCTGAACAAGGGTGAGCTGGTTGCCGTGTTGAGCGAGATGGACACGCGTGGAGACCGCCGTCGCTGGCTAGTGGATGCCGGAGGTAAGACTGCACTGCCCACCCCCCCTCTCTTCCTGTCTCTCACCCCCCTCTCTATCTCTACCTGCCACTCACCCCCGCCCCCCTCTCTCTCTACCTGTCTCTCACCGCCCTCTCTCTCTCTCTACCTGTCTCTCACCGCCCCCCCCTCTCTCTACCTGTCTCTCACCCCCCTCTCTCTCTCTACCTGTCTCTCACCCCCTCTCTCTCTCTACCTGTCTCTCACCGCCCCCTCTCTCTCTCTACCTGTCTCTCACCGCCCCCCTCTCTCTCTACCTGTCTCTCACCCCCTCTCTCTCTCTACCTGTCTCTCACCGCCCCCCTCTCTCTCTCTAGATTCCTGTGTTTCAGCACAATTCAAGGCAGGGTTCAAAGGTGTTCCGAAAGGGCAATATCCTCACTCTTCACACAGTATTATTATTTTAGTTTTTTTAGGCTCTCATAATATCACAAACCCCCCCAAAACCTGATAGGTGGAGCCAAACTTGACACGTTGCCGTTGGACATACGAGAGCAGATGCTTATATGACTGATTCTAAGATTTCTGGCGGCCTACATTTACCAGTCGTACGATTACTTGCCAGTGCTGCTCGCATAAGCCATCTATGCTGGTCTATATAAGCCAGCTAGTACTTTATTCAGTTGTGACGGTTGGCCACAAATGATAAGAGCTGATAAGAGTGTTTGTAGCAGCTGTCAGAGCATAGGGGGATGCGGGCTGCAGAATGGGGGCTCCTGTAAAGTAAACACACGTGACTGCAAGTCTTCCAAGAGCCATGTCAGTGGAGACACCTAGTGGTGGCTTTTGGTACTGTCATTTCCCATGTTTCCTGTTGTGGCATTTGGTTCTTGGTTGACCAGAACCAGAGGAGCTCTGTGCTGCCGCAGGTGTTTTGTGCCACTGAACTGCCCTCTTACTGCCCGCCTCAGTCCACATTGCCAACCGCCTTCCCAGATGTGGCTCCTGACTACAGAGACGCCGGGGTGTTTGACGCGGTGGCAGGTCAGCGGTGTTGCAATGGAAATGTGGGAGTCTTGTTTTACATCCATCTGACAGAGAATTCTCTTTCAGAATCAGAATCAGAATCAGAATCAGAATTGGATTTATTGCCAAGTAGGTTTACACCTACTTGGATTTTTTTCTGGTGTATAGGTGCATACAGTAAACATAAAAACATACAAGCACAATAAGTACTACACATAAGAAAAGTCATACACATAAGAACCAAAAAACAGAATATATACAATACAAATATATAAACAATGAATATAAAAAAAGTAAAGTGGAAAGTAGAATGCAAAATGCAAAACAGGAGTGCAATGTAATGTTCTGTGAAGAGTGGACCTATTGTCATCTCTAAATCTTTCACTGATATAAGACCAGGCCCTGTAATACCCTCTAATTCCCCTTTAATACCCCTTTAATACCCCTCTCCAAATCATTCTGCACCTCACCACCACAACCGATTTCCTCTCAGGTCCCCGTGGTTATGTGCCCGCCGCCAAGCTGGTGTGTTATCAGCAGGTTGCCCAGGCAACGCCTCCATCACCCTACCTGAGCGCCACCCTCCCTGCGCCGGCCAGCCGCAGGCACTCCTACAGCCCAGGGCCCCCCACCCCAGGGTTCTCCATAGCAACACCCTGCTACCAGGTCAGAATGAGTGTGTGTGTTTATGGGAATGTGTGTATATGTATGTGTGTGTGTGTGCATGTGTGTTTATGAGTAGGGATGGGTATCGTTTGGGTTTTTTCCGATACCGGTGCTAAACTGATACTTTTAAAATGATACCGGTGCCTGAACCGATGCTTTTTTTTTTTTAAAGCACAAAGCGACGATTGACGACATTAAAGAAAGGGTTTTTTTATTGCCAAGGCAATTTTTTTCTTCAAATTGAACAATATATTAACTGTTTAAAGTATATTATAAATATAAATACATACAAAACACTTGGCTTCAAACTACAGCTTCAAACTTTTTAACTTCAAACTATGAACATTATATTAACTGTAAACAACAGTTTATAGTATACTTAAATGAATATAAATAAATACAACAACAGCTTCAAACTTCTTTTGCTTTGGAGTCAAAAATGTATTATTTTGTTTGCATTTATTTCATGAAATTTCACCATTTTATGATTTGTTTATACCTATCTTTTCTATCTTGTTTATAGTTAATCTTGTTACTTGAACACACTGAGTACGAGAAAATGTGTACTGCCCCTTAAAGAAACTACCGTTGGCTAAGTGTAGCTGTCATCATATTTTTCAGTCTTCGGTTGCTGATCTGCCGTTGACTCTTGCCTTCTCTCCCCTCTTTTCACGCAATTGTTTTGTTGCATTTGCTGCACGTCGCGATGTTTGAATATTTTTGTGCGAAATACAGCCACACTTTTGACCGTTTATCTTTCGGTATTTTCTCTGTTAAAAGGTTGATGTCTAGTTCTGTTTGTGCTTGCTCTGTGAAATGCTGCATGCTCTTCACTGTCATAAGACTGTTGCTATGAAAACACCAATGAGCGTGAGCGACACAGGACAAAGTTTACATTGGGAGCTGGGGCAGTTTTACATGTGCCCCGCGGAATCTGCCTAGCAACCGTTTTCAATTGGCTCAGGCACCGAAATGAAGCACCGAAATCTGCGTTGCATTTCGGTCCGGGTAGGTACCGGTTGTATTAGAACCGGTTCCATATTGGTACCGGTTCTCGGTACCCAACCCTATTTATGAGTGTGTGTGTCTGTGTGTGCGTGTGTGTTTATGAGTATGTTTCTGTGTGTCTGCATGTGTTGGTGTGTCAGAGTGTGTGTGTGTGTGTGTGTGTGTGTGTGTCTGTCAGTGGGAGTGGTCTGAAACAGGAGGAGGGATGGTGTGTTTTAATCCTCGCTGATTAAGCTGTCAGAGGAGTTGGACTCTCAGAGGATTGATGCTGATGCTTGTGTCTTTGTCCTGGTTATAAACTATGAACTATCCAGCTATAAACACCTAGCACTAATCAGACTTCAGTGTGTGTGTGTGTGTGTGTGTGTGTGTGTGTGTGTGTGTGTTGTATGATTGTATGTTTGGTTGATTGACAGTAGAATGATAGAGATCTCTCTGAGTGCTGTTAGTATTCAGAAGGGCTACTGTTCCCCTCTAATTTATTCAAATACCACCTGCCAGCTGAGTGTGTGTGTGTGTGTGTGTGTGTGTGTGTGCCCATGTGCGTGTGCCCATTGTGCAGCCAAGCCTGATCAACATGCTGGTGTAACCTGCCATGTGTAGACAAGCACAGTCCCACACACACACACACACACTCGAACTCGCAGCTTCAGGCATTGGAGGCAGGCGTGCTAGCAAGGAGGCTAAAACCCATGGGTGTTAGCGTCTGTCGCTAGTAGCTCTGTTAGCGGGTCGGGAGTGAGGTTTTACTCACCACACAGCACTGTGCCCGCTGACTCCCCTTTATACTGATGTCCAGACATGTCCTGGATATTAATGTAGTTGTGATTAGGCAGATGTGGTGGCTTGACCCTTCTGTATTAACAAGCTAACCGCTCCACAGATACTGCCGCCACTAATCAGAATTTTCAGTTTTGTGTGTGTGTGTGATGTGTGTGTGTGTATGTGTGTGTGTGTGTGTGTGTTAGTTTCTGACATCAGTGGTTCAATTTGAGTCTCTCTGTGGTGTGTATCATGAGGGAGTGATTTGAATTGCACTACCAGCAAAAACCACCAGAGGCTACAAAGAGTAGTTTCTCTCGGCTGTACAGATGCTCCTGTGTGCTACTGTGTCTTATTCTACTAATGGGAGCAGTGATCCGCTGGAAGGTTCATGGCCCTTACATAGAGAGCAGCTTATAAGACCAGTAGTACCTCTGTGTGTGTGTGTGTGTGTGTGTGTGTGTGTGTGTGTGTGTGTGTGTGTGTGTGTGTGTGTGTGTGTGTGTGTGTGTGTGTGTGTGTGTGTGTGTGTGTGTGTGTGTGTGTGTGTGTGTGGGATTGAGAAAGAGAGAAATAGAGGGAGAACTGCTCCGAGGGCCTCCGATGCTGCTGTGTTCCTGGTCTTCCCAAAGAGGCCAGATGCATCACTGAGCCCCTGGGTTGCTCTGAGAAGGTCACAGCCTTCACTGCACAGAGACCTGTTTAGAGCAGGTTCCAGGCCCAGTATGGTCCTTATCGGCTGCTCAGAGACCTGTTTAGAGCAGGTCTCAGGCCCAGTATGGACGCAATGTGTGTGATATCTGCTGTCTGGCCTGTCTTTGCCCTCAGTATTTGCTGAGTGGGTTTGCCTAAGGACAAACAACCAGAGTGCGCTACAACCTGTCCATCAGGAGCTTTTCATTTCAGAGACTGACAGCTAATTCAGTCCAGTGGACATGTCATATGATTTATATATGTGCTGAAAGGTCATTGAATGTGACCTTCTGTGTGAGTGTGAGTGCGAGAGTGAGTGTGTGCGTGCGTGTGTGTGGTGTGTGTGTGTGTGTGTGTGTGCGTGTGTGTGTGTGGTGTGTGTGTGTGTGTGTGCGTGTGTGCGTGTGTGTGAAGCATGCCCTTCTTCTTAACCAGACAGAACCCTCCAGTCCTGTTTTAATGTGAATGTGGGCGCTTGTGTGTGTGTGTGTGCGTGTGCGTGTGCGTGTGCGTGTGCGCGTGCGTGCGTGCGTGCGTGCGTGTGGTGCGTGCGTCTGTGCGTGCGTGCGTGCGTGTGCCTGAAAGCAGTGTCATCCCTGATGTTCGGTGAGCTGCATAGTGACACAGTGAGCCGTAATGCCACTGCAGCAGCGTTCCCCACCTCTCACTCCTGCTCTGTGTCTCCCCCTGCAGGTGTGTGCTGGGTATGACTTCACTGCGCGTGGCAGTCACGAGGTGTCCCTGCGTGCGGGCGAGCCGGTGCGGGTGCTGCAGCCCCACGACAAGCGTGGCAATGCCGAGTGGAGCCTGGTGGAGGCGCACGGGAGCAAGGGATACGTGCCCTCCAACTACCTGGAAGTGCTGCCCGCCATGGTGGCATCCCCCTCATTCCCCTACTGCTAGCCGGGCACGGACACTGGGATGGACACTTTTTTTACACACACACTCACACACACACACACACACACACACACACACACACACACACACACACACACACACACACACACACAGACAGATGGACACACAGACAGATTTTCCCACTACACAAGCACTTCAGTGTAGGGACAGTTTAGGTGTGTTTGTGTGCGTGTGTGTGTGTGTGTGTGTTTTGAGGTACTGACTGAATAGGGAGTGGAGTGGTGTACTCTGATTATATGCTTGTACTGAGAGATGCTGCTGGTAGCTACGGCAACTGAAGGCTGTTTTCTTGCAGAGGCTAGATGGCGGTCACTGTGTCCACACTAATGCTCACAGTCGCACACTAACACACAGAGACACACACTAACGCTCACAGACACACACTAACACACACAGACACACACTAACACTCACAGACACACAGAGACACACACTAACGCTCACAGTCACACACTAACACACACAGACACACACTAACGCTCACAGACACACACAGACACACACTAACGCTCACAGACACACACTAACGCTCACAGACACACACTAACACACAGACACACACTAACGCTCACAGTCACACACTAACACACACAGACACACACTAACGCTCACAGACACACACAGACACACACAGCCTACAGTGGGGATTGTCAAATGAAGATGACATGGCAAACAGTGAAGGCATGTGAATATGTGTGTGTGCATACTGTATGTATATATATCTTTTTATGTTTGAGTGTGTGTGCGCACGCAAAAATTTTTTTTTTTTATGTTTGTGTGTGTCTCTCTCTGACCGCCCGCCCTTAAAAGGTTTTGTCTGTCAGTATGAGTCCCGGTGTGGCTGCTCTTAGCTGGATTGATGACGCTTCTCTCGACTTGACAACCTGACAAGCTGCCCTGTCCTGCTCTCCTGTGCATAAATCTCCAGATCTGGGCCCGATAGCTCCGGTGCTACAGAACTTGGGGGAATCAGCTTTGGTTCTGTGCCCCATCAGCGCCGGTTCTGGGCGGAAGCAGAAGTCTGCCTGGACCTCACTGGACTCCTTTCCGACTAATCTTCTCATCTGGATCTCATCGCTGGATTAACATCAACGTTGTGCTCACGGATTGAAACCCCAGACACTGGAAAGGAACTAACATGAACTGACTGTGCTTTGAAATTTTATTGTGGCTGATGGAGCCCTATTAGTTGTGTCTTTACTACTGTGATTATTTACAGCGCAGTGGAAAGGCCATTATCTAATTGCTGTGACCGTGTGGTCGCATTCTCTCCTTTCACCACTAGAGGGCTTAGCGCACCACATTATCACCCCTTACGTCCGTGTGTTGGTGTCGGAAGTATTGATTTTACCACAGGGGCAGTGTTATTCTTAACAATCGATATGTTATTTATTGGACGCCTGAAATCCTGGAATGCTCATGTGATTCTGCAGAGGACAAATCGAGTTTTACATTTGCTTCGATTGTATTAATTTATTTACAGTTCACTCGGTGGGTTGTGCACTAAGACGAATGATAATTAAATTAGTCGAGCATGAGGCTTTCATATGGTGGCTCTGTTTGGTTGATTTAATACAAGCACACGAAATTGTGTGTGCGTGTGTGTGTGAAAGAGAGACAGAGAGAGAGAGACCGCACATGCGCACCACAGAGATGCACTTTATTACGCGTTCCCATGGGATGCGTGTAAAGCGCGCAGCTGACGCACCAGATTCAGCGCAGTCAGGTGATCTAGCGCAGTCAGGTAATCCATCAGGGACGTGAGGTCAACGCGCTTGACGCGGTGCGGAGCGCGGTGATGGCTTTCAACAGGAACACGGGCGTTTCTTCAAATCCTTTTAAGGCTTCTGTCATACATCAAAGCTGCAGCGCTTAAACCGTTGGAGCATATGAACCCTTTAAAATAGGCATAGGTTTGAAAATACGGGAGTTGCCATTTTTTGTGGGGGAGGCGGAGGTGGGCAGTGGTAATTTAAAAAATAAATAAATAACTTGATTTTTTTATATTTATGTTCTGACAAAACATCAATATAAATGTATTACAGAACCACTGCCGTTTAAAACTGGCACAAAACAGTTTATATTATATATTACCATGAACATAATTGGTTATTGATAAGTGTTTCTATGTATGCATTTGCTTCTCAGTTAGTGAATGTTGTGGGATGCTTGTGGAGTAGTGTGTCAGTGACTAGCTGGCTACCTAGCTCATGCTACATTACGAGAAGGCAACACAAATCTAGCTCTAACAAGGTAGGCTTCATTTTAGTGCATAATGATAATGTTGTTGAGTTGGCTGCCGACACAGATAACATCAGTTTATGTATTTTTGCCGTTAGAAAATCAGCTCAGTTGTACCTCCCCTGTGTTTAAAGCATCAGCCGCCACTGGTTGGTTTGTATGACGGAGCTCTAAGAAGCACTATAAATAAATCCCCCAGTCCTCCTACGGCTAAAAATAGCCTACTGTAGGCAGGAAGGCTCTTGGGCTCCCCCTGTCGGCTCAGCTTGAATTACCAAATTGCTGGCATTTTTACTACATTTACCCAGTGTGACCAGAAGAGGCATCCTTCTCTGTATCCCCCCTCTCTCTTTCTCTCTCTCACGTTCTCTCTCTATCTATATCTCTCAAACGTGTAGGGAATACTGCTGGCAAACTACACACGTGTTCCATCCCTCAGTGTTTGTGAATATGAGTGTGTCTGTAGAGTGTGTGTTTGTGTTCTGCATTAGAGATCATCTTGTCAATGCTGTTTTTTTTCCCCCTTTCTCTGTCTCTCTCTTTCATATGAAAAGCTCCAGTGCAGCGTGTGTGCCAGATTGAATTTACAGCCCATTTGCCAAGCAGCCGTCTTGGGGAGGGAGGGGGGCATCTGCAGCCTCCAGCCAGTGTGATTGTGTTGTGCTTCCCAGGAAGGTTGAACTAGTCCAGTGTGAGATTGGCATGAGGTGAAGGGGGAGGAATCGGGGAGGGGAGGGGAGGGTGGATAGAGAGAATGAGGAAGGGATCGGGGAGGGAGAGATGAATAGAGAGAATGAGGAAGACAGTAGGACGGGCATAAGACATTAAGTGATTAGTTGTGTCACCTTCCTTCTCTCTGCCCAAAGACGGCGAGAGAATGTTGAGTTTAGAGAGAGAGAGAGAGAGAGGAGAAAGGAAGAGATGGAAAAAGACAGAGGGAAGAAAGGAAGAGAAAGAAAAAGACAGAGGGAAAAAGTTGTGTTTAGAGATGGAGGGAAGAGAGGAACAGACCAAAGAAGCGAGAGGGATAAGGTTCAGGTTAGAGAGAAGAAGTGGCAGTTGAGGTGAGAAAGGAAGTGATAGAGAGAGAAGGAGAGAGAGAGAAAAGGTTGTGGATGAGGAGAGAGCGAGAAGAGGGATTGGGGTAGGGGTTAGAGGATGGAGAGAAAGAGAAGGGAAACAGAGAGATAGAGAGAGAGGGATAAGGAGAGAGAGAAGAGAGAGAAGGGATTGGCATGAGGGAGAAAAGGAGGAGAGAGAGAGAGAGAGAAGAAGGGATTGCGTGAGAGAGGGAGAGAAGGAATGACCCAGAAATAGCCATGTCCTTGTGGAAGAGTCGTGCTGTATTTGGTGGGCGTTTAAGGCCAGTCAGCTGACTCTGGCAACATTAAGTTTAGCCTCAACAATGGGAACCTGACCTACACACACCACACACACACTTTCACACCCCAGGGCTCATTCCAGGGGTTTAAGATATCGCTGACCTGTGGGACACACACACACGTTAGCCCTGCAACTCATGTCTGCCTCACTAGACACACATGCACACACAGTATATATGAATATTATATAGTATGCAGTATATACAAACACAGTACATATAAATATTATATGGTATACAGTATATACAACCACAGTACATATAAATATTCATATTCAGACCATATGAGTCACTCTGTTAGAAACACACTCACCCAAGTTGATATATACAAATAAATATAGCTATTTCCAGACACACACACACGTGGCAACTTTATTGCATTTATTGGGGTGCTGTTTGCCAGTTGACCCCCCCCCCCCCCCACACACACACACACACACACACCTCTGTGGGATTCACAATCTGCCAAGGAAAGGGCACTGGGGTGAACAAACATCTCGTAAGACGGGTGAAAATACATCTTGAAGGTTGTGTACACACACACACCACACACACACACACAATCATTCACAGGCCCTCAGCTGTCAACAGCTTGCTCACTAATGTGGGTGTGTTTGTTTGACATTAAGTCTGACTGTCAGAAAGGAGAATGTTTCTGTGGGGAGTTGTATTTCTGCATGCACGTGTGTGTGTGTGTGTGTGTGTGTGTGTGTGTGTGTGTGTGTGTGTGTGGTGTGTGTGTGTGTGTGTGTGGTGTGTGTGTGTGTGTGTGTGACACCTTACTAGATCCTTCAGTAACCAGAGGATTGTTGTCCAGGAACTGCGTCCTGTTTCCCCGATGCTCAGTGATGTCATCAGAGCCATGATGACCAGCCTCACACAACATGGCTGTAACTAAGAAGTCTAAGATTGAAATATCAAAAATGAAAAGACAGTAAACCTTTAGAAAAGACTCACCAGGCATCTTACCACGTGTTAGGTCAACTCACGGGTGTACCACCCTGTCTGTCCCGCTGGACTGCTGTCCTTCTGAGGCTGCCATAGCTTATAGCTTCTTTAACCTGAATGATAACCTTTGCCACACTCACACTCACACACACACACACACACACACACACACATACAGCCTTTCACTTGTTGGCCTTTCTTTTTGTGCCAAATGATTGGTGGAGACTCAGTCGGAGAATGATCAATCAGGAAACAGGCTTTACTCTTGCAATGACGCGCATCAAAGGAGAGAAGGAGGTTTCACTCAGTAGATTCACCCGTGTCTCTGATTAGACATTGCAACAGTCCAAGTTTAAGTATCCTACACAGTATAAAGGGGGGGTGCAACCAATAGCCCCGACCCTACATGAATATGTATCAGTCTGCTACCTCTGAGACGGGGAACGCCACAATGTTGGTTCACAGGGTAGGTTGTTGATTAGGAGATTCAGCTATGAGCAAATGTGTCAGAGGCCTGTATTCATGGGGGTGGGGGTGTAGGGAATACACTGACACTTTCTTATGACCTGTGAGGAGAGATGTGAACACACCTATGGCCTCAAACCCCTCTAGGGCATTCGAGATGGCGGGACATTCAACCAGAGATCCTTACATTTGAACCCGAGTCCAATTAAAAAGCAACAAATACAAAATGGATTACTGATTATTGTCAATCATTATTAACTCCGATCCTTAATTCTGATTTGCAACTCCTTCACACTGCTGTTTAATTCATGTGTGTGTGTGTGTGTGTGTGTGTGTGTGTGTGTGTGTTGCGCATGCGTGTGCGCCTGTGCATGTGCAGGGAGGGTGGACGAGGTTTTTTTGGACCAAATGATGCACCCCTCAGGTGTGTGTTTTGGTTCCTGGAGCTCGTCTCTATGGCTTGGGCAAACACACACACACCACCGACACACTTCTCTCACTGCTTTTCCCACAGGGGAACGATCATAACAACCCCCCCCCCCCCCCCCCCCTCCACACACACACACACACATCAAATGACAGCAGCAGGTCTGATATGTTGACCCTCTCACTATCTGTGAAATGTCCCACCTGGACGCCACCGCTCTCTGTTTGAGTCTGTATCTGTGTGTGTGTGTGTATGTGTGTCTAAGTGTGTCTGCCTGAATATGTGTGTCTGTGTCAGTGCGTGTGTGTGTGTGTGTGTGTGTGTGTGAGAGAGAGAGAGTCCCCTCAGTAGGGAGCAATGCGTGTGATATGCTGGTGTTTTGAAACAGCGCGGCTACGTAACCCAGTCAGCATGCTGAGAGAGAGAGAGGGGGGAGAGAGGGGGGGAGAGAGGGAGGAGAAAGAGAAAGAGAGAGAGAGAGAGAGAGAGAGTGAGAGAGAGGCACACAGAGAGTATGTGTGAGCAAACGAGAGTGAGCAAGCACACACACGGGAGAGACATGGGAGCGGTGTGTTGAGATATGTTTGACAGTCCGTCCGTCTGCCGTACTTTGCTCTCCCATACTGTTTTGACTTGGAGGGGAGGGCAGGGGTTGTGCTGGTGTTTATGTATAGCATGATTGCACAAGCCTGCCTGCCTGCCTGACCTCTCTGGATACCCGATCGAGTTCTACAGACCCCTTCGGACCCGGCCGTCACTCAGATCAAAGGGCCCCCACTCCCTGGTGCTGAATTACTCACATATAAACTGATCCAAGAGCAATATCTGAAGACTGTGCTTGTGTTTGTGTGTGTGTGTGTGTGTGTGTGTGTGTGTGTGTGTTGTGTGTGTGTGTGTGTGTGTGTGTGTGTGTGTGTGTTTTACATTATATTAATAAATTGAGAAGGAGTGCATGTTTGCAAGATGTTCTTACTCCAGATGCTGTGTGTTGAGGCCTGTATTTGTGTGTGTGTGTGTGTGTGTGTGTGTGTGGTGTGTGTGTGTGTGTGTGTGTGTGTGTGTGTGTGTACACTATATTAATACTGTGTGGCCTGTGTTTGTACTTTTTCTAAAAGCTGAATGTGTGCTTTCACTTTTTAGAAAGCCAAGTGTTTGTTTCATATTTGATGAAAGGCAGTGTGTCTTTGAGCCATTGGGAGTGTTTCTGGCATAGGCTGTGTTCATGGACTTGTGCTTCTATTACGGCAGTGTGTGTGTGTGTGTGTGTGTGTGTGTTTGTGTTTGTGTTTCCACTAAGTGTATCTTGTGCTTCTATTAAGGCAGTGTGTGTGTGTGTGTTTCCACTGAGTGTATCTTGTGCTTCTATTACGGCAGTGTGTGTGTGTGTGTGTGTGTGTGTGTGTGTGTGTGTGTGTGTGTGTGTGTATGTGTTTCCACTAAGTGTATCTTGTGCTTCTATTAAGGCAGTGTGTGAGTGTGTGTGTGTTTCCACTAAGTGTTCAGGCGATGATGTAACTTCCTGATATAGGAGATACCTATAAAGAGAGACATTAGATTGACATATATGCACGTAAAACACACACACAAACACACTCTCACACACACACACACACACACACACACACACAGAGCACACACACACACACTCACACACACACACACACACACAACATAAACATGCACGCACAGCAAAGGACAGGAGGGATAAGGACAGAACAAGCCCCTGAGCATGCACATACACTCTAATAAAGCATATATTTGCATGCACACACGCACACGCACACACACACGCACACAATTGTAAATCTGGCCTCCTTCCTCAGCTGACCCCAGCTCAGGTCAGTGTTTCCTTGAAGCAATCATGTCTTCTGATGCCCCTCCTCAATCTTCCATATAAGGTGTGAGAGGTGCAGTCGTGTCTTCCTATGCCCCTCCCCAATCTTCCATATAAGGTGTGAGAGGTGCGCTCATGTCTTCTGATGCCCCTCCCCAATCTTCCGTATAAGGTGTGAGAGGTGCAGTCATGTCTTCTGATGCCCCTCCTCAATCTTCCATATAAGGTTTGAGAGGTGCTTGGTCTGTCAGGGTGAGACTACCTCACAGAATGCACCAGAGACACTTACACACCAACACAGCATTGATAGAATGTTTTTAATATAATGTAGAATACTTAATACTGAATAATAGATGTATAGATTAGAAATAGAAATGCTAATAGAAATGCTTCCATTGTGTATGTTTAAATTCAGGACATTAATTGATAGTACATATGTTACATGCACATCTATTATGCTCCATGGTGTTAAAGTATTCCTGTTTATTTTGATCTTTGGAGTGTGAGAAGGTTGTTTGGGGCGTCTGGGGGCGTCTTTATTTACAGCTGCTGACTGGGATGGCCTGTGAATCACGGTCATTCGGGAATGTTGGTCAGAATGTTCTGCATGTTCTCCCAATCGGGAATCTGTCCACTCATTGTTTACGGCATCTCTCTTTCCCTCTGTGTGTCTGTCTTTCTTTCTTTCTTTCTCTCTCTCTCTCTCTCTCTCTCTCTCTCTGTCTCTCTCTTGTCTGTCCTCCTCACCCCCCTCTCTCTCTCTGTCTGTCTTTCTCTCTCTCTCTCTCTCTTCTTGTCTGTCCCTCCTCACCCCCTCTCTTCCTCTTTTCCTTTCCTTTCTTCCTTTTTTCTCTCCTTCCTCTCTGTTCTCTTCTTCTTTGTCTCTCCTCCTACCCCCCCCCTCTCTCTCTCTGTGTCTGTCTTTCTTTCTTTCTCTCTCTCTCTGTCTCTCTTGTCCCTCCTCCTCACCCCCTCTCTCTGCCTGCAGTGTGCTGTCTGTTATTCTGGCGTCACACACTCAGGGTCCTGAGGACCTGCAGTCTCTGAGGATTGACACAGACAATCTTAGCACGCGTTGGGGAGGAAAATAGCTCTGCTCTTCAACTCTCAGGGGAGCTGAGCTGCCAGCAACCTCACCTCGTGACACACGCACGCACAACACACACACACACACACACACACACACACACACACACACACCACACACACCCAGTCAATCCGTACTCATGGCTTTTCTAAGGAGACCCTCATTTGCCCTGCTTAACTTCCTCTCAATGGATTTTTTTTGCTTTCACAAGCACACACACACACACACACACACATACTGGCACACTTACAGGCTACCTGGCTTGGTGAAAATATAGGCATACTGAAAACGATGACAGCATGGGTGTGTGTGTGTGTGTGTGTAAGGTTAACTGGATGGACACAGAGTGGAACCGGAGTCCTCGAGCTCTGCCCATTACATGAGGTTTTTATAGCTGATCATAAAGCTTTCACATCAGGG
Organism: Clupea harengus; assembly: GCF_900700415.2. Classification (NCBI taxonomy): domain Eukaryota; kingdom Metazoa; phylum Chordata; class Actinopteri; order Clupeiformes; family Clupeidae; genus Clupea; species Clupea harengus. The sequence goes on along the minus strand of NC_045157.1, from coordinate 9,824,204 downwards.
CTACCGGCACATAGTAGAGCCAGCAACGAAGCCCCAACACTGTAGTGTGTGTGTGTTTTTGTGTGTGTGTGTGTGTGTGTGTGTGTGTGTGTGTGAGAGTGTGTGTGTTTGCATTCCACACTGTTCTCATTCAGACAAATCATCCCTATGTTTTAAATCTGGTATCTCAGGGATCCAGAGGTGTGTGTGTGTGTGTGGTGTGTGTGTGTGTGTGTGTGTGTGTGTGTGTGTGTTTGGTGTGTGTGTATGGTATGTGTGTTTGGTGTATGTGCACGCATTTGTGTTGACTGGAGCAGAGAGTGCAGAGGCATAACAGACAAACATTGCCATGACGACAGAGACTGAGCCTGAGCCTGAGTGTGAGTGTGTGTGTGTGTGTGTGTGTATGAGAGAGTGCAGCAGGCGTCTGGAGTGAGTGCTCTGATAGCAGAGACGAAGCTTTGTCACATGCGCAGCCCTACATGGCAAAGGCATCTCATGCTCATGTTGTTACCATGCAGCAGCATTGTGTGTGTGTCAGATTACAGACACACACACACACACACCACACACACACAGACACACACAGACATACACATATACTCCCAGGTATGAAATCAATTAGTCAGATGGTAGCAGGGGCAAGGAGGATCTTCCATTTTGTGTGTGTGTGTGGGTGTGGGGGGGTGGGGAATCCTCCAGGCTGACGATGACATTCTTTTTTATTCTCTCACATTCACGCTCAGCCTCACACCACACACACACACACACACACACACACACACACACACAGCCAGGGTTTGCTATGCTATCTGGTCCTCCATCACCCTTCTTGCTCTCCTTCTGTCACCCTGTCTTTCTTGGCTCCTCCTCCCCCCCTTTCTCTCTCCCATGTGGATAACAGCTGCCCCCCCCCCCCCCCCCCAACCTGCTTCATAGCCTCTCCCTGAAGGTCACGCCGGAGCCGAAGGTCGGAGTCATGCATGCGTGTGTGCGCGCGTGCGTCTGTGTGTGAGCAACGAGGACAGCAGCCAGTCCTGTGATTGACATGTCATCTGTTACAGTGGTGAGGACAAGGCTGGAGCAGAGCAGGGGTGTTGGGTGGTGGCAGGGCAGGGCAGGGGGCAGGGGGTCAGGGGTCAGGACACGTCAAGCCAGGTCTGAAGCCCGGGCTCAGTCACCGCTCGTTCTCACAGGTCAGGGGAGGGCAGAGGTGCCATATTTGTCACTAGATGAGCCTGTATGCCAGATCTGTTGATTTGTGGAGACAGAAGGAACCCGGATAAGTGTTTGGGGGAGGAGAGAGACGGGGGGTGGGAGGTGTCGGAATCACCTGTTTCCCTCACACTGGTAATCTACACACCACCCCTTGCAGATGAAGGGATTTGGTGCTCCTAATCCGGGCAGTTATGTGTGTGTGGTGAAACTGGCCGTGGTCGCACGGTCAGCGCTGCAGAACACACACACACACACACACACACACACACACACAACACACACACACACACACAAAGGGATCATTGTTTTGCCCCAGCCCCGCTGCGGTTGGCGTGTACACACTCCCCGTGTCACAGCCCACACACACACTATTGACACCATCAACACAAGCTTGTTGTGGATCATGTAAAACACGAACCAAAACAAAAACACAGCCAGCACTAATAACAGAGCTAACATCACCTGCTCCGCAGAGGTCAGCATACTCAGGGTCAGAGCTGTCTCTCTGGAGATATCAGCATACTCAGAGTCATAACTGTCTCTCTGCAGTGATAGCTGTCTCTCTGGAGATATCAGCATACTCAGGATCATAACTGTCTCTCTGCGGGTCAGAGCTGTCTCTCTGCAGAGGTCAGCATACTCAGGATCAAACTGTCTCTCTGCGGAGATAGCTGTCTCTCTGCATAGGTCAGCATACTCAGGATCAGAAACAATTCACACACATGACAGTTAAAATGGCATGGATCCTGTCCTTACCTATCCTAGGTCCTTGTCAGATTAGGGCCAAATTCATTCCACGGTCAGCTATGCTACAGCTAAGTGTGTGTGCTTTTTAGGTTACTAGTAGGTGGGGGTAATTTAAATTCAGTCTTTGGCCACTGACCCAGATAAGACACTCTCTGAGCCCCCGACACACACATGCTGATGTGTGTTTTTCCGTATCTCCCCTGTGTTGAGCGGCCCTCTCCATGTTAGGAAGGCCAGGCACCGGAGCTGAGAGAGGCCAGGTAGCTCTGTGTCCCATTCTCCCTCCCCCCCCCTCCCTCGTTGCCATGACGCCCTGCTTTCAATTAGGGTTAGTGTTAGTGCCTGGGAGGATCCCCTGCCTGCTCCCTCTGCAGAACACTGCCACTCACTGCCACTAGGGGGGGCACTGGTTGTTTTTCTCGCCAACACCGTTGCGTGTGTGGTGTCCATCAGTCCACATAATACCTCAATTTGTGACAAGCTGTTAACTTTTTTTATCCCCCAATAAGGTAATAATAAATGCTTTGATCCCACTCTCTCACACACACACACACACACACACACACACACATACACACATACACACACACACACTGAGACACACACCTCTCTCCTTCCCTCTGTCCTTTGCGTAACACACACACACACACTGACACATTGTTCAACCCCTGGGGGTTTCCTGGGCTGCCCTTTGTCCATGTGAAAGAGGCTTTTAAATTAACCACTCATTTCTCAGTGAAGGATGAAATGGAAAATTTCAGCTGATATCGTCCTTTGTGTGTGGTTGTGTGTGTGTGTGTGTGTGTGTGTGTGTGTGTGTGTGTGTTTGTGTGTGTGTGTGTGTGTGTGTGCGCACACTCCCCTCATCTTGCAGTGGGGGTGTATTATGTTGGAGGCCCCATGAGCTAAAAAAAGAAAGCCTTTAGGCTGGCAACATAACAGTTTAAGACATCAGATCACACTGGCCTGCCATGTCTCATTACTGCTGTCATTTCAAGGGACGCAGCGCAGACAGACCTAGAGGAAGAGGAAGACGAAGAGGCCAGGTTCACGCCAAGCACGCTGGACCCCATCCGAGCCCAACAGCTTAGTGGCACAAGACTGCAAGATTACATTTTTGCTAAGGAACATGAACAGAAGCCTGATGAATATTGGGAGGACATTCTTTGGTCAGATGAGACCAGGGAGAGATTTATTCAGCTCAGATGGGATCCAGCATGTTTGGCTGTGTGTGTGTGTGTGTGTGTGTGTGTGTGTGTGTGTGTGTGTTGTGTGTGTTGTGTGTGGTTGTGTGTGTGTTGTGTGTGTGTGTGTGTGTGTGTGTGTGTGTGTGTGTGAGTGTGTGTGTGTCAGTACTGTGATTGTGTGTGTGTGTGTGTGTGTGTGTGTGTGTCAGTACTGTGATGTGTGTGTGTGTGTGTGTGTGTGTGTGTGTGTGTGTGTGAGTGCGTGTGTGTGTGTGTGTCAGTACTGTGATGTGATTGCAGTGCTCCTCTCCTCTCTGTGCCCAGAGCTCCGTTAATCCCAGCATCCTCTGGGAAGGCAGCTCTGCCTCCCGACCAGCCAGCCCTCATCACACACATCTGGGATTGCCTCCAGATTACACACACACACACACACACACACACAGACACACGGACACACACACACACACTCACAGGTATGAAATCTGTCAGTCAGATGGTAGCAGGGGGAAGTAGGGTCTTCCGTTGTGTGTGTGTGTGGGCGGGGGGGGGGGGGGGGTCAACAAAGCCCCCATTAAGAGTCTTACGCCTGATTTGATTACATCATGATAGGCTTCAATCATGAGAAACACGCTCACGGATTTACCCTCCTGGTTTTTACTCATGCTGGACTGAAGCCATCCCCGTTCAACACAGGCAGGGAGATTTGACAGGTTCATCCGCAGAAACTCAGACACGTTCAACACAGATATGAGGCCGCCAGGCACGTCTTACATGTTCCAACGCACTACTATTTTCTCCTTTAGATCTCTATGAGCAAATGTCACCGGCTTGACTGAGGAACGTGTCATGAATACATGTGTACGTGTGTGTTCATGTGTGTGTGTGTGTGTGTTCATGTGTGTGTGTGTTTGGTGTGTGTGTGTGTGTGTGTGTGTGTGTGTGTGTGTCTGTGTGTGTGTGTGTGTTGTCTGTGTGTGTGTGTGTGTGTGTGTGTGTGTGAATGTCTCTTATGCACAGAGAGAAATATAAATCCTGTTTTATTTAGCAGATTGATTTCTAGTCCTAGCTGTCACAGTCGTGACTGTAGTGAGTTTGATGAGTGTGGATGTCCACATCTCCAGCCGTCCAACGCAGCTCATCCCTCATGCAGGGCTGACTGCTCACACACGTTCTCAGCAAACGCAGACGCAAACATACACACAAACTCACTCACACCCGCTCTCTCTCTCTCTCTCTCTCTCTCTCTCTCTCGCGCGCTCTTAGAAAGACACACACACTCCATCACACACACTAAAATTAGGTCCAGTCTCCGACTCTCCTTCATTAAACATGAGTGCATGTCTGGGGCTTTTAAAGGCTTGCTGCCAGGATGCTTCCACCCTCCACCCTCTCTGAGGTAGCACACACACACACACACACACACACACACACACACACACACACAAACACACACACAGAAAGTGAACACACATTTCAATTATTTTCTGCTTTTACCCACAGGCTGAAAGACTTCCTTCACAGAATTTAGTCAAAGGTGTGTCACAGTTCCGGGGCAACCTGCTTATTTTTTCATCATCTCTGTTTCACACACACACACACACACACAGACACACACTGTCTCTCTCACACACACACACACACACACACACACACACACACCACACACACACACACACACACACACACACACACACACACACACACACTCACACACACACACTCACACACACACACACACACACACAGAAAGAGAACCCACACCATTCTCTTCTTCTTCTATTCCTTGTTTCTTTTCTGTTCTTGCTTTTTAAAATGTGTTTTAGTTTAAAGGGAGAGTTATGATTGTTACATTACAAAGAACATCTTCAAGCACATTCAGCTACCACACACTGTAACATTTACCCTGTCTGGTTGATTTGACAAGTTTAGTCTTTCATCAAATAAATTATATAAATGAATGAAATCCACCAGACAACAACAGACAGAGCAGGGTCTTGCCTTTATGGAGACATCAGGATAATGGTTGCCTCTCTCTGATGGTCCATTAATAACCTAGAGGAGAGATGGCCACTCAGTCACACACAAACACACACACACACACACACACACACACACACACACACACACACACACACACACACACACACACACCACACACACAACACAAACACACTAGCCAGATCAATAGAACATGACACCAGGTGATGAACTTACTCCTGTCTGTGTTTGCATTCTGCATCCTGGCGGAATTACTCTTTTCTCAGAAGGCCTGCATTTCCACAGAGAGAGGCAGAGACTGTACTGCACTGTGCAGTCTTTGTGTTGGTGTGAGTTGTGCTGTCGTTGTGTTGGTGTGAGTTGTGCTGTCGTTGTGTTGTTGTGCGCTGTGCTGTCGTTGTGTTGGTGTGAGTTGTGCTGTCGTTGTGTTGGTGTGAGTTGTGCTGTCGTTGTGTTGGTGTGAGTTGTGCTGTCGTTGTGTTGGTGTGCGCTGTGCTGTCGTTGTGTTGGTGTGAGTTGTGCTGTTGCTGTTGTGTCTGTTGGTCTGTTGGTGATGTGCTGTTGCTGTTGTGTCTTTATGTTGGTGTGAGTTGTGTTGTTGCTGTTGTGTTGTGTTGTGTTGTGTTGTGTTGTGTTGTGTTCTGTTATGTGACATATTGCATATTGTGCTATGTTCTGCAGTGCTGTACTGTACTGTGCTGTGGTGTGCTGTGCTATGCTGTGCTTTGCT
>NC_045157.1:9800845-9805845 GCF_900700415.2 Clupea harengus | reverse complement strand
AAGAAAGGGTGTGATTTGGTGTGTGTGTGTGTGTGTTTGTGAAGAAAGGGTGGAATCTGGTGTGTGTGTGTGTGTGTGTGTGTGTGTGCGTGTGTGTTTGCAAAAGGTGTGTGTATGGATTGGTGTGTGTGTGTGTGTGTTTGTGGATAGGTGTGGGTGTGTGTGGATGGGTGTGAGTGCGTGTTTGAGTGTGTGTGTGTGTGTGTGTGTGTGTGTGTGTGTGGAAGGGTGTGAGTGTGTGTTTGAGTGTGTGTGTGTGTGTGTGTGTGGAAGGGTGTGAGTGTGTGTTTGAGTGTGTGTGTGTGTTTGTGGATGGGTGTGGGTGTGGGTGTGTGTTTGAGTGTGTGTGTGTGTGTGTGTGGTGTGTGTGTGTGTTTGTGTGTGTGATGAATGTGGAGAGTTGTTATGCGCTGACGTTTTATGATGCTGTTACTGTACCTGCTCCTGTCTAGTTGTGCTATGTAGCACCTGTCCCTGTTGCATGATCTGCAGATACTTGTCTTCTATTATAACAGAGGAGCCCCCCCCACACACACACACATACACACCACCCCCACGTTGGGGAATCGCTCTCTGTCGCTAAGCAGCCCCCCCTCTGATCACGCACTGCTGGGCTGGAATACAAATGGCACTTGGAGGTCACCCCTGTGCCAGGTCAGCTGACTGTTGTCGGGGAGATATGCAGCGAGCGAGCGAGAGAGCGAGCGAGAGAGAGAGAGCGAACGATACCTCTGGAATGCCGTGGCACCCATGCGGAACTGACCTTCCACCGCAGGCGCTCGTCCTTGAGGCTCCGCTGGCGTTCCACAGGCGAGCCGCGGACACGGGACACGGGACCGGCTCAGACGCCCCTCTCTCTGCTGACAGATGCTTTTCTCGCCACTCACTAAAGCACCTCCTGGTTGACCCTCGACCTCTGGGGCCCAGGAGGATTGCTAAATGGATAAGGAGAGAGGAGAGCGAAACATTGTCTCCATTCCCCCTCCTCTCTCCATCCCTCTCTCCGTCCCTCACTCCTTCTCTCCATCCCTCTCTCTGTCCCTCACTCCTTCTCTCCATCCCTCTCTCTGTCCCTCACTCTTTCTCTCCATCCCTCTCTCTCTCTGTCTCTCTGTCTGTCCATGCTCTCTCTCTCTCCATGCTCTCTCTCTCTCTCTCACTCTCTGTCTCTCTCTCTCCCTCTCTCTCTGTCTCTCTGTCTGTCCATATCTCTCATGGCACCGATCTGCTAAGACAATTTGACAGCAGTGATTTACTGTCAGCATGTGCGAGTGCAACACTGAGAGCTGTATTTACAGTGAATATCCGCGCTCAGAATCGACAGCGCAAAGGCTGATTAGCATTTTCCCATATCAATCCCTCTCGGCTGCCTAATTAGCCTGACTGTAAGCTGGCGCTTAGCGATCAAGCTAGCGTCTGCCCTAATCAGCATCTCCAACACTACAGTGCTGCGATTGCTAATAAAGTGCCTCATGGAAACCTAATTGTACACAATCAATCATAACAAATAAGTATACATTCCTCAACTCATCCTGCGCTCCCTCTGTTTTCTCTCTCTCTCACACACCACACACACACACACACACTCTCTCTTGTTATCAAACAAGCACTTGGAGTCACCGCCGGTCGTGGAGACAGGAACCCACCATGCTCTGGTGTAGTTGAGGAGTCAGAGGATCATGTGCGTCATATCTCACCAATTCCTCCCCCTACAATATTCAATTCAATTTCAATTTTATTCATTTAGTGCCAGAAAAAAAAGAAAAAGTCTCTAGTTACTTTAGAGTATGCCCCGTCCTTGCCCAAAGTGTCTAGTTACTTTACAGTATGCCCTGTCCGTGCCCAAAGCACAGGCCACCTGGCACAGGACGCTTTAATTAATTTATGGCTGCCGTGTTTGAAGAGCGGTGATGCCGTGTGCTGTACTTCCTCAAAGCCCTTTGCTGTGTACCTTGGAAGGTTATCAGGTGGAGGTGGTTCTCCGATAAGATAGTTAACACAAACAGGCCCGTCTCGGCGTCAGAGGGCACTGTGCAGCAGGGTGCCACCGCTGTCCCGAGGCCAAAACAGCTGCTATCCTCAGATCCCCCCTCCTGCCAGCACGGTCAATTAATAACGCCATTCCAGCAGCCTGTCACCAAACCCCACGCCCGTACACCATGCCATGCCTCGCTGGTCTATAGCAGACAGGAGAGGAAGAGGACGAGGACGAGGAAGAGGAGGAGAGGGAAGATCAGGCAGAGTTACAGTCTGACTGAATTGATAAAGCTTCTATAAAGCATGTTGTCCTGTTTAAAGAAGGTTGTGTATGTACTCTAACGTGGAAACTTGATGCATGTAAATGTTAATACATCAATGTGGATAATGGAGTGTGGTTAATCTTAGGATTTTTGAATGGGAGAATTCTGACATTTCACAATCTTGTGAACTCTTGATGGCCGTTTATCTGTGCTCATGTGGAAGTTGACCTTGTGAAACAGCGCGGCGTGTGTGTTGTGGGGAGACATTTATTGTGCAACACACTCAAGGAGTGGACTGGCCACATTTTTGTGTGTGTTAGTGGGTGGGTGTGTGAGTATGTGAGTTTGTGTGTGTGTGTGTTTGGGTGAGTATGTAAGTTTGTGTGTGTGTGTGTTTGGGTGAGTGTGAGTGAGTGTGAGTGTGTGTGTGTGTGTGCGTGTGTTGCTCATTGTAACAGGTGAACCAGGATACAGTGCAACCACGTGACCAGCTGTTCTGGAATCCAAGGCGAACTGACACACATGCGGTAAATCACAGATCGCTCAGGTCTCAGACACACACACACACACACACACACTTCACTGACGCTGGGGTATCAGGCGTGGGGTGGGGGTATATGGCTTCCTGTAAAAAGAAAATAAGAATAAAATGAAGAGGTTTTTTGGATCATCTTGAGTGAATACTAACTTAAAACTCCAACTAGCTCAAATGTACTGAAATGTGTTGCTTGACATTTTTGGCAAAACACTGGGCCATTGGGCCAATTAGTGTGTGACTCATCTGATATAACATGGAGGAACTCTTGGTGCCACCACTTATAAACAGCATTACACTGAGAAGCAGCCATCTTGGATCCTGTAATTGATTAATGCCTTCAGAAACATAAACACTATGAGGCTCAGCATTACACTGAGAAACAGCCATCTTGGATCCTGTAATAAGTTAATGCCTTCATAAATAATAACACTATGAGGCTCAGCATAACACTGAGAAGAAGCCATCTTGGATCCTGAAATGGGTTAATGCCTTCATAAACATAAACACTATGAGGCTCAGCATTACACTGAGAAGGAGCCATCTTGAATCCTGTGACGGGTTAATACCTTCATAAACATAAACACCATGAGGCCCAGTATTAACAAACCATAAGTAATGTTCAGAGCCGGAGACTATGGTTGGTTTATGTTAACAAATGAATCATGCATTACATCCAGTACGCCGTGGCTAACATGATTCAATTCATTAGTTTATATGAGCTGACCATAACCTTTAGCACTAACTATACGGCACTGATATTAAGGGCTTTAGTTAATGGTTTATTAATGGTTATTAATGCGGATGGTGTTGATTAATGTTCATTAATGGAGTTGCACTGGGTGTTCCATCAGTCTTGTAAAGTAAAACACACACACGTCTGTGAGCCCGAGTGTGTGATCATAGTCCCCACCAGCTGCCCTCACACACACTTATATATCAGTAAAGAACACATGCAGGCCAATGTTTTGCAAACTCCCATTCAGCTTCAATGTTCCTATTTAGTTAACATGGTTCCGTCGAGTACTTTGAGAACATTGCTGAGGTATTTTCCTGTGTTAGGGCCTGACCCTGGTAGCCAAAATAGCTCGAGTCAAAGCCACAGCTGTGGCCAAAGCTGAAGCCCTTCTCTGTGGAAATGCAGAGGCTCTGAGGAGAACCCGGTTCTAATAGGAACACACAGCCATCAGCCAGGCTACAGAGGTTCTGAGGAGAACCAGGTTCTAACAGGAACACACGGCCATCAGCCAGGCTACAGAGGTTCTGAGGAGAACCATGTTCTAATAGGAACACACAGCCATCAGCCAGGCTACAGAGGTTCTGACTGTCAGAGTCTGTCAGAGTGCGCTGGAATTGGGGAGTTAAGCCATGCTTTCCCAGTGACAGTGTTATCAGGCTCTGTTGATTGACCTGAGGTGAGACAGAACAGTTTGCAAATCACCATAACAAAGACTCCAGTTTCCTCTTTTACAGGGTCAGTTGCTAAATGCAGGAGATTTTGTGTGGTTTTCAGTTTCACTTAGGACTCAAATCCACTGGTTCAGTTTTTTGGATTTGAGCTAAAGAGTGGGGATTTTTGTTTTCGGCGGCCACGTGTTTTTAAATCTGCAATTTTGGAAGGTTTTTGGATTTGCGGCCGGAGGGAGGAAGGGAGGCAAGCAGGGGCACAGTCATGACGGAGGGGCGGGACCTCCTCTACAGGGCAGAGGGGTGTGTCATGCCAGTAACTCACACAAAACACACACTCAGGATGACACACACAGTTCCCTCCAGGGTCTCAGATTATCTTGATTAATATCCCCCCCCTTCTTCTCTCTTCTGTGAACAGTCTGTCACTGTTCTCCTTTTTCTCTTCTGCAAAAATTGGTTATAAAATCATCTTTACCTTTGACCCGCACCCAGCTACACACACACACACACACACACACACACACACACACAGATCTGGAAAGGCCCAAGTTGACAAAGTGACCCGTGATATAAGACAGTTTAGAACTCTCAGCTTTTTAAAAGGGGCGGTATGGTTGTGCCCATGTTGCTATGGTAACCAGGCAGATGAGTTGACACTGACACCGACAGATTGGGGCCGGACGTATTATTTGTATCATGGCATCCTCATCCTCAGTAGAAGGTAATCTGACGGTCAGCTCCCCCCCCCCTAACTGCTTCGTGACTGGAGCCTGCTCGAGGCAGAGCCCAGTAAGCTGGTGAGGCAGAGCTGGGAC
>NC_045157.1:9790845-9795845 GCF_900700415.2 Clupea harengus | reverse complement strand
GTCTGTCTGTCTGTCTACCTGTCTGTCTGTCTGTCTGTCTGTCTGTCTGTCTGTCTGTCTGCCTGCCTGTCTGTTTGTCTCTCTCTCTACTTGTGCTCTAGCCTTCTGTCCTTCTCTCTTTCTGAGTGTCTCTCTCAGTTCTCAATTTCAAAGTCTTCTCTGCATGATAAATGTATGCATTAATCTTGCCAAAAGCAGTCACATGCTCCAATAATTAATTCTGCCCAGTCTCTCTCTTCTGTCTCTCTCTCTCTCTCTCTCTCTCTCTCTCTCTCTCCCTCCCTCTCTCTCTCTTTCTCTCCCTCATCCTCTCTCTCTCTCCCTTTCTCACCCTCTCCCTCTCCCCTCTAACCTCTCGCCCCTTGCTTTAGGAACAGATCATATGATGAGAGCTCTTGAAGCCTTGCCGCCTGGCATTCTCTCCTGCTCGCTCACGTAAATGCCAAAAATCTGGGACTCTTTCCAGCTCTGACCCAGGCCTCTGTGGAACTTCCCAAAATAACACACACACACACACACACGGACACATACACACTGGTACCCCCACCACCACCACACTCACACACACACACACACACACACACACACACACACACACACACACACACACACACACACACACACACACACACACACACACACACACACACACAGTCCTCTGATCAGAGGGCTTCCAGGAGCAACAGAACCCCTTGGGTGACCTTAACTGTTGCCTGCAGTAGAAATACATCTAGAAACCTTAGAAGCCCCTAAAGAAAATAGGCAAAAGACTGAAGCTGCACTGAGGCTGACAGCAGAGCAGCAAACACCACGGGCACACAGACCCAGGAGACGGGTTTCCCGTCCACCTCAGGTGTGTTGATTCAGCCCCTCAGACCCCGCCTATACCCCGCTGATCCTGAAATATACCCCAAACCCAATGACCCTAATCCCTCCATGCCTTCATCCCTGAAGGGTTAACACCCTCAAAACAAGGGGCCATCTGGGACCCCACATTAAGGAAGTCCTCTTCCCTAAGTGTGAAGAGAGAGAGAGAGAGAGAAGCACCACACACACACAAAGAAGAAGCACCACACACACACAAAGAAGAAGACCTGTCTCCGCACCACAGCAAGCTTTGATCTTTTTTGTTTTGAGACACACACGTGCAGTTTGGGACCCCAATTCCCCCATCCTGTCACCTCTGGAAGATGACGGATCTCACAGACACACAGACACACAAATACACAGACACAGACACAGACACACACACACACACACACACACACACACACACACACACACACACACACACACACACACACACACACACACACACACACACACACACACACACACACACACACACACACAGTCTTTCTCCAATGGTTAGCTTCTCCAGCACCCCTCTCTGGTTGAAACTGATAGGGGATGCACTAGAGCAGAGGTCTCAAACTCCCGGCCCGCCAAGTGATTTCATCCAGCCCGCCGGCTCCTCAGAATGTTGCCAAAATTTACATTGATTTGAATGGGCTACCCCAACGTTTAACGCTGCCAATGGCAACGGGTTTTGTGCTTCTAATTCACAAATTTCATATCATCCCGCCAGTAGTCCAGTCATTTACAGTTTTTCTCGATTGCTTACACACATTTAGCGAATCATGGGTCAACTTAACTATTTCTCATTGCTTTCACACAAATTTCTGTTTTAACACTTTTCAAAACAGTTAACACACTTCTCAGAGAAAGACATGAAACCTAATTGAATAACCATGTCAACACATTGCAGACATTTAGTAGCAGCCTACTGAAATATATTCTAAATATCGTCAGCACCTGTGTGAACTCTCTGTGTACAGCTAATCAAGTAGTTCTCAACCTCTAAAAGAGGTCAATAGATTGATTTTGATACCAAGCATGGATCGAGGAGGCCGCCACCAACAACCTCAGCAAGGACTAGGACGAGTACAAGGAAGAGGCCGTGGTAGAGATAGAGGGGCCCCTGTCAGGGGACGTGGCATTCGTGTAAGATGCTCTAATGAAATTACGTAGGGCAACAGTCATTGATCACGTAGTCAATCATGACTGGATTCAGCCAAACCTGAGCCGTCAAACTGTGGCATCAATTGTTTGTACGTTCGGCAATGACACTTTGCTGGCCTTTACAGTCAATTTACTGTACTGTGTTTCACTGTACTGTATTTGCACTCTTGGCAACAACCATTTCTATACTTTTGTTAAATTTGTTGCCACAATACAATGTAGTACTGTAATTTCACTAAAGTAATTTACAACATATACGGTAGAATTCTGATTACTGTATATTTACAGTATTTACAGCCTATTGCACTATTTTTACAGAATCAACACACTGGCCCACACTGGTGGCAGGAGGAGACTGTTCACTGCTGAACAGATTTGACATTTGTACTGTATATTGAAACCTGTCATTTTGACGTATTGACGTATATTCCAATGTAATGTGGAAAGATGACTGCAATAAATATTTTTTGTGTCAGAATCTTTGCCATTTTGTACACAGTAGAACAAATGTAAAATCAATGGTGTTGACAGGTCCTTGTTTAGAATATCTTTTATAGTATTTAGCAAAACAAAAACAGAACTACAATATTTTACTGTATATATATTTTCAGATTTCAAATACTTTCTTACAGTATATTCCCTAAGTAAGAGTGCTCAGTACATAACCCAAATTGTAGTATGTTGTCAGTGGTAAAATAGTCAATACTGTGAGGGTGTTGCACAAAAGTTGAAGTGATGGTTTCAGAGGTTGATATTGATAGCTGTAGTTTGAATTTTGTTATCTATTGGTAAATAAATGAGAAAACATACATTTTCAATTGAGCACAAATTGCAGGTTTAGATGGAAATGTTTGGTTTTGATGGGTGTGTGATACGTTTTGAGAAGGTGGTGTCATTCTGCAAACATCAAATAGTGTTTTGGTTATTTCATCTTCTGTTAAGGCAGTGGTTCTCAAACATTTTCTGTCATTCCCCACTTTGAACATGGGGGCCTTTTCAAGCCCCACCTATCCCTCATCGCTCCTATAAAATGGTAGGCCAAGCTTAAAATTGTCAAATTTATTACAAATAGCAAAGTAATAACAAATAGCATGTTATTTAGGTCAGCAAATGTATATTGCTTGGAGTGATTACATGTTTCATGTTGTAGTGTATTGTTGTTATGGACATGCATGCACACATGAAACCATGGGCCCCTGGGCCTGGACGAGTAACAAAATACACGGCTTCCAACCACAAATAGGAGATACATTTAAGCCACCTCTAATATTACCAAAAACAGTCTAAAGACAATTGACAGCAAGCAGAGTTAATAACAGGGACTTCACACAGAGGCTCTGGCTTAGGGGCCCCCTGAGCTCATGAGCCCCAGGCCTGGGCCCGGTAGGCCCGTTCGGTAATCCATCCCTGCACCCTGCACGTGTACAGTATTGTATTGGTTTCTGTTGACAGACTTTTACTTTGACATCATACAAATGCTCGTCTCGTGGAATAGGGAACAGCTGTGACAGTTAGTAATAAAGTTATGTCCAGAGTTATGCTTTTCCTCGCACCCTCGAAAACAATGACTACGTTTTTTCGCTGTCTCACACTGTGATAAATATGTTTAAGTGACCTACGTTTCATTTCTATGAACTGTGTTAGTTCGTTGAAAGGTACAATGTAATTATTAGTCATTTACGTGTTCTAATATGTGACCGTTAGCACACCATTCCTAATTCCGTTGGTGGCTAACGTTAGCTCTTATTAGCCAGCTGTGCTGTAATCTGTTGTTGCTCTGATTTTTGGTGTAATTAATCTAAAAGTAACTTGCTGTGTTTAGATAAGATACCTTCTAAGTATTTTCCGTTTGTTGTGTATTACAGTTTTACTCATAAGTTTTCACCCTACATCAATAAAGGAGCAAGGTTCTGGCTCGTGAAATCAACGGTTGAACAATGTCAAAACACGTAGCGGGAACAGTACACTTTCATGTTCCGGGAAAGTTTTTTTTAAATTGTCCCGCTGCAATTAATACGCAATCATAATCTATTGTCTATAAAGGAAAGCATTGCTACAGATCAGGGGTAAAAAAAATCTCCCGTTCATCGCGTCCATTCGCGCCCCACCTGTCACGTCTCTGCGCCCCACACTTTGAGAAACGCTGTGTTAAGGGCTGTGTGTGAGCTGTTTTGAAAAAGTAAACAGTGAATGGAAAAATGTGCCAAGCAATCGAGAAAAACTGTAACGTAATGGAAACAAATTGAAGTCAGCAAGTAATGGGTTGCTACGCAACACCTGAAACTTTAAATTTCTATTTGTGTGAAGAACTATGTTTTGTTAGCGGAAGTCACGAAATGGCAACAAAATCATTAAAAATAGGTATTTTGGAGGAATGTCTTCTATCGTTTTGACAAGTAACTGAATAATAAGCGGGATAATGTATAGTCCAGCGGTCATTATCAGAAAATAAATCTAGCTGTGTTTCAAAGGCAAAAGTTTCAGTGCGTATTCTGTGGCTCTGGACGAAAGTACTGACATAAATGATAATGCTCAGCTCGCGATTTTTGTCTGCGGTGTTAACAAACTGTTTGAAGTGACAGAGGAATTACTTTGTGTTAAAACGATGCAATGCCTTACCACAGCTAAGGATGTATTTTGAGCAACTGTGTGACGCAATTGAGCATGCTGGTTTTAGTGGTTTGTCATGGAGGTCGCTCTGAGGAATAACAACAGACCATCAATGATCAGCATATCAGTAAACTATTAATTTTAGATCACTATAGATGGAAAGATGCATTTGGAGAGACAAATGAAATTGTACACTTGAAATATATTTATTATAAATAAATTTATTTTATTTTATAAAATAATTCAGATTTTTGCTGAAACTTCATTCAGTTTTCTGCTTTATTTTGTTCGTGTTCAGCCTTGTTACCAACTACACAAAAGTGGTGCAGTACAGCATTTGCTTGGAAATGTGCATGTATGAAGGAAAA
>NC_045157.1:9773345-9785845 GCF_900700415.2 Clupea harengus | reverse complement strand
CAATCAGGAGGCTCGAGTGCCAGAGAGAGGTTTTCAGGTTCAGTGATCAGTGGAACCCAGCAGATTAGAAGCACGCATAACCAGGCTGTGATGCGCTGTGCGTTAAAGCTTACCTTCCTGGTTACTAGGGCGCCTCAAGACTGATCTCTGGACTGGAATGGCTGACTTGTTTGTGAAGCTTGATCAGCATGTTCCAAAGCAGTCTCAGCACTATCCTCTCCTCATCAGCATCATGGAAACCTCTCACAAGACATGGCTCTATACATTTAAGTAGTATTCATTTTATTGATCATTACTTCAAGAATAGCAATAATTTACCCCCCAAAATATTATTATGATATTTATTTATTTTATTTATTTATATTATTATAATAAGAGGGAGAGATTACTGTCAACAAATACTCTTTAGTCACATTCGACAATGCATCATGGCTATGCTGAAGTCTGTATCCAAGCAAGGCTATTCACATTTGCAGAAGCATTTCTTGGCTCTCAGATATTCCATTCCTGTCCTTCCATGAAATGCCATCTCGCACAAACACACACAGACCGAGCTCCAGCGTTATCTCTGACTCTCTCCAATACAGGTCAATGTGTAAAGTTCACCTGGTTATGGCTGTAATATCCTCCCATTCAAAGCAACCCACTTGATTGATGAGCTGTTATCTGTGGCGGCTAACAGCGCCTCACATCTCTTAATCACACACCTAAATACACTCTCAAGTAAATTAGTACAGTGAGCTCCATACTTGTTTTGCATCACTTGTATTGAGTACCTACTTACGCAACCACCAAGTGCTAATGTTGTGGTGTGAACGACTGAATAGGATCCCTCTGAAGACTGCTGCGGATAAGCAGATGCGATGAGCAGCCTCGCGCTGAACACAGCTACACAGCCACGCAAAGCAGATGTGTCTTACTGACTCATGGGTCTTTAAATAGATGACTCGTGCAGCGTTTGCCTGCTCCAGGATTGTTTCAGAGGAAATGCACTCCGTTCTCAAATTCTCAGTACATACAGTTCAAATTCTCAGCCTGCACGAACATCGTGGTGGATTAGAGCCATTGACATCCGTCAGAGAAATTAGGAATACCAGGGAAATATGATATCATAAATATGAAGAATATTACATGGGTCAGTAAAACCTGTACAGACCAGAAAACAAGCAGTCTGTGCCACACCGTCAACAACAGCTTTTTAATTTACATTAAAACACCTCACAGCCTGTGCGAATGACTGCCCAAGAGCTCCCAAGCCGAAGGGAATCCACTTGGATTAACTGCAATACATGGTATTTAATACATTGTGTTTAATGGTGTGAGAGAGAGTGCAGGTTAACTCCTCCATATTGCTCTTCCCCCCGGAGCACCGTCCCCTCCGGATGGTCCATCACACGGAGAGGGACCGGATGGCCAGCTGCTGCTGCAGTCACATGGATGTGCGCAACATACGAGGTGACCAGCGTCCAGCACACCTTCTGATTTATGAGCTTCGCTAGCTTGATTAGACAACCCCCTCACACACACCACACACACACACATGTACGCACTACGCACACACACACAGACCATTAAATCAGAGTCCTAATCAGGCAGTGTCTTGTAATGTGTGGCTCTGGTTGTTATGGTCCCAGCCATGATGGAGGAGGGGGGCTGACAGGACAGGACGTATGGCTCCCATTACTGTCACATTGATCACAAGTCAAAGGCACTGATGAAGGAGAACAACAAAAACAACAACAACACTGACTCCATGCAGTTTACACATCGCATGTGAGCTGTGAGTCTCGGAAACAACGCGTGAACGATATTGACCACATCCCATGCAGCTGAATGTGAGCCGCTTTGACCTCTACCATCAAACACAACACACACGCACGCACACAGACACACACACGCACGCACACACAAACAGTGTCCCCGCAGCTGATCGATGTGGCAGGGCCAGTGATTGATGAAATAGGGCAGCATTCTCATCAGCTGACTGACGGATGACAAGAGACGACGCCTCCCAATCTCTCTCCCTCTGTTTTCCTCTCTCGTAATTCCTTCATCTCTCTGTTTTGCTCTTTACTTTCTCTCTCTCTTCCTCTTTCCAGTAAAGCTTCCTACAGGCCCAGCAGGGGGTCTGGTGGCTATAAGGGCAAAATCCCCCTGGGAACAGCCTGGACTTGTACCCCTCTCTGACAGCAGAGATGACTTAAATGTCACCGAGCCGTGTGTCTTTGATCTCGCTGTCAGCTGGTCAGCACACACACACACACACACACAAACCCACACTCCTCCAACTGAGGCAGCGTGTCTCTGATCACAGATCTAGCATGTCACACTCCTTGTCCTCCGCCACTCTCAGCTTGCAAGGGAATGTTCACTTTCATTGGCAACATATCTGCCAATCCTGTGTAGCAGGAAAACATCTCAGATGTTGAAAGATGAAGAAGGTTTCTGACATCAGCAGCAGTGGCTTTGGCTTTGTTTCTCTTCTCTGGCTGAATCTCCATTATGGTCCTTTTGTGAGGAGTGGCTGTGCATCCGTAGTGGGGGATTAAAGTGGGTGGGTTTAAATGTGCATGAATGTGTTACAACATATACATTACTCAAGGAATGCACGCATCCACCTAGGGACGGCTGAACCTTTGATGGTGGTGCCAATACGTAATGCAGAGTGGTTGAGATACAGTCTTTGATCTTTTCTCTGTTGAAAGTGGATGATCTGGTACAGTAAAGCACTCTGCTGGGAAATGACCTTAAATTCACTGCCAAACTACACGCCTAATGAAGAGCCTCTCAAGGGTGGATACAACAGCGAGGGGATCCTCTGGTATATCCCCCAAAGGAGAGAAATGATACGCTGTACAAGAGGTAGACGCACAGCACAGTTAATGAGAGAGAGACAGGGGAAGGGGGGGGGGTGGGTGAGTGAGAGGGGGGGGGGGGAGCTACAGAGACTGCCCACTTATGGGAAAATCCATCCCATCATCCAGACTTCCCAAACCCAAACATCTGCAAGTCTGATCAATAATTGGCTACTCAGACTGCCAATCAATAGCAGCTCGATTGGAGGGAATGTTTGTGTCATGTGGGCAGGGCCTGTGGGTGCCCCATGGCCTGATCCCTCAAGGCCTCTGGGCTGTCCTGGGCGTATTGATGCCTATCAGATACATGGCTGCGATTAAGCAGGGTTAATTTAATCTGCAGCGTGCCAATGCTCTGTGCTACACGCTGTCCTGCATGAGTGATGTCTGTTGATGGGGGACAGTGCTTACTCATCGAATTAGGATTATAACAGTCACATCCCTGGTTTACAACAAAGACATTCAGTCAAATCTCCAACGCGACAGGATGTGGCACTAGTCGGCCATTTCAGTTCTCAACCTGACACACTCAGTTTATTATGGAGGAGGCAGAAGTGTATCCTCTTCCGAGAGCTTGCTCATAAGTTTGCAGCCTAAAGGGGCACAGTGAGTGAGAGACAGGCTGATCCTTGCCTCAGGCCAGCCTGTGATTGAGATCTCCAAACATAGTGGCATCCTCCGTGCTGCGCCATCTCTAACCCCAACCATTATCATTCAGGACAGTAGACCAGTCAGACCAAAACCCACTGACGTTTTCCCAGAGTATTCTGTAGGGTATGACACATATATGCATTAGAGAGGCCATAATTGCCATTGATTAACAGCTAAATGATGTTCTGTGTAAATTCCTTTATTGCCTTTGTGTGCTATGGTGTCTCACAGAGGACACACAGCACACCTGGGTCTGGCTCAGCTCCCCAGGCGGCAGTCTTGAGTGAGATTATTGGAGACTAATGCATGCTAAAGGAGGTTATATTTGGAACATCCTCTAGTAATAGCACTCTCAGTAGCCCAGCAGTCTTGGCCAACACACCTACAGCCTACTACAAAGAATTCCAGTTCTTGTTTTTTTGCATAAAGTGTCAATGAGGAATGCCTTGTGATTGTGCTTTCTGCCTTGTCTTAGATCTGCCCTGTTCAATAGGCCTACAACCAAATGCCCTTGCAGAGCATGTTTTGAACTGGTTGTTGTTGATAAGTAAATAGACAGTTATACCCCCTGGCTACCGTCACATATAGAGTGAGTTTGAGTGTATTTTGCACTCACATGACTTGAAATCGCACAAGTGCGTCAGAATGCAAAAACATGTGCGGGACAGGTTTCAGGTGTCATTAATAGGATGCCCTGAGTGTATGACCTGTTGTTACGTTAAATGCATTTTCTGTTGAGATGAATAATTAATATTTATATTAGTCGTGTCTATCCACAGAAAACGTTTGGCTCTGGCAACGGAAGCCTTAGCAACAAACTGCAGTGTAGCTGCAAGTGTTTGCCGTATAAATGAGTCATCGGCAATATGTTCAAGCTTTCTGACTGGATAGGGAGACCTCATTCTGACAAAAAGACTTGACATTTTCTTACAGTACGCTACTACTGTTGATATGGAAGCGTTCCTCATACTTCACCTCAACGGAGATTTATGGTATTTACACAGTGAAATCATTGCATTTTATCACCCCATTTAACAGTGTAATATTTGATAACACCAGTAAGAGATTCTGCACGGCGCCCTCCCCCGGCATCTGAACGGAATCGCAGCGGACCTGTATACTCCGCTCTCTGACTCCTCCGGTCTCATTCTCTCTAGAAGATGGCGGACTGCGCTTCACTGTTGGATGAGGAGCTCTCTTCCTTTGTCTTCAATTACCTGACAGAAAACTCCGGGAGCCAGGTAAGCTACGTTCGGATTCCATATGTGCAGGGACAGGACTACAAGGCTTGGGATTTATTTTTGCATGTTATTGCTCGAAGCAAGGCGAAATACCATCACCATTCAAGGACTGTCACTGTCGGCGGCACCTCAGAGCTCTACATCAGCCGGCTCCTTAAGCCACTGACGTGTGTCTCTGCTTCACGTGGAGTTTTGGGGATACTGTCAGATTGGAAAACGTGGCCGAAAGGATCATTTCCTTATAGAATAATCACTTTGGTTGCACAAACATGCTGTTTGTTTGTTGATATTTGTGGTACAAAAGCGCACAAAACTTTTCGGCGTCTGAAAGGCAACTTCGTTAACGTCTCCAAATCACGCGAATTTGGGAGACTCCGGACACGTGGGTGACAGTTTCGTCTAGTTGACAAGAAGCCTTTCTATTGTTTTAAGGATATGAGTGGTCGTGGCTTTCTCTGGTAAATTATTAAAGATCATGTGTTTAATAAATGTGTAATGTTAGCAGAGCATTAGTTTTCGAAATGTTGCATGTTGTTTGTTGGGGGAGAATACGTGTGCTATACCTGCCCATAAGTATTATGAAGATGATTGCTCTTGTGTAAACAGGAGTGGCGTGTTGTGCAACTTTGGCGTGCAGCTTAGAGAACGATGAGCCCTTGGTGAAGTGTATTTGAAGCCTTACTACCTAGCAATGACTGTGGTCTTAAGGGAAGTCAGTTGTGCAAAGTTGATAATGTTAATGTGTGAGACATGCGGATATGTTACAAGGAAGTAAAACGTAGTTTATTTAAGAGCCGATGTCATGATTTAGCTTGCTATTTAACAAAAGACGTCTATTTTCGTAATCGTTTGCGTAATCACTGCTTGTTATAAAATGTTCTATGTGTTGAACACATTAACGTTAGCTTACGTTAGTCTTACGTGATGGAACAAGACAAGTTACACTGTATGGCGGCAAGAAGGCTGAGGCTGTAAAATGGGCAGTTGCTGTATTATAGTTAAACGATTTGACAACGTTATGACTATTTATAGCCATTTTATACCTCTTTGAATCTTGGACTGGCTGGGTGCATGTAATGTTATTCGAGACTACTTCAGACATGACATGGTTGCATGTCAAACGTCACGATAACTACAGTAGGCTAACGATAGATCACTTAACGTTGTATTAATTTTTTGCACGCTCTCAGATGGCTCTGACCACCTTGACACACTCAATATTAATTGTTTGTAAGTTAGCCTTTCACAGATTAGTGTTAAGCGTTAAGTGGTTTTGATACCTTCAAATATTTATCGGACGTTTAACATTTGTTTCCCCTCAGAATGTAATTTCATTCGTATGTTATGTTAGTAGCTTATAATGGTTAACTCGGCGAACACTGCGTCTATGCTTTCGTGGATCGACACCCTCGCCGTATAGCGTTACATTAGATACCTCTACCATTCAAGTGAAAACAAATTCGGCGAAATAAATAACTAAAACCATCGACCAATTTGGCAGCCGTACTGTAACCAAAAGTAGGCTTAGCCCTGTGCTCGGAGGCAGTGTAATTTGTCCAATTTATCGTTTGTCTTTCATGTCGTTTGAACTTGCTGTCTGGTCAATGTAATAGTACTCCCATCCTCGTGACCAGAGTTACAAAACACCGAGTTGGTGCAGTCATGTGCTTCGGGGCTTCTGGACGTAGTAGTAACGGAGGAGGAGGTGGCTCCGGTGACGCACGACCACGCTCCCTCCCTCCCTCCCTCTCTCTTCATGTGACTGCCGCTGCAGCAACGGAGATCACGACTAATAATTCACCATTCTCCTCCGGTCTAGTATGGCATTAGGGATTGAAAGATCAATCCCGACAACAACAGCTATATCTCACGGGGGGGGGGGGCAGAATGCCCTGCCGACCTTGGATGTTGTTTAATTGACCGTGCATGCGATTTTGTTATTAGGATCATCGGTCCTATCTGATGCTAGAGGTCTTTTCACTGCGTAATACACACGTAGACCATAGAATAATGACCGTCATTGCACAGTCGTTCCTTACTCTATATCATGAATGTAATTTGAAAAAGAAAAACATAGCTTTGCGTTGATAGATCTGCAGATTCCCCTGACCCCTATGTGTCAGTTGCATTGGTGGACACTGTAGAGATTGTGTGTGTGTGTGTGGCTAATGATTTCGGCCTGTGCTGTGCCTGCTGCTAGTCTGCTGGTAATCCCACAACCTTGCCTTTCATGAAGCCCCCTATTCTCAGGTTTCGACTAGACTAGACAAGGAAACACTACACTGCACCAGTTCTCCAGCTGCCTCGCGCAGTTTCATTCTTTGCTTTTTTTTCTGTCGGACCGGGCAGTCGTGATGCACTGTGCTGCAGTGATGTGTGTTCAGCCTCTGTGATGCGGCCGCAGCTTTCACCTGGCCTCGGCTCTGGAGATCATTTTCTCACATTTCAAACAATGATCTCTCTCTCTCTCTCTCTCTCTCTCGCTCTTACACACACACACACACACACACACACACACACACTCAGAAACATACAAGCATACAACCGGTGTCTGTGGCAGTGACTTTGAGTTTCTTTTGGTTTCAGTCATAGATGTCCAGCAGATTTAAGATCACATTGTTCAAGTTAAGGCTGAGGCTCTCCATCTCTCTCTCTCCCTCCATCCCTCTCTCTCCCTCCATCCCTCCCACCCTGGTTCTTGTTGACTGCTCCTCTGTGTGAAGATATCAGTCAATCTGAGTAGGACTGAAACGGCTGTTTGATCTGGCCTCAATATTCAGGTTTTAATTCATGTATATTATGTCTGGAAATGGCGTAGTCTTGTTGAGTTGAATTGTTTGCAAAATACCAAAGAGTGCAGACTACACAGAGTGGCCCCAGCTCTGTATAGAGTGCTGGGATTGAATCAAGAGGCCAGGCTTATATGGCAAATACAATTCAGGGCCGTCTTTTTGTTTTATGGAGGCCATTTGGTATCACTTTACAGAAGGGTGTGCTGGGAGCTGCACCTCGTAAATTAACACGTCGGAGGCCGTTGTCTCGTGCCCCCTCCGTGCCGGGGAAGGCCTTTTAAGTTTTAAAAATGAATACCCCTCCACAGACAGATGGCCTGAGCACCACACAGCTGTTGAGTTAATTAAGACAGCCACATCCTCCCCCAGACCGCCAGAGATCCATCAGGGGGGGGGGTGAGCCTCAGCCATCCTTCCCCGAGCAAGGTGGCACACTTAGGGGGGGTGGACAGTCTCACGTCAGCCCCCTGCGCTGGAGAAGAGGGGCAGCTGCCGTACTGGTTCAGTTTGAGTTTTCAGTAGTTCTTCTGACCCATTTGATCATCTGTCTGTCGTTGGACACGTGGGCTCAGCGGTAGTGATGTGTAGGCTGATCTTCCATTCTCTTCCATATGTAGTACCTCACTTCCTGCCATTGTGCACTGTGCTGGGGTGTATTAATGTGTGGCGTTTCCTGCTCTATGGAAAATCAGAGGTTCCGATCCTACTACTGGAATTCTACTGGAAGCCCTAAAATTCCAATTTCAGATGATCATACAGAAATTCCACTACAGTGGGTCCATCACGGACTAGATGGCTTTATAGCTGCTGACGCTGGGCCGGATGTGGCCCAGAACCGTATAGGGTTCTGCGCCATCTGGTAGATCCTGCCTCTGCATGCGAATCCAGCTGCATCCATTATGACTGCGTGACGTCCTGCGTGACGTCGTGAGCACCCGGGGAATTCAGCGTGGGCCTGAAATAGAGCTCTCATCTAAAGGGGTCTCTGTAGCTGGTCACATGACCCGACCCCAGTGTGGTGTGTGTGTGTGTGAACCTCTCACTTCCCCCCCCTGAGGAAGAGAAGAGGGACGATCTGCTCTCCTCACTCACTCAAGTCCAAAAGCATAGCGGGGGTGTAGGGTGTGTTTTGCATGGTAAAGAAGCTGTTTTGTGTGTGTGTTCACACCGATGGTCGGTCGTGTGTGTGTGTGTGTGTGTGTGTGTGTGTTCACACAGCTGCTTGCTTCCTCTGAAGGGTGTGGTTTGACTTCAGATGACCTTTGGAAATTGCTTAACAATCGAGATGAATTCAGACGTGCTACTGTTAGTGTTTTATTAATGAGGTGTGTTGCTGTTACTGTTGTGTGTGTGTGTGTGTGTGTGTGTGTGTGTGTGTGTGTGTGTTTCATCTCTCCTCTATTCCGCTCATGCTTGTGAAAGGACAAAAAAAAGCCTATTATTGATAAATGCCACGCACACACACACAGCGGCTATCATGAGCGAAGGAGTGTGTGCCGAAAGAGAGTGTGTCAGTTGATGGACGTGTAGGACATGAAAATGAGGATGCAGTGGAGAATTGGCCATCCATTTAAACATTCATCACAGGCTTGTTTACATGACCAAGAAATACACACACACACATACACTGTGTGTCTCTCTCTCTCTCTCTCTCTCTCTCTCTCTCTCTTTATCGTTCTCTTTCTCTCAGACAGCACAGAATCTGCAAGCCGTGTTTGTTTGTCCAGAGATGAATATGCAAAGTAAAGCAGGGACACAGGTGTGCCATCAGCTGTGCAGACGCGACAAACTCAGGGGACTGTTGGCAGGCAACTCGGCCCCCCTCCGGTCACCTTCATTTAGTGCTAGAGACCACACAATATGGTCTTTCCAAGTCACAGTTTCTTTTGATAAATGGTTTACATCACAGGGCTGTATCGTGTCGTGTGTGTGTGTGTGTTTTTCATGTCTTCTTTCTTTCCCCCTCATATTTGGTTGGAATTTGATCTGAGAGCAGTGAGTGAGTGAGGGAGAGACTTACTGACTGAGGGAGGGAGAGACTGACTGAGGGAGGGAGGGAGGAAGTGGGGGAGCTGTTGGAGATAATTGTGGAGTTTGTTAAAGGGTGATTTAGCTGAGTTAGTGTGGATGTGCTGCGGGCAAACGTCCAGCTAGCCATCGTCCTGAATGGACACATTTCTCAGTGAACTGCACACGACAGACCAAAGACTCTCTTGCATAATCGAATCTTAGCCATGTGTACCAACTTGGCAGCCAAAGTGGAGCGTAAGGACTGTGTGTGTGTGTGTGTGTGTGCGTGTGCGTGTGTGTGTGGTGAGGGTGTAACTGAGGGCAGACAGTCTGGTCTTGTCTCTCCATCGCTCCTTCACTGGAGCAAACCAAGTTCTGGGAGGGCAGAAGGGAGTTTTAGCTGCGACGTTAGAGAGAGCGCTCTTATGTGTCCTCTGCTCCGGGGCGTTCCGTTTGTTTGTTTCCATCACTGAAGGTCCTCAGTGTTTTCACCTCAGAAGAAGGGTGCGGTACTGGTTATATAGGGGCTTTGTGTGTGTGTGTGTGTGTGTGTGTGTGTGTGTGTGTGTGTGTGTGTGTGTGTGTGTGTGTGTGTGTGTGTGTGTGTTATCCCTGGGGAAGAGACCCATGAAGGTGTTGTTGTTGCAGGTGTGTGGCTAAAATCACCTGAGCAGTTGGAACTCTGAGTTACCTGACAGCAGGTGGGTTGGGTTAATGGGGGGGGGGCAAGGCAAACTTGCACATCCCAAGCTTAATATGACTGAAATATGTTTCTGGAGCTTAGTTGGTGGAGGCTCCAAATGTGAGTGTAAGACGAGTAGAATCAGTGGCGTGGCTCTCGGAACCTTGTGGTCTGCGTTCTCCAGGTGTGAACACTGCTCCAGGTGGGCGTGGTACACAGGTAGACAGCTGATGGCGAAGGGGACAGTTCATAATGTTCGGGCCCAGGTAGAGCTGCTGCTTGACTTAGCCGCGGGACATCGGGGGTCAGCAGGTCCAGACTGGCGTGGGGGTCACGGTGGGCAGAGCAGGAGCGGGTGCATCTGGACCAGCAGGTGGTGGTGTTTGTTTTGAACCCAGAGTGTGAGATAAGGCGTGCATGTGTGGGTTATACTCCGATAACCCGCAGCCTTGGGAACCGTTATTGTCTTGCCTCCCTCTCTGAGAAGGCTCTGTGTGTTTTGGTTATGGACGGGTAAGTCTTGGTGCTGTGTGTGTGTGTGTGTTTGTGTGTGTGTGGGTGTGTTTGTGTGTGTGTGTGTTTGTGTGTGTGTGGGTGTGTGTGTGTATGGAGCAGTCAAGGTGTCCAATCGCCTGTCTGCAAGCTGCTGTGATGTGGTTCATTGAACAGAATTGCTGTGTCTTCTTGCCTTGTCCATTGTTTAGGAAGTTGGCGTGGTGCAGGTGTTGTGTTGTTGCCCAGAAACACTTTTCTGAATCGTGACCCACCATGGACCCCCCCCCCACCCCCCACCCCACCCCCCCCATTTTCCTCTTCTCTGTTAACATGAAAGCTATTCACTGCTATTTATAGTTTTCCCCTACAAGTCACGGAAATGCTTCTAAGTGAAAGATAGAGGTAGCTTTATAAATAGGTTTCTGGTGGTGCCCTCGTGCCTTCAAGAGCTACGCAGCTGTCCATATAAAATGTGACTGTGGGCCGTGTCTCTGCCGGGTCTGGGCCGGTTCTGTTCCGTGTCTCTGCCGGATCGGGGCCATATGGGATGCGGACGCAGCTCTGCAGTCGTGGAGGTGGCTCTGTCTGTCTGTGGGCTCTGCAGTGCACCTGCATGCAAGCCTTTTAAGCTTTTTCATGATAAGGTGAAAAATGTATGATCACTTCTAAGAGAGCGTTCCTGCTTGATTTATGTTCTTAAAAACACACACACACACACACACACACACACACACACACACACACACACACACACACACACACACACACACACACACACACATGTCCGATCTGTAGGATGCATTATTGATGTTTGCTGTCCTGCGCTATTAGGACACGCTGGTTTAGTTGTAAGTGTCTTATCGCGAAAGGATATAAACGCATTTATCTTATCGCAGGGCAGTAAACTAGCATGACGAAATCTGCCCTCATGCTGAAGGGGCAACTCTTACAACCTCAATAGCTCCTGCTGAAGTGGCAATTCTTACAACCCCAATAGCCCCAGCTGAAGTGGCAATTCTTCCAACCCCAATAGCCCCAGGTGGCTTTATCACTGAGGCACTGCTAGTGATCAGCACTGGACCTGGAGCAAGGCTGCTTCAACAGAAAGGCGTGCGATTGCACAATAGTTCATGTGTGCACACATTCACTCACAAACATTCATTCATTCATTCATTCATTCATTCATGCACACACACACCCCCCCGCCCCCCCCACACCAGCGCACAAAGGCAACTGTCCCTTATTTATTCATACTCAAATGCACACATACACACATGAGAGAAACTCATGCTTAAGCCATTCATCCACACACACACACACACACACACACACACACACACACCCCCGCCCTTTCACACCCAGCCCTACCCAAACTACAAGTGTGTTCACAGCCAGCAGCATGAGCGAGGCGGTTTGGGGTGGCCGGGGGGGGGGGTAGTTTGAAGGTAAACATGTTGCTAGGGGCTACTGGGATTTGGTGAACGCTTCCCTCGGCCTGACTCATCATCAGGGTACAAGCCACTACCTGCACACACCTGGGCAAAAACTTTCCATCCCACGGAGGGAGGGAGGGAGGGAGAGAGAGGGAGGGAGGGAGAGAGAGAAAGAGAGAGAGAGAGAGGGAGGGAGGGAGGGAGGGAAGATGATAATAATGGTAGAGAGAGAGGGAGGGAGGGAGGGAGGGAGAGAGAGAAAGAGAGAGAGAGAGGGAGGGAGAGAGAGAGGGAGGGAGAGAGGGAAGATGATAATGGTAGAGAGAGAGAGAGAGGGAGAG